>NC_084561.2:9881323-10051323 GCF_033978685.3 Nerophis lumbriciformis
TGACTTTTGTCTAGTAAAATGACGACTCTTCATAAAATTGCTGAAATTTCAAGCTTTTCTTGTAAAATTGCGACTGTTATTGAGTAAAATTCCAACTTTTATCATAACATTGCACAAATGTTCAGTTTGTCTTGTAAAATTTTGACTTGCGTTGAGTAAAATGACGACTTTTATTATAATACTGCCAAAATTCTATGTTTTTCTTCCGAAATTGTGACTTTCTTCTTGTGAAATTACAACTCCTTTTTCACAATAAGCTTTTTTATATTTGCATAGTATGTATATATTATTAATGTTGTCAATACACTTCTTTATATATATCTAAAAAAAGGTGGTCCTAAAGAGGTAGGCATAAATGGTAATAAAAGGGTTAAAAGGCTTACCATGAGATGTTCAAAAACGAAGTAATTAGATAAAAACTTCTCGGTTTATGGCCACAAACCTTTTACTATCCTGTGAGGGGCAGGTTTTATAATCTAGATTACATTTTCACTAGTTTATGTGGGATGCTGAAGTCAATATAGCAGCATAGCACAGCGAGTATAGCTCTGTGATCAATGCGCCGCTAAAAGTAGGTCCTTAACGTTAGCGCTTGAAATAACAATATATATTTATATAGTAATAGTTAATATTCAGGTCTTGAAATATAAATGGAGTATGTTGTGATGAGAGTGCGGAAATATGATCATATCACACCAATTCTCAAATCCCTTCACTGGCTTCCTGTTCCACTCAGAATTGAATACAAAGTCTCCCTATTAACCCACCAGTGCCGCCATGGAAATGCCCCCCCTCTACCTCAAAGAACTGCTCACCCCCAAATCCTCCACACAACACCTCCGCTCCAGACAGGCTAACAACCTCCTCCAACCTCCGAGGACAAAGCTACAAACAATGGGAGACCGGGCTTTCTGCTCCGCCGCTCCCAGTCTGTGGAACGCTCTCCCTGACCACCTGAGGGCACCACAGACTGTGGATGCTTTTAAAAAAGGCTTAAAAACCCATCCATCCATCCATCCATCTTCTTCCGCTTATCCGAGGTCGGGTCGCGGGGGCAGCAGCTTAAGCAGGGAAGCCCAGACTTTCCTCTCCCCAGCCACTTCGTCCAGCTCCTCCCGGGGGATCCCGAGGCATTCCCAGGCCAGCCGGGAGACATAGTCTTCCCAACGTGTCCTGGGTCTTCCCCGTGGCCTCCTACCGGTTGGACGTGCCCTAAACACCTCCCTAGGGAGGCGTTCGGGTGGCATCCTGACCAGATGCCCGAACCACCTCATCTGGCTCCTCTCGATGTGGAGGAGCAGTGGCTTTACTTTGAGCTCCCCCCGGATGGCAGAGCTTCTCACCCTATCTCTAAGGGAGAGCCCCGCCACCCGGCGGAGGAAACTCATTTCGGCCGCCTGTACCCGTGATCTTGTCCTTTCGGTCATAACCCAAAGCTCATGACCATAGGTGAGGATGGGAACGTAGATCGACCGGTAAATTGAGAGCTTTGCCTTCCGGCTCAGCTCCTTCTTCACCACAACGGATCGATACAGCGTCCGCATTACTGAAGATGCCGCACCGATCCGCCTGTCGATCTCACGATCCACTCTTCCCTCACTCGTGAACAAGACTCCGAGGTACTTGAACTCCTCCACTTGGGGCAGGGTCTCCTCCCCAACCCGGAGATGGCACTCCACCCTTTTCCGGGCGAGAACCATGGACTCGGACTTGGAGGTGCTGATTCTCATCCCAGTCGCTTCACACTCGGCTGCGAACCGATCCAGTGAGAGCTGAAGATCCTGGCCATGCAGGATTAGGTCTCTGCTTTTTGCAGATGATGTGGCTTAAAAACCCTTCTTTTTTTTTAAAAACCAACCTTTTTTAAAAAAATTTATAGATATATGCATACTAGTTCTAGCTATTAGGCTGTTCTAGTTTTTATTTGTATTTATTTGTATTATCTTTTTATTTGTTTTATTTGTTTAATACACTGTAGCACTTTGAGGTTGTTTACTCAATGTAAAGTGCTTTTTACAAATAAAATCTATTATTATTATTATTATTATTATGTTTGGTGCTTTTTAGATTGTTAGCATTGTTAGCTGACTTTTATTTACAAGTTAGAATTAATTAAAAAATTAAAGACGTGTGTTCTTGTCTCTAATAAGGATTGGAAATGATAGCCACATTCCAATAAAAAGTGCTGTTACCCTTTCAAAAATAGTAATTTGTGTCTATTCTTAACATTCCTGCCACTTCATTTTACACACAATGGCATTTTTACCAAACCTTTATTCATTTTTTTTCAACAATACCATCATACCGGGTGGCCTTAAGACTGTAACAAAATATTGTACAGTCAGATTTTGATTATGTTACATTCCTAATAATTGCACATTTCTGCTGTATTTTATATATAGTAGTACATTTTTAATGGACAATGTGCAATAATTCGATATTATTCCCTTGTAATTTACCTGCTGTTTTGACTTTATTATTCTGTGTGATGTTTACTGTTATGACTGCCATGCATACTATAAGGGTGTTGCTGCTACTGGAAGCTAGATTTCCCTGTGGGCACATGCCCAAAGGAACAATAAAGTTGTATCTAATATAATTTAGGAGTTTTGAGTAGTAAGTGGCAACTCCGTGTAGTCACTTGTATTTCAGAACGATGCTTTTTGTTATGTTTCACAAAAACAAAACAAAAACGATGGTACGCACAGAACTGAGGTGTGTATTAATGTTGCTTACCGGGTGGGTAGCGACCGTTGCCCTGCTGGATGAAATTCTGGGGCATTCTGTACGACCAGGAAGGAGACAGCGTGTACTGCGGTGTTTTGTATTGTTCCAGTAGATGAGAACCTTGGTTCACCCCCACAAACTGGCCTGGGTGGCCTAACTCTACAAAGACACAAGCGAAAATGTGTGAAATAAAATATTACATTTCTGAATGAACTATTAGTCATATTACTATTTGTGATATGTTAAAAAAAATGTACATCACTGAATGCAACAAAAATATATTGTAATGTTAAAATTGAATGCACTGTAGCTGTATTGATATCATTTAAAAACTGTACAATAACACCCTGCAAAAGATACGAGATTTTTAAAAACACTTAGTACAAGAAAGTTTAACATATGTTATAATGATTTCAATCAGGGGCTCTTAAACTTAAATGGATGTTTCCTAACTAAACTGTCAATACAATTAAAGTGCAAAAAAAATATATAGCTTCACCACTTTCGTCATATTTTTTGCTCTTAAGAAACTTCTCTATCACTTTAGATCTAGATTTCTTCGGTTTGTTTTCTATTGTTATTACCGCCACAAGTGGTGGAAAAGTGTATTACAACTGAGTATCGCTGCGGCCCATAAAGGACCACAGAAGAAACAGATATTTTATTTAAATACATGTTAGGTACTGTAATTTCCGTCCTATAAGCCATTATTGTTTTCCCCTTGCTTTGAATCCTGCGCTTTATACAATGCTGCGGAAAATTGATGGATTTTTCCGGGTTCACAAGCTTCACATACCGCAAATAAATTAGACCAATGAAACCGCCGAATGGGTCACTGTGGACCAATTACACTGTTTGCATTAAATCAAACGCACCTAGACAATGATTCAGTCAGCCATTTAGCACGTTGTGGACTCACCCTACTCAGTGGCCTAGTGGTTAGAGTGTCCGCCCTGAGATCGGTAGGTTGTGAGTTCATACCAAAGACTATAAAAATGGGACCCATTACCTCCCTGCTTGGCACTCAGCATCAAGGGTTGGAATTGGGGGTTACATTACCAAAAATTATTCCCGGGCGCGGCCACTGCTGCTGCCCACTACTCCCCTCACCTCCCAAGGGGGTGATCAAGGGTGATGGGTCAAATGCAGAGAATCATTTCGCCACACCTAGTGTGTGTGTGACAATCATTGGTACTTTAACTCATCATCAAAACTAACTCATGGAATGTATGGATTTTTCCGGGCTCACGAGCTTCACATGCCGCAAATAAATTCAGACCAATGAAACTGGTCACTGGGGACCAATTACCGTATTTTTTTCATAGTTTGGCCGGGGGTGCGACTTATACTCAGGAGCGACTTATGTGTGACATTACTGTAAAATATCAAATATTATTATTTAGCTCATTCACATAAGAGACTAGACGTATAAGATTTCATGGGATTTAGCGATTAGGAGTGACAGATTGTTTGGTAAACGTATAGCATGTTCTATTGAATGACTCTTACCATAATATGTTACGTTAACATACCAGGCGCGTTCTCAGTTGGTTATTTATGCCTCATATAACGTACACTTATTCAGCCTGTTGTTCACTATTCTTTATTTATTTTAAATTGCCTTTCAAATGTCTATTCTTGGTGTTGGGTTTTATCAAATAAATTTCCCCCCAAAATTGCGACTTATATGTGTTTTTTTCCTTCTTTATTGTGCATTTTCGGCCGGTGCGACTTATACTCCGGAGCGACTTATACTCCGAAAAATAAGGTACATTGTTTGCATTAAATCAAACGCACCTAGACAATCATTCAGTCAGCCATTTAGCACCTTGTGGACTCACCCTCATCGTGGGGAAGAATTGACGAAATGCACAAGACGCAGCACAAAAGCCAAAGACAATCGACTCGGCAATCGAAAAAGGAAACAGACAGAAAACGGGCCTTGAAAAGCTGTAGTGTTAACGCACCGACTTCAGGACATACATGCCAACCTTGAGACCTCCGATTTCGGGAGGTGGGGGGTGTTTGGGGGCGGGGCTAAGAGGGGAGGAGTATATTTACAGCTAGAATTCACCAAGTCAAGTATTTCATACATATATATATATATATATATATATATATATATATATATATATAAGAAATACTTGACTTTCAGTGAATTCTAGCTGTATATATATTTATTTTATTATATATATATATATATATATACAATATATATATATATATATATATATACTTGACTTTCTGTGAATTGTAGCTATATATATATTTTTTTTATTTTATTATATATATATATATATATATATATATATATATACATATATATATATACATATATAAAATAAATACTTGAATTTCAGTGTTCATTTATTTACACATATACACACACATAACACTCATTTACTCATTGTTGAGTTAAGGGTTGAATTGTCCATCCTTGTTCTATTCTCTGTCACTATTTTTCTAACCATGCTGAACACCCTTTCGCAGGTACCCAGAAAGGTTTCGAGTACCACCAAAAAAACTGAATCTCTGAAGACAGTATAAAAATCTGTGTTAAAGATGTACAAATACTGTTTGTATAATAAGCATGTTATTTTTTTACAAATGAGGGTTAAGAGTACAGTACTAAAAAAAAAAGAAAAGAATGTGGCTTGAGTACAGTTTTTTAATTGAGCTGCTGCATTTTTTGGTTGGGTTGTTTATTTATTTTGAGTAACTTCTATACATTTCTAAAAGGGGAATAATGTAATAGAGTTATCTATGTTTGTCTGTTGCCATCTCCTGGTGAATGTTGGCTATAGCGTACTGGGGTTACTTTTTGGTTGGCCAACGATTTACGTGGTGTTGCGCACCTGACGTCACTCAGGTCCGCATGGAGCTGGAGGGGGCGTGGCTTCCAGCTCCGCCTGAATTTCGGGAGAAAATTTGTCCCGGGAGGTTTTCGGGAGAGGCGCTGAATTTCGGGAGTCTCCCGGAAAATCCGGGAGGGTTGGCAAGTATGCTTCAGGATGAAGACAGCGCTCAATAACTTTCCCAGTAGGTTACTGTATGCCGTGTTAGGAGTCTTTTGTTAAATTTGGGAAATAAATATTTCATGTTTCAATGTGGCTTGTAGACTTGTGCGGTCAATATATGTACAAAATAACATTCGTTCAAAAATTTGGTGGCGTAGCTTAGATGCGCTTTATAGCCCGGAAATGATGGTAATTTCCTAACTGTTGATATGAATAATACAAAAATAATAATGATAAATTAAAAAAATAATAGTAATAATAATAAAACTGTTATTATGCTAACTGCTTGTGCTGCTGCTTATAATAACAAAAGGAAGACACCAGCACGCTTCACCCAGTGAGTACCTGACTTGACTACAGCGCCGTTGCCCAGAAGCGAGCCAGACGATGCCAGGTGGTTGAGCCAGTGTCCGTCACGTCCCGGCCCACCGATGCCCAGCGGCCTCCCCGCCGGCTGAGCGAAGATGATGCTGGGGTCGTTCAGGTTGACGGGGTTGGGGCTGCCACCGGAGCTGGTGGCGCTCCCCGGCGCCGAACGAAGGGCGAATTTTAAGTTGGGTGGCGAGGGGGCGGTGGGCGTGGCCGCGCTGAGGACAGGTCCGTGAATCGGCCAGGCGGTGGACGGGATGTTCGCCGGGTGATGGTGGGCTTGGGACTGGTGCTGGTGGGAGGCAAGCGGTCCCAGGGCAGCCAGCGGGCCGAGGTGATACTGGCCAGGGTGCGGCGAAGGGAAGGGAAAGAGGGGGAGCGCCACCTGCGGGTGAACTGCCTGCTTTTGAGGGCCTGAGGACATGGGTTTATTCTGGGAGGGCTGGGGGGAACTCGGGGCTCGGGGGGAACTTTGAGACGCTGATGCCGGCGGAGTCTGGCGACTGTTTGACTGGACAGGAAGTTAAGAAAAAAAGAAGCACACGTCACTTTTATCAGGAGTAAACAATCACAGCTCTGTCGCCAATAGTTGTTTTTTTCTAAGATTAAGAGAAGGATAGACCGTCAACAAGCAGAGACAGGGTAATATTACTGCAGTACTGGAATATTTGTACATGGTGAGTATTGGAAGTATGTGTACAAATTTAAATAAACTTGCCTTGCCTGACTGGTTTGTATTTAGGATGCACGATAAATATCAGACTGGTACTTATTCGGGCCAATATGAGTCTTGTAAGTAATGTAGTAGTAGTGATATTGTACAAGTAACCTCTTGTAAGTAATGTAGTAGTAGTGATATTGTACAAGTAAGATATTGTAAGTGATGTAGTAGTAGTGACATTGTACAAGTAACATATTGTAAGTAATGTAGTAGTAGTGATATTGTACAAGTAACCTCTTGTAAGTAATGTAGTAGTGATATAGTACAAGTAATGTCTAATAAGTACTGTAGTAGTATTGATATTGTACAATTAACATATTGTAAGTAATGTTGTTGTAGTAGTAGTAGTAGTAGTGATATTATACAATTAACATATTGTAAGTAATGTAGTAGTAGTGATATTGTACAAGTAACCTCTTGTAAGTAATGTAGTAGTAGTGATATAGTACAAGTAAGATATTGTAAGTGATGTAGTAGTAGTGATATTGTACAAATAACCTCTTGTAAGTGATATAGTACAAGTAACCGCTTGTAAGTAATGTAGTAGTAGTGATATAGTGCAATTAACATATTGTAAGTAATGTAGAAGTAGTGATATTGTACAAGTAACCTCTTGTAAGTAATGTAGTAGTGATATTGTACAAGTAATGTCTAATAAGTATTGTAGTAGTATTGATATTGTACAATTAACATATTGTAAGTAATGTAGTAGTGATATTGTACAAGTAACCTCTTGTAAGTAATGTAGTAGTAGTAGTAGTGATATTATACAATTAACATATTGTAAGTGATGTAGTAGTAGTGATATTGTACAAGTAACCTCTTGTAAGTAATGTAGTAGTAGTAGTAGTGATATTATACAAGTAACATATTGTAAGTGGTGTAGTAGTAGTGATATAGTACAAGTAACCTCTTGTAAGTAATGTAGTAGTAGTAGTGATATAGTGCAATTAACATATTGTAAGTAATGTAGTAGTAGTGATATTGTAGAAGTAACCTCTTGTAAGTAATGTAGTAGTAGTGATATTGTACAAGTAATGTCTAGTAAGTAATGTAGTAGTAAAGATATTGTACAAGTGACCTCTTATAAGTTATGTAGTAGTAGTCGTGATATTATACAATTAACATATTGTAAGTGATGTAGTAGTAGTGATATTATACAATTAACATATTGTAAGTAACGTAGTAGTAGTGATATTGTACAAGTAACATATTGTAAGTAATGTAGTAGTAGTGATATTATACAATTAACATATTGTAAGTAATGTAGTAGAAGTGACATAGTACAACACGGGAGGAGCTGGACGAAGTGGCTGGGGAGAGGAAAGTATGGGCTTCCCTGCTTAGGCTGCTGCCCCCACGACCTGACCTCGGATAAGCGGAACAAGATGGATGGATGGATGGGACCGCTTATAAGTAATGTAGTAGTAGTGATATTGTACAATTAACATATTGTAAGTAATGTAGTAGTACTAATATTGTACAAGTAACATCTTGTAAGTAATGTAGTAGTAGTGATATAGTACAAGTAACCCCTTGTAAGTAATGTAGTAGTACTAATATTGTACAAGTAACCTCTTGTAAGTAATGTAGTAGTGATATTGTACAATTAACATTTTGTAAGTAATGTAGTAGTAGTGATGTTGTATTGGTAATGTCTTGTAAGTAATGTAGTAGTAGTGATATTGTACAAGTAAGATATTGTAAGTGATGTAGTAGTAGTGATATTGTACAAGTAACATATTGTAAATAATGTAGTAGTAGTGATATTGTACAAGTAACCTCTTGTAAGTAATGTAGTAGTAGTAGTGATATAGTACAAGTAAGATATTGTAAGCGATGTAGTAGTAGTGATATTGTACAAGTAACATATTGTAAGTAATGTAGTAGTAGTGATATTGTACAAGTAACCTCTTGTAAGTAATGTAGTAGTAGTGATATTGTACAAGTAACCTCTTGTAAGTAATGTAGTAGTAGTGATATTGTACAAGTAATGTCTTGTAAGTAATGTAGTAGTCGTGATATTGTCAACATATTGTAAGTAATGTAGTAGTAGTGATATTGTACAAGTAACATTGTAACATATTGCAAGTAACGTAGTAGTAGTGATATTGTACAAGTAACACATTAGTGATGTAGTAGTAGTGACATTGTACAAGTAACATATTGTAAGTAATGTAGTAGTAGTGATATTGTACAAGTAACATCTTGTGAGTAATGTAGTAGTAGTAGTGATATTGTACAAGTAACATATTGTAAGTAACGTAGTAGTAGTGATATCATACAAGTAACATATTGTAAGTAACGTAGTAGTAGTGATATTGTACAAGTAACATATTGTAAGTAATGTAGTAGTAGTAGTGATATTGTACAAGTAAGATATTGTAAGTAATGCAGTAGTAGTGATATTGTACAAGTAACCTCTTGTAAGTAATGTAGCAGTAGTGATATTGTACAAGTAACGTTTTGTAAGTAATGTAGTAGTAGTGATATTGTACCAGTAACCTCTTGTAAGTAATGTAGTAGTAGTAGTGATATTGTACCAGTAACCTCTTGTAAGTAATGCAGTAGTAGTGATATTGTACCAGTAACCTCTTGTAAGTAATGCAGTAGTAGTGATATTGTACTAGTAACATATTGTAAGTAATGTAGTAGTAGTGATATTGTACCAGTAACGTCTTGTAAGTAATGTAGTAGTAGTAGTAGTGATATTGTACCAGTAACCTCTTGTAAGTAATGTAGTAGTAGTGATATTGTACCAGTAACCTCTTGTAAGTAATGTAGTAGTAGTGATATTGTACCAGTAACCTCTTGTAAGTAATGCAGTAGTAGTGATATTGTACTAGTAACATATTGTAAGTAATGTAGTAGTAGTGATATTGTACCAGTAACGTCTTGTAAGTAATGTAGTAGTAGTAGTAGTGATATTGTACCAGTAACCTCTTGTAAGTAATGTAGTAGTAGTGATATTGTACCAGTAACCTCTTGTAAGTAATGCAGTAGTAGTGATATTGTACCAGTAACCTCTTGTAAGTAATGTAGTAGTAGTGATATTGTACCAGTAACCTCTTGTAAGTAATGCAGTAGTAGTGATATTGTACAAGTAACATATTGTAAGTAATGCAGTAGCAGAGGTGGGTAGTAACGCGCTACATTTACTCCGTTACATCTACTTGAGTAACTTTTGGGATAAATTGTACTTCTAAGAGTAGTTTTAATGCAACATACTTTTACTTTTACTTAAGTATATTTATAGAGAAGGAACGCTACTTTTACTCCGCTACTTTTATCTACATTCAGCTTGCTACTCGCTACTAATTTTTATCGATCTGTTAATGCACGCTTTGTTTGTTTTGGTCTGTCAGACAGACCTTCAAAGTGCCTGCCTTACTGGTGACGTTTCACTCCGTTCCACCAATCAGATGCAGTCACTGGTGACGTTGGACCAATCAAACAGAGCCAGGTGGTCACATGACCTGACTTAAACAAGTTGAAAAACGTATTGGGGTGTTACCATTTAGTGGTCAATTGTACGGAATATGTACTGTACTGTGCAATCTACTAATAAAAGTTTCAATCAATCAATCAAAAGTGTGAAGGAAAAAAGACCCTTTTTTATTTCAATCGTACATCCCGTCAAAAGCCTAAAGACTGACTGCACAGTTCCTGTCTTCACAATAAAAGTGCCGCTCCATCGCGCCTGCGCTTTCAAAACAAGAGTCTCCGAAAGCCAGCGCAAACAAGCTAGCAAGCTACGGAATTTGCCGCCAATGTATTTCTTGTAAAGTGTATAAAAACGAATATGGAAGCTGGACAAATAAAATGCCAAAAACCTACCACTTTCATGTGGTATTAGACAGAAAGGAGGAACTTTTTTTCTCCTCCATTTGAAAACGTGGACGCTATCATCACTACTGTCTGATTACAATCAATGCAAGTCATCAGAATCAGGTAATACACCAACTTATATTCTAGTCTTCATGAAAGAAAGGAATCTATATGTGTTAAACATGCATGTATATTCATTAAAACACTTTTAACATGTAAACAAAAACGGCAAAATAAATAAATATATATATATATATATGTATATATATATATATATATATATATATATATATATATATATATATATATATATATATATATATATATATATATATATATATATGTGTGTGTGTGTGTGTATATATATATATATATAGATATATATATATAGATGACATGTGTGTGTATGTTACTCATCAGTTACTCAGTACTTGAGTAGTTTTTTCACAACATACTTTTTACTTTTACTCAAGTAAATATTTGGGTGACTACTCCTTACTTTTACTTGAGTAATAAATCTCTAAAGTAACAGTACTCTTACTTGAGTACAATTTCTGGCTACTCTACCCACCTCTGCCAGTAACCACTTGTAAGTAATGCAGTAGTAGTGATATTGTACCAGTAACCACTTGTAAGTAATGTAGTAGTAGTGATATAGTGCACTAACTACACCAATATCAAAATTCAAAAATGAATGATCTGTATTGGTCTTGAGACACAGGAAGTTATTTATATAAAACATGCATCTTGTTTTTGTAATGAAGCCAATCAAGTCCCGTTGTTGGTACTCACGCTCTCTGAGGGTAGCCTGACCCTTCCAGAGCATTCCGGTGGTCCCTGAGCGATGGGGATGGACTGAGAGCTCACCGTAGAGCGAATCATGTGAGGAGCTGAGGGACGAACAAGAGCGCAGAAAAGACGTTCAATAGTCTTCACTCTTTAGACCTAAGTATGTTCATGGTACCTGGCACCCCAGCAGTCCTGTGCTTCAGATGGCGGTACTCAGGACAGTCCCTCCGAACGTGACCACTGTCCCCACAATGAAAACAACGCCTGTCTTTTTGCTCTCGCTCCTCTTCTTTCACGTCGTCCTCTTTGTCATTTTCTTTCTTTTTCATTCTGGTAAAAAAAAAAGAACAAAAATGTTAGTGCTATACCTTTGTTTATGTGGTACAAACAGACTCTTGTGTATTTTTTTACACATAGTCAATTGTGATTAGGAGTGCGTTCTTAGAGGGGAAGTAACTGCCCTTTTAGTTGGAATTTTGCCTACCTTTCACAATCCAGATGTAAGACAAAACACGTTTTTCTTCTGTTATGCATTTTAAATGGTAAAACACAGTCACTATGAAGTGGCTAACAATACAGATAATGGTAGTACACTATTTCGCCCATACAGTCCTCGAAAAAACAAATAAAACCCGACAACTAGAGATGTCCGATAATGGCTTTTTTGCCGATATTCCGATATTGTCCAACTCTTAATTACCGATTCCGATATCAACCGATACCGATATATACAGTCGTGGAATTAACACATTATTATGCCTAATTTTGTTGTGATGCCCCGCTGGATGCATTAAACAATGTAACAAGGTTTTCCAAAATAAATCAACTCAAGTTATGGAAAAAAAAAAGTGCCAACATGGCACTGCCATATTTATTATTGAAGTCACAAAGTGCATTGTTTTTTTTTAACATGCCTCAAAACAGCAGCTTGGAATTTGGGACATGCTCTCCCTGAGAGAGCATGAAGAGGTTGAGGTGGGGTGTAGGGGTTAACGGGGGGTGTATATTGTAGCGTCCCGGAAGAGTTAGTGCTGCAAGGGGTTCTGGGTATTTGTTCTGTTGTGTTTATGTTGTGTTACGGTGCGGATGTTCTCCCGAAACGTGTTTGTCATTCTTGTTTGGTGTGGGTTCACAGTGTGGCGCATATTTGTAACAGTGCTAAAGTTGTTTATACGGCCACCCTCAGTGTGACCTGTATGGCTGTTGACCAAGTATGCCTTGCATTCACTTGTGTGTGTGAAAAGCCGTAGGTATTACGTGATTGGGCCGGCACGCAAAGGCAGTGCCTTTAAGGCACGCCTCCAATATTGTTGTCTGGGAGAAATTCGGGATAATGGTTGCCTCGGGAGATTTTCGGGAGGGGCACTGATTTTCGGAAGTCTCCCGGGAAAATCGGGAGGGTTGGCAAGTATGACTGGGAGACGCAACTGCTCTGTACTTCTCCCTACGTCCGTGTACCACTCCGTACAGCGGCATTTTAAAAAGTCATAAATTTTACTTTTTGAAACCGATACCGATAATTTCCGATATTACATTTTAAAGCATTTATCGGCCGATAATATCGGCACTCCGATATTATTGGACATCTCTAATTGTTACACATAGTAAATTGCGATTAGGAGTGCGTTCTTAGAGGGGAAGTAACTGCCCTTTTACCGTATTTTTCGGACTATAAGTCGCAGTTTTTTTTCATAGTTTGGCCGGGGGTGCGACTTATACTCAGGAGCGACTTATGTGTGAAATTATTAACACATTACCGTAAAATATCAAATAATATTATTTAGCTCATTCACGTAAGAGACTAGACGTATAAGATTTCATGGGATTTAGCGAAAAGGAGTGACAGATTGTTTGGTAAACGTATAGCATGTTCTATATGTTATAGTTATTTGAATGACTCTTACCATAATATGTTACGTTAACATACCAGGCACATTCTCAGTTGTTTATTTATGCCTCATATAACATACACTTATTCAGCCTGTTCAACATTCTTTATTTATTTTTAATTGCCTTTCAAATGTCTATTCTTGGTGTTGGCTTTTATCAAATAAATTTCCCCAAAAAATGTGACTTATACTCCAGTGCGACTTATATATGTTTTTTTCCTTCTTTAGTATGCATTTTCGGCCGGTGCGACTTATACTGCGGAGCGACTTATACTCCGAAAAATACGGTATATATTTTTAATTTATAGCCAAAATAACTAAAACTTAATACAAGTCACAATCCCCTGAATTGTATTTTTTCCGCAAGACACAACTTGTTTTTCTGAGAAAAAAATACTACTTTTGAGCACTACAAGTTTGTTTTAAGACACAAAACTTCCCAGTAATAGTAGGTATAGCCAATTATACCTTTTAATTGATAATTTTAAGCTCACTTTTAAGTTTTTAAAGCCTAAATTGAATGTCTTATTTCAAGAAATCCTACCCAGACAATTTTGACTTGGCAAAAATGTTTTCGCTTACTGGAAGCAAAAATAATTTGTATTATTTTTTTCCACTCTTTTTAAGAGGGGCATTTTCCCGAGGGTAGTAGAAGGTTGTGGACGAAAACTGAGACATCCCATGGCAAGAAAGACAAAAAAAGACCTTTGTTTGCGTCACTTTTTTTAATCCTTCATGAGGATTATGATTAATTATTCATCTAAACGGGAAGATATATGAACATCCCATTAGTGGTCATCCTAGTGAGAGCAGACATTGTACAGTAAGGGATGTTTTATTTGAAGTTTGTATATCTTGCTTAGCACTTAGCAATACTGCTGCATGATATTTAGTTTTCGTTGGTGAAGGAAAAAAGGAAACGATGTGATGCGTTTGTGAAATGAATACGCCACTGTATCCTTAAAATGAGCAAATACGTAAATATCACAGTGTATTAGAAATGTGCGTGTACGACATTACATACATACTTAAAGCATGTACATAAAACCTTGATGGAGGCTTTTGGATGTTTTTTAGAGCGAATCTCCATTAGCTTCATTGTTAGCTGACTATTGCTAGCATTTATTTACATGTCAGAATGCATTTTCTCACATAAGGATGATCGGCAAAATTCCCCAAAAAGGGCAGTTCCCTTTTAAAGGGACAGGACTTTATATAACTGCTCTGTGGGGGTCACAATCGCTCGTGGTTGGTAGGAGATTAAATACTTATTTAATCAAATACAAATTAAGACAAACATTATTTTTAAAGACTTCTTAGACACGAACTTATTGGATAAAAAAAAATATTTGCTGTAAACCTGCGTCTCTTTGGACAATCCTTCATGTAATGTCCAATCTTTCCACAGATCCTGCAGCACCTGTCGTTCGGGGCCAGCTCGCCATCCGTTAGAACGTTCGGGTCAAAAAAATAGTCCTGCAAACATATCACAAAAAAAAGACAGTTATAATTCTTTAAAAGGCCAGTGAAAAGTGTTTGTCAGCCACGTGAAAAACAACATTTGCACGTACCACTTCAGTGCCAGGGATTGGGTCGAATGGAATTCCAAACAGGTTCCTCCCATTTATAAAAGCCTTCATTATAAAGTTTGTCACTGCGTGAGGAGAGA
Source organism: Nerophis lumbriciformis (assembly GCF_033978685.3). Classification (NCBI taxonomy): domain Eukaryota; kingdom Metazoa; phylum Chordata; class Actinopteri; order Syngnathiformes; family Syngnathidae; genus Nerophis; species Nerophis lumbriciformis. The sequence goes on from NC_084561.2 coordinate 9,896,333, forward strand.
AAGTGTTAAAAGAAACGTGTGCATCAATAAATAAAGGTCAATTGTGTAGCATACTGCATATTATTAGGGCTGCATCATGTACTGTATACACAGTTATACATGCAGTTTTTTTTTTACTATCATGAGTGTTTCTCATACATTCAATGATTCATGGCGGCGCGCCACAGATAAATTTGGACCACCACAAATAGATTTGGCACAACGTTTGCCCTCGCTCATTACGCACTTGGTCCGCCAGAGAATAAGAAGACAGAGCATGATAGATAATTAGGGTTGGAAAAAGTTTATAGTTCTAAACATTTTGCTTTTCATGTTGTTTTACTCACCCACTGCAAAAAGTCAGTGTTCAAAAACAAGGGAAAAAAATACAAAAATTAGGGGTATTTTACTTGGGGCGGTATAGCTCGGTTGGTAGAGCGGCCGTGCCAGCAACTTGAGGGTTGCAGGTTCGATCCCCGCTTCCGCCATCCTAGTCACTGCCGTTGTGTCCTTGGGCAAGACACTTTACCCACCTGCTCCCAGTGCCACCCACACTGGTTTAAATGTAACTTAGATATTGGGTTTCACTATGTAAAGCACTTTGAGTCACTAGAGAAAAGTGCTATATAAATGTAATTCACTTCACTTCACTTCACTTCACTTGAACTAAGCAAAATTATCTGCCAATAGAACAAGAAAATTTGGCTTGTCAAGACTTTCCAAAACAAGTAAAATTAGCTAACCTCAATGAACCCCAAAATACCTTAAAATAAGTATATTCTCACTAATAACAAGTGCACTTTTCTTGGTAGAAAAAACAAATGAGACCTTTTTGTTCAATATGTTGAAAAATATTCTTAAATGAAGTAAATGCTAGTGTCATTATCTTGACATAATGATATGCGCTCGGCATTACATTTCCTGAAACCAGCAAACTTATACTAAAAACGAGTTTATTTTTCTTAATGGAAAGGCAACTGCTTGTTACTCTCGGGGTCTATGAGCCGCTCAGGCAAATCATATTGTCTAAAAAGGCATTTTCCCATCGATAACATGACATCATAGCGCCAAGTGCGTGCTCTTTCAGTCAAATAGTGCGCAAGGAATATATATATATATATATATATATATATATATATATATATATATATATATATATATATATATATATATATATATATATGTATATATATATATATACCGTATTTTCCGGAGTATAAGTCGCACCGGCCGAAAATGCATAATAAAAAAGGAAAAAAAAAACATACATAAGTCTCATTTTTTGGGGAAATGTATTTGATAAAAGCCAACACCAAGAATAGACATTTGAAAGGCAATTTAAAATAAATAAAGAATAGTGAACAACAGGCTGAATAAGTGTACGTTATATGAGGCATAAATAACCAACTGAGAACGTGCCTGGTATGTTAACGTAACATATTATGGTAAGAGTCATTCAAATAACTATGACATATAGAACATGCTATACGTTTACCAAACAATCTGTCACTCTTAATCGCTAAATCCCATGAAATCTTATACATCTAGTCTCTTACGTGAATGAGCTAAATAATATTATTTGATATTTCACTGTAATGTGTTAATAATTTCACACATAAGTCGCTCCTGAGTATAAGTCGCACCCCCGGCCAAACTATGAAAAAAAACTGCGACTTATAGTCCGAAAAATACGGTATAGGCTCGGCCCCCGGCCATTTTTTTTTATTATTATTGTAATTTTAAAGAATTTATCTGAATGTGCATGAACTATTTCTGTTTACATTTTTTGAAATGTCAAATGTTTAAATATTAACTGTCAGTTTACTGTACTGTGCCAACTGTACTACTATAAGAGTACATCTTTTCTATTGTTTTATTGAAAATAAAACAGCAAAGTCCATTTGGCCGTCATCCGTTTTAATTATGAGACACAATTGTGTCAAAGTCATGATTTTTTATTTCATGCTTGACATAAGAAATTATTACTTTAAAAAAGTAGTTTTATACTTGTGAGTGTTGATGACACAGCTTTGCAACAGTTGATATTCTAGTTTCAAGCATGTTTTACTCAATATAGGTCATCAAACAAGCAACAAGCTGTAATATCTTACTGAGATCATTTAGGACCAAAACACTTAAAACAAGTAAAACACTCTAACATAAAACCTGCTTAGTGAGAAGAATTATCTTATCGGACAGAAAATGAGCAAATATCACCCTTATTTGAGATATTTAATCTTACTTAGATTTCAGTTTTTGCAGTGCTGGAATTGTGGCGTTGCCAAATATGCAAACTTGACAACTACGCCGCTGCCGCCACAAACATGTTGCAGCCCTTTGGACACACGCTTTATTACTATTATCATTATCATAAATAGAAATGATCCGATCAGGATTTTATGCTGCCGATTCAGATCCCGATCACCCATCAGTGAAATCGCCTGATACCAATCGCATGTATTATCTGTATTTTCTTTATTATTTATCATGAATGCTATTGACAGTGCAACAATATCAACACAATATTTAAACTAGCTCCTTATTCCCTTTATATTATATACAACTGCTTAAGCAAAGTAAAGCCAATAGTACACAATAAGTAGACAAGAACAGGGATGTCACATATGCGGCCTGCGGGCAGGTTCAATCCGTTAAGTGTAAAATTGAGCTGCATTTTTAAATTAAATAAGCTGCGGTTCTAAATGTGTCCACTGGATGTCGCAACAGCAATTCTGTTAGGCAAGCAAATAGTTTATACCAGGGCGAGCAAATAAAGCAATACAGTAAAGCGGGGCTGTGACTCCTCTCCCTCGACCCAACGTAAAACAAACAGGAGTCAAATAAACAATTTGTAAAAATATTTTGAAGCACAAACAAAAGGGGAAACGTTTGGGGAGACTTTGACAGGGTGTGGGTGGCTGGTTATTAATAACAAAACGTTAACAACAATAAAACTATAATAATTAGACCAAAAAAAACATAGTACAAATGTTTAGGGCAAGTTTGGGGAGATTTTGACAAAGAATAATCAAATGTTAACATAAAAACTATAATAGTTAAATAAAAAAATGTTTCCTGCACAAATGTAGCACACACAAATGGGACAGATTTGGACAAGGTGGGAGGGGCTGGATGATGTCAGTGGAAAATGTATTTTAGAATCATTTAAAAACGGCACAAGTGAAAAATTTCACGGCACAAACGAATGGCAGTGTTATTTTAATGTATGCGATGATAACTTCACACGGGGTACAACCAAAACTTTTCGAACTTCTCTAAAGGGACTGTTGGTGGAGCGCGAAGGAAAGAAGTAGGGCTTTGAATATTTGGGTACCACACGATACGATTCTTGGGGCTAAAGATTTGATTCTGAATCGATTCTCGATTCAAAACTATACTCGATTCAGAATCAATACTCTTTAATAATATTGGTTAACACTAGAGATGTCCGATAATATCGGACTGCCGATATTATCGGCCGATAAATGCTGTAAAATGTAATATCGGAAATTATCGGTATCGGGTTCAAAAAGTTAAATTTATGACTTTTTAAAACGCCGCTGTACGGAGCGGTACACGGACGTAGGGAGAAGTAAAGACCGCCAATAAACCTTAAAGGCACTGCCTTTGCGTGCCGGCCCAATCACATCATATCTACGGCTTTTCTCACACACAAGTGAATGCAAGGCATACTTGATCAACAGCCATACAGGTCACACTGAGGGTGGCCGTATAAACAACTTTAACACTGTTACAAATATGGGCCACACTGTGAACCCACACCAAACAAGAATGACAAACACATTTTGGGAGAACATCCGCACCGTAACACAACAGAACAAATACCCAGAACCCCTTGCAGCACTAACTCTTCCGGGACGCTACAATATACACCCTCCCCCCGCCCCCCAACCCTGCCCACCTCAACCTCCTCATGCTCTCTCAGGGAGAGCATGTCCCAAATTCCAAGCTGCTGTTTTCAGGCATGTTAAAAAAAATAATGCACTTTGTGACTTCAATAATAAATATGGCAGTGCCATGTTGGCAATTTTTTCCATAACTTCAGTTGATTTATTTTGAAAAACCTTGATACATTGTTTAATGCATCCAGCGGGGCATCACAACAAAATTAGGCATAATAATGTGTTAATTCCACAACTGTATATCGGAATCGGTAATTAAGGGTTGGACAATATCGGAATATCGGCAAAAAAGACATTATCGGACATCTCTAGTTGCCACCCCTAGAAGGACGTGTCAGCCGTCATGCTCGCAGTGCAGCGTGAGTCATTAAGCAAAATGGCAGCGTTGGTTTGCCATGCAGCTCGTTAGGGAAAATATATATATTTTTAAATGTAAAATTAGATCACCTAATTGTGTACCATTTTTTCTCTGTTTTTTAGAGCGGCCCTACTCTAAGTCCTTACAATCATGTCACATTTGATCAGTATTCAGGTTGATAAGTGCAGCACTAAAATCATTTTAATCTTGTGGGAAAAAAGACTTACTTTTGCGTGAAACTCCTGCCCCGAGATTATGATTCAAATCGAAGGGATCTGAGAAGGAGAAAATACAAGCAGTTGGAATTGCAATTATGACATAGGCTAAATATGAGCTAAATAAGCACCTTCAATAGCGATGCATTTGCTGGTCCACTGTTTTTCAAAGGTCGTCAGGCGTTTCGTTTGGCGGATGCTGATGACGTGCTCTTTGAAGTCAAACTCTTCCGTGTAGAAGCGCAGGAGCCCCAGCCAGAGCTCACCCACAGACTCTGTGTTAGGCTCCAGCTCTGACAGACGCCGACGCTGCGTGGACAGAATGATGATTTCATGAATGCGCTTAGATACCAAGATCAAGAGCGGTATGATTTCTCTCACCAAGTCATCAAGGTCATCGAAAAAGAAGGCATTCCAGCCATCCACAATCCGCTGGGGAACATCGGTTCCCTCGTAGATCTGGAGAGACATCAATAATTATTATTTACATCATTTTCCTATCCTTCACTGAACAGCTCAACTCCTTTTCTCCATCAACCCTCTGTCCTTTTACTTTGTCTCAGCAACTAGCCGAGACAGACGGCCGCCCCACAGTCTGGGATCAAACCAACTTTAAAATCCATTTGAATGTAATACCAACAAAAAAACGTGGTGGCCGGAAGGTTGGCAATATTAGGGTACAAACATCCATACTTGTTTCTGCTTAAAAATACAGCCTCAGTATTCAAATAGTGCCAGTATTTGGTACCTCCTGCAGGACCGGGATGACTGGAGGCTGCCTTTGCTGCAGAAAATAGAGCACCATCAGGATGTACGCATAGGATGACAGGCTTCCTCTGGACGCATCTCCGATATCACAGCGCTGTGAGCACAAAGTCCAGTTATTTCTGAGGCGACACGTCGAAAAACCAAGATCTCATATCGTTTGTAAGCATTGATATGAAAAGGCAGGTGACTCTGATCTGATTAGTCGAATTAAAAGGAAAGACATTCGGTAGATGACCTAAATCAGGGGTGTCCAAACACTGAAAAATGAAAACATGCAATGGCCATTATGATATTTTTCATTTTTGACACCAATTTATTGGAACCTGGTTCTTCTGTGCTCAGCCACATATGTTTTAGATGACTCTTATTATGTGTGCATGTCAGTGACGTGCGGTCACTGGAAAGAAAAAAAATGTAAAAAGAAAAAAAATTAATTAAATTGTTATATGTATCCAGTGTTTATACTATGAAGTTATTTTCCTTTTAACTTCACCAGTTTTAGATTATTTTTATTCAAAATCGCTGAATTTTCACATTTGCCGTTCAAATACTGAGAAGAGACAGTGCGGTGATCAGCAGCCAGTTGAGGCACGTCACTCAGTTGTGCCTCACCATGGATTGCGGACTCGGCTAACTGCTGGCCTGCTGTGCAGTGAGACCGTATTGCTATATGAATTATATTATACATTTCCAAAGTTTAGTTAGCTGAGGTATATAATGTGCAGTGTATTTTGTCAACAACTGTATGTGTGTAACGTATTTCTTGTGCTGAGCAATCATAAAACTGCTGCGAAGACGCACTGTGTGAGGCTCGCGTAATCCCGCCTCCTGGTGCCGGTTATTGCACCTCCGACGCAGACTGCACCCCCCGACGGGAGCGCCACACCAACCAAAGCCCACACCCAAACCCTCCACGTGCAAGACCGAATCCACCCAAAAAAAACTCACTTAACAAGAAGCCAAAAAGTGCAAAAACAACATTGCTCGCCCCGGAGGAGACGTGAACGACTGCAGGGACACAACATTAGGTACACCTGCAGACTGCAGCACGGATTTCATATTTCATTCATTCACAACTCCTCCAACAGGAACACCACTGTTCCCGCACTTATAAGTAAAGGTAAGACCATAATAACATTTTTTTAATTAAATGTGCTTTTTTTGTGTGCTACAGTTTGTATGTGTAAAGCTAAAGTTAAGTTAAAGTACCAATGATTGTCACACACACACTAGGTGTGGTGAAATTTGTCCTCTGCATTTGACCCATCCCCTTGTTCACCCCCTGGGAGGTGAGGGGAGCAGTGGGCAGCAGCGGCGCCGCGCCCGGGAATCATTTTTGGTGATTTAACCCCCAATTCCAAGCCTTGATGCTGAGTGCCAAGCAGGGAAGAATGCTGGTATGAGCTTTTAAACATAACCCGTTAACTACTGCCAATCAAATGGTGAATAAGATACTCTTTAGGGTTCATATGTTTGTAAATCTGACTGTGATGAAGTCAGTGCCTCATCAGTCATGAACCTCACCGCACGTCACTGGTGCATGTGTGTGGTATGGAAATCAATGCGCTAAAGAAATCGATTAAAATGATTACGGTAAAATGATTAAAATGACCAAAATACAGTAAATGTTGAACATATTAAATATTGTTATGAACAAGTCAATTATTTCCATTATGTATAGACTTGCAGCGTATACCGTATATAAAACGGAGGGTTTGGAAGTTGTTTCCGAGGGCTTTGAATTCTACAACAATGACTCCCATTAGCCGCATCTTCCAAGCGTTTTTTATCATCTTTAAAATCCTTACAAAAAAAAAAAAAGACGTGTGTTCTTGCCTCTCATAATGATTGTGAACGATAGGCAAAATTCCCTAAAAAGTGGAGTTCCCCTTTAACAGTATTCGTATCGCTGCATGACAATGTCTTAACCTTCTCTATTTATCAATAAAGTGTGATATTCAGCCTGCCAAGCATTCTGTAATTGAGGACTATCAACCAGGACATGTTATAAAAGACTAGACAACATATTTCAGCCTGCCAGAAAAATCTCCCACTATGTTCCTCAAATGATGCACTAACATTTGTTTAGGTAGAAATATCACAGATTACATAACAAAACATATTTGATTGATGGTCGTAATGTAAGTCGGTAAAGTTAGACTGGATGTGACGCATAGCCCTGTTGCTGTGAAGCCGGAAGTGCGTGATTGGTTTGAGAAGAGGTGTCTTGACATGTTTTTATCAAAAACCTTTGATACAGAAGTGACTCTAGAGAGGAATAGGGTGCGGCTTGACTATTTCCACTTGCGATTATGCAATGAAGGCGGAAGGTAATGGTTTTTTTGTGCTACATTTTATAAGTCTGAAATTTTGAAGAAACTAGAAAATAAAACATGTTTTCAGTTATTTCACCTTTTTTTGTTAAGTACATAACTCCACATGTGTTCATTCATAGTTTTGATGCCTTCAGTGACAATCTACAATGTAAATAGTCATGAAGATAAAGAAAACACATTGAATGAGAAGGTGTGGTCCTGTATATATATATTTTTTTAAACTTTCAACGTTTAAATATTTATAGATACATTTCAGATCTATACATTGACAAAGTTGTATTACTTTGTAAGTGCAATATTTGATTTGAGGTCATTGGAGCCTCAAATAATGTATTAAACTTTAATACATATATATATATATATATATATATATAATATCATATATTAATATATATTATTCTTACTTTCAAGACATAAATCTTCTACCTCATCTACAGCAGTGGTCCCTAACCACCAGTCCAGGGGCCGGTACCGGTCCGTGACGCATTTCCTACCGATTCGCACAGAAACAATAATTAATTTATAAATTACCGCATTTTCTTCGACTTACCGGTAACTTTCGCCTGTCCCACTAAACACACCAATAGGTTTGTTAATAGATGTATATTACACCTCCTTTATATTACAACTTCAGGTTTACAGTGAGGTGATTTCTCACGCTAATTTTTCGCTGTTTTTATCTGCCACTTGTGGAAAGACGGTCCGTGAAAATAATGCATACATTAAACCGATCCCTGGTGGAAAAAATGTTGGGGACTTCTGATCTCCAGTATACGCTGATTATAAGTTGTTGTTTTTTTGTATGTATTACGCCCTTTTTGTAAAATAAAACCTTGTTCATTTATATGGCAAACACACAATATATGCATTATTTTTCCCATAAAAGCGGAATATTTAATGTGAAGTAATTGGAGCGTTGAACAGGTCAATAATTCATACCATTTGACTCATGCAAACATTGATTTTTAACTGTTTGGGCAATGACAGTTTTAAAGTAAAAACTGCCTTAATGGCAGCATTGTTATTAGTGTCAATTAGGGATGTCCGATAATATCGGACTGCCGATATTATCGGCCGATAAATGCTTTAAAATGTAATATCGGATATTATCGATTTCAAAATTATCGGTATAGGTTTCAAAAAGTAAAATTTATGACTTTTTATAACACCGCTGTGTACACGGACGTAGGGAGAGATACAGAGCGCCAATAAACCTTAAAGGAACTGCCTTTGCGTGCCGGCCCATTCGCATAATATCTATGGCTTTTCACACACACAAGTGAATGCATTGTATACTTGGTCAACAGCCATACAGGTCACACTGAGGGTGGCCGTATAAACAACTTTAACACTGTTACAAATATGCGCCACACTGTGAACCCACACCAAACAAGAATGACAAACACATTTCGGGAGAACATACGCACCGTAGCACAACATAAACACAACAGAACAAATACCCAGAAGCCCTTGCAGCACTAACTCTTCCGGGACGCTACAATATACCCCCCCTACCCCCCCCTCCACCCCGCCCACCTCAACCTCCTCATGCACTCTCAGGGAGAGCATGTCCCAAATTCCAAGCTGCTGTTTTGAGGCATGTTAAAAAAAAAAAAGCACTTTGTGACTTCAATAGTAAATATGACGGTGCCATGTTGGCATTTTTTTCCCATTTATTTTGGAAAACCTTGTTACATTGTTTAATGCATCCAGCGGGGCATCACAACAAAATTAGGCATAATAATGTGTTAATTCCACGACTGTATATATCGGTATCGGTTGATATCGGAATCGGTAATTAAGAGTTGAACAATATCGGAATATCGGCAAAAAAGCCATTATCGGACATTTCTAGTGTCAATATTACAACATTTTCTCGTTACATTACACGTTTACACTTTTAGTCCACTTTTTATATATTTTTTTGGTAATAATCATTTAAAAATTAGCTGCGGGCCACACTTTGGACATCTAACAATGCAAAACTGAAAATGCTGATGCAAAAGGACACTACATTCTCAAAGCCGGCAAAATCCTTTCGGAACTAGACAATAACCCCTCAAAATACTGCACTCAAATGTATACAACCTGTATTCAACCGTAAATGTTGTTTTTGGCGAAGTTGATTAACTTTTTCGGCCTACCTTTGCAAAGACCTTTATCATATATCCAAGGAACTGCACGCGTTGATCCAAGGCTGCATACAAGGCCAGCATTCTGGTGTTATGCTGTGCCTACCACAGATGAATAAATTCAATTTAATGAAGAGTTTCTGCACAAATAATATAGAATGAATTAGGCCGGTCACATACTAAGGTGTTGTAGAGACTGATGTCTCCCTCCAAACCACTCTGTTTGTGTTCAAACTTCACTATAGGCACTTTTGCAGTTGTAATCGGCAAGATGTTCCTCAGACCTTAAAAATTAGAAGAGTATCTGAGATTACATGAGGTCAGATTCAGTTTTACAAGTGAATCAATACATTTACCTGGGTGCTTCTTTAGTACTTTAGCAAGGCATTCAATGATCTCCTTGCAGTTCAGCTTCTGCACAAACAACACGCGACAACACTTTGACATGTCCACTCCTAATGATAGCGCACTGTTACGTTTAGTGTAAGTGTGCATACCTCTGCAGTCTCATGACCCTCAAGGGTCATGCAAATGTCGAGGTCGCTGTCATGGAAACCGAAGCCATTCTTGGAGGATCCAAACAAACACAACTGAGCTTTATCTGCAGACACACAAGAAACAGTGTCATCCGTGCCATTGAACATGAAGACACCTGTCAGGTTCAGACACTGATGACATCTATTAAACAAGACAAGAGGCAAAGAATTAAACAGAGACATAATTCAATTTGGACTCAATATTGAGGAGAGTCGTCTGTACACTGTACCCTTGTACAGTATCTCAGCAAGCTCTGCCAAAAGATTGCACGCCTCCTTTTATTTTGGACCCTCCCCGACCACATGGCCACCGCTGTTTCCAAAGAACAAAGGTCGCAAAAAGTTCACAGAAAAGGTCGTAAACAATTCACAGAAAAGGACAGTTCAAAAAGTGTTCGTAAAATAGTTCAAAAAGACGTTCGTAAACAAGTTCAAAAAGGAGGTTCAAAAAGAGGTCGTCTGGAAATTGGGCAGATCCTGTCTTCTCTCCGCTTTGAAGTCCTTGGGTTAGAACAATATCTTTCTGTTGATTACCATACATGAAAGAACACAGGAACACCTTCCTCTTGCTCCCCCCCCTACACAGTAGAGTTTTACGAGCCTTACTCTTGGTAGGTTTCAAAGACAGCTTTTGTCTTCTCACCAGACCCTCAGTGTAACAACGTTTTTGTGATAATTTAGAAACAATTATTCTAACAACACCTTTACAGAAATGCTGACATTTAATGCTTAAATAAAGGTTTTTGTCGCTATCGTCAATTTAAGTGGAACTGTGAAAAATGAAAAGTTCCAACATGTGGGATCATTATGATCTTATAGCGACAAATAAGGTAAATATTCTTCTTTTCTTGTTCACTATTTGGCTCATTGACCAGAGTAACGTGTTTCATATTTGTTCCTGCAGAGCTTAAAGTTAAAAAAACAATTATATTGGCTAACTATTTATATTATTTGCAGGTAAAATAATGGCATCATTTTGAAACACCAACACAATTGCAGTGTCAATGCAGCCAGTGAGTGTGGCACACACTCCCTGAGGTGTCATTTACCCATTTCTACTCTTTAGAGGCGTGCGTAGCTCGGTGAAAATGTATTTTACAGGTCGCAAACACACCAAAACAGTCAGTCGCAACCCCTGAACTGTAAAAAAAAAATTAACAGACCAATCAGGATATTCTGAAGTTGGTATTTTAGGCAAAATCCAAGGGTCACCACCTAGGGCATTTGCCCAAATTAGCCCTAATCAGATTTGTTGATGGCAAACAGATGGTCGGATCTTATCTTAAAAACCTTAGGATGTGGGCGGAGCGTGGCGACACATTGCAATGCTCTGTTTTGCCACAAAAAGGAAACTAGGATGAATTGGCTCCAGAAGGTCTAATCCTAACCGTCATCTAAGCCTGGCTAATCCATCCATTTTCTACCGCTAATGTCCATCCATAATGCAAAGCCGCTTCTATTACTAACCCTCGTCAATATGGCGGATAAGAAACAAAGTTTCTTTCGAGTATCATGATCACAGAAGGCCTACAGGATGATAAACAACTAAACATGTTGCACTACACATCGTAAGAAGCTACCAGGCTTGAGATCTTGAATGTAAACAAGGGTGAGCAGACTAATACAGGTATCGATAGCATGGATACCAAGTATAGTACCTGTTTATGGTCGACACGACAATGCTGTTGTTTATTATTGTGAACTATCCACTTTATTTTGCTAAAAAAAAGGACCAATGTCATAAATTTAACAAGATTTACAACACCATGTTCTGAATTTAATTGAATAAAAATGTCTCCATATGTTTATTTTAGTTACTTGCTATGAAACATTTTCACTTCCATAATCTATTGTCAAAATATCTGATCGGGACTCGAAATCAGAGGCCAAAAGAAAAATTCAGATCTGGTTCAGAGGTCAAAAATGCTGATTGGAACGTGCCTACTTTGGAGCCTAACTGCTTATACAATTAAATGTATGATAAGTAAATACTAAGGGTGTAACGGTACGTGAATTTGTATTGAACCGTTTCGGTACGGGGGTGTCGGTTCTGTGCGGAGGTGTACCAAACAAGTTTCCACACGGACATATTAAGTAGCGCACCGTACATTGAGTAAACAATGGACACAGAAGCACAACACAAGGCATGCTAGCAGCGACCGGGCTACGACAACAAAGCGAAAGCGGTTTGCCGACATTGTTCTGCAGCCGTAGAGTATTCTTCTGGCAACACGTCAAACATGCTAACCCATTTGAAGCGTCACCACCCCCAAGTGAACGTCGCTTCAACGAAGATAAAGACGAGCGTGGTGCAAACACCGCATTCAAGCAGCCTCTCCTCGGCGAGTCAGACAGGGCAAAAGCAATAACAAATGTTTTTATAGCAGCAGATTTAAGACCATATTGCATTAAAAACTAGATTGTGACCCACTTCTTTCTGCAGACTGATTTGTCTGGCAAAAAACATGAAGATTGAGTGAAAGTCACCAGGGTTAAAGGCTGGGGGGGGGGAAGAAAAGTTAATCTGAAGCTGAGTTGACTTGAAACTGTTTAAATGTTGCACTTTTTATATGTAGAAGAAAAGTTTTGTCATTTTATTTAATCTGAGCAACAACTTGAGGCAGTTTAATGTTGATTAACGTGGACCCCGACTTAAACAAGTTGAAGACTTATTCGGGTGTTACCATTTAGTGGTCAATTGTACGGAATATGTACTGTACTGTGCAATCTACTAATAAAAGTCTCAATCAATCAATCAAAAAAAGCACTTTAAATGCAGAAAGGTTTTGTTATGAAACCATTCTGAGCCTTATCTTATTTAGTTTTTATTTTATATATGTTGACCACATTAACCCTGGCAATGGACCCTGTGTTTATATGTACCGTATTTTCCACACTATAAGGCGCACCTAAAAACCTCCAATTTTCTCAAAAGCTGACAGTGCGCCTTATAATCCGGTGCGCCTTATATATGGACCAATATTGAGCCACAACAAACCTAAACTTCATTTTCATAAAGTTTAGGTCTCGCAACTACGGTAAACAGCCGCCAACTTCTTTTTCCCCCCGTAGAAGAAGAAGTTATTCTTCTACGGTAAGCAGTCGCCGAGTTCATTTTCCCCCGTAGAAGAAGAAGCGCTTCGAACCCAAAAATGGCTCCTATTAAGAGACACGCTTACGACGCAGAGTTTAAACTTAAGACGACCAGTCACGCAGTAGAACACAGGAATAGAGCAGCAGTGAGAGAATTTAACATAAACGAATCAATGGTGTTTAATTCGGACACTGAAGAAGAAGAATTCGAGGGATTCGTGGATGAGGAATAACTTCATAAAGTGAGCTTTACATGTTTATTTTGTGTGTTGTGTTGTGTGACATTAACGTTTGAGCAACGTTGAGTTATTGATATTGTTATTGCTCTGCACTATTTGGAGTGTTACTATATTGTGATTGCACTAACGTTTGATTTACCGTAACAGTATCACTGTTTTTTACGTGTTTATTGCATCAGGGAAAAGTTCCCCTCCACTATGTGATATAAATGTTGCACTACATGTTATACCTTGCTGTTGTTCAAAGATAAACAAAACACCACTTCACTGACTTTACCTCGGGGAAAATAATAAAACAGCTGTTTATTCATTTTGGGAGTGAACGGAGTTGTCAGAACGCTGGTTTGTAATCTATTAATAAAGTTTGACTGACCTATCTGACTGTTTTGTTGACATTCCCTTTAGCGCAGCTCCATCTAATGGATGCATAGGTGCGCCTTATAATCCGGTGCGCCTTATACATGAACAAAGTTTTGAAATATGCCATTCATTGAAGGTGTGCCTTATAATCCGGTGCGCCTTATAGTGCGGAAAATACGGTATGTTATTGATGTCCTTAGCATTCATGACTGCCTGCTGTTGCACTGATCAGCCTAGTGGTGGCTCACATCCATCACACACAGAACTATCCCTATTTTTGGGCAGAATTATTATAGCGTTCCCAATGTTAAAAGGATAAAGCCATTGTTTACAAATTTGGTAAATAAATAAATAACCAAAAAAATGTATATTTTGTTGTTTTCTTACTGTACCGAAAATGAACCGAACCGTGACTTCTAAACCGAGGTACGTACCGTACCGAAATTTTTGTGTACCGTTACACCCTTAGTAGATACATGTCTCAATTAAATTAAATTACTAAAATAGGGACTGCACATAATAATGAGCAAATGTAAAGATGTCAAAGTCCCGCCTGTAGTCCCCAGACAGGTTGGTGTACAACAATAACACAAACAAAAGTCAGGATCACCACCACAGACTCATTACATTCAGCTAAATAAAGGAGAGTTCAACATATGTAGCGTATAAACAGGGTAAGGTTATATTTTTGCCTCATTCTTCACTTCAAGTGTGAGTGAAGAATGCACAACCGACCTAATGAGACCTTATAAATTAGCAAGAGAAAGAGATACAGTGTTATCTGCTCACAGATGCTAACTTGTGGTAGTTTGAGCACACTGCAGAAAGTCCTGGATAGTTCCACTCCTTAATGATTCAGTCACAGGCAGGATTCTTACAGGAATGAGGCAAAAATACACCCTAACCCTACTGTAATATTATAATATCAGTATGTATGTAGTGCATCTATTCGTCCAGAGGCTGGTTTTGTTGCACGAAGCGAGTCATGGTTTAACACTCACCATTGTATTCCTTCCGTATGAACATTTCCAAACTTCCTAGGATCTGCTCTCTCTTCTGCTGCTCAACATGTGTAGGCGCCAGCTCATCTAAACAGAACGTATGGAGAGAGCTTTATATTTATGGACATTGCTATCCTACAAATTCTAATTCACAGAACCAGAACTTTCTTCTCCTGCATAGGGCCATTTGTGAGCAGGAGCCTATGACAGCGAGCTTAGCGTCACAGGTGGACTACATTCAGAAGACATCTGGCTCTCTCTAAGTCCTCGAAACGCATTGATAATATAAAAATAATTATACAATATTACAGTAATGGTATTTTTAATGATAGTAGATATGCTATTGCTCTGAGCTCTGGCCCTGCAAAGAGAATACATACTGTGGCACAGTTTGCAAAGCCCATCCAGGATCCCTCTGAAACCGTCACACATCGGAGGCAGTTTCGTCAACTCGATCTTCTTGAAGTCATCCGGACACTCGTCCTTCAGGTGGCCGTCTCGCTTGCAAATACTGCACACCACATTTGGGGGCTGAAAAAGGCAGAAGACGCTAAATGAAGGACAGCAAATAAAACTATAGGGAAACGTCACATTTTGACAAAACAAAAACTTGGGAATGAACGTGAAAATTTTCAAATTTACGTGCAATAAATTATGCTTTTTGTATAATACAGCTCTAAAATGTGAATCTGTTCATGAACAATGAAATAAAAATGACTACAAAAAACTGTTTTTCGCTGTTTAATGCACACAAAAAGGGGAACGCCGTCCACCTCCATTACCTTCCCATCAGTGAAAATCATCTTATCAAAGAAGTAGTGAAACTCTTCCGACGGCGCGATCCCCTCTCTTTCGGAAACACACTTCTCCTCGTTATTACCCTCTTCTTCCTCCTGGTCACTGTCCAATAAGCCGTTGGCAGACAGGGAAGTGATTGACAGGCGTTCGGAAGGTCGGTCCTCTTCACGGAGGACCATGTCCTTGAGGCCGGCGTGCAGCGTCTTCTCATTTCTCTTTATGGACCGATCTGAGTCGCCTTTATTGTCGCCATCCTTTGACGCCCGACTGGTTCCGTCTAAATCCTTAAAAGTACTCTTCGTCTTCTTCAGACATGCCGCCTCCTTTTTCGCTCCTCGGTACAACTTGGGCCCTTGCTTGCCAGCCGTCTTGCTTTTCTGTTGCGCTGCCGTGCTTTTTCTCTGGGGGCAGGCGAAGTACTTGTAAGCGGTACGGAAGCGCTCCTGTATGTACTCAAACACCATTTGACTGTTCAAGCTGCGTGCCACGTTCCTCTTCAGAGCAAAGGGATCTTTGTGAAAGAGACAGTTAACTCAGTGACTTGTTTTGTATTTCTCCAAGCATTAATGAGGATCAACACACACACACGTACCTTCAATAGCAAGCCTGCGACGAGGCCAGTTCTTCATTTCCCGAGAGAGAAGCTCTTTCAATCGCACGCTGATGATGTATTCTTCCAGTGCAAACTCAAGCGTGTAGAAGCGCAGGAGTTCAACCCACAGCTGTCCCAGTGACACTTCCTTGACCAGTTCAAAAGTGAGCTGGGCCTTTAAACAGATCATAAACCAATGAATAGGCTGAAAATGCATTATCGCTTTCCTGCTAACGTTCTACTCACCAAGCCGTTCGAATAGTGCGTTTCATCCGCTTTGTTGTGCTCTGGTTTGGGTCTGCCTTCCCCCGTAGCTTCCTTTTGATTCTCTCCGTGTCCGTCCGTGGAGCTCGCAGGTCTGTACTCCCATCGGACAAACATGTCCAAGAGAATTCCTGTCAGGTGATACTCGTCCACGTGCTTTACATCAAAGCCATCAATCTGAAACAGGAACAAAGATTAGAGATCAGCCACATGTTTTTTTCAGGGCTGATATTTGGAGCCGATATTCATTTTCAGTAGAAGTTATTTACAAAACCCAAAACTAGGGATGTCCCGATCCAGGTTTTTGCACTTCCGATCCGATACCGATATTGTTTTTGCATTTCCGATCCGATACCGATACTGGCCTATCCGAGCATGTATTAAAGTTTAAAGTTATTTAGCCTACTTAGTTGTCAGAATCATGTTGAAAAGGGTTTTAGTACTCTTGATAACAACTAGCCAGCTGAATTAGGGGAGTTTGAATAATACACAATGGTTGGTAACAAGAAACTGACCTGTTTATTCAAGGATAAACACAAAATAGACAAAATTATACATGACAAACAGAAATGGCATCATTGAACTAGGGCTGGGCGATATGGCCTTTTTTTAATATTGCGATATTTTAAGGCCATATTGCGATACACAATATATATCTCGATATTTTGCCTTAGCCTTGAATGAACACTTGATGCATATAATCACAGCAGTATGATGATTCTATGTGTTTTGATTGATTGATTGAGACTTTTATTAGTAGGTTGCACAGTGAAGTACATATTCCGTACAATTGACCACTAAATGGTAACACCCCAATAAGTTTTTCAACTTGTTTAAGTCGGGGTCCACTGATTCATGATACAGATATATACTATCAGATATATACTATCATCATAATACAGTCATCACACAAGATAATCACATTGAATTATTTACATCATTTATAATCCAGGGTGTGGAGGGGGGCGCCTGATGTAAGTGTCAAAAAGACAGCCAAAAGAGTTTGATATGAGAATAAATCTAAAGTTAAAATATAGGGTAGAAATGCACCCATTTGCAGGAAATGTAGTCTTGATTTTCAAAATGTTCTTTCAAGGCTTGCATGTCTACATTAAAACATTCTTCTTCATACTGCATTAATATATGCTACTTTTAAACTTTCATGCAGAGAAGGAAATCACAACTAAACAAATCACTAATTTTTTCATACGGTGTTGATGTGGAAATTTTTGCCTGCCTCTGCATTTTGATGGTGTGGGCGTGTGGCACCGAATGGAGATAAGCGTCTCGACAGACGTCACAATATTTGAACAATGATGACGAAAACAGTTTTCTCTGTCGTGTCCGTGTGTCGAAAATTGTGATGCGCTTATTTTTTTATTTGATTTTGTGCGTGACATAGATTTGCCGTGCGCTGAGGACGTTTGAGCAGGCGCGCACCTTAGCGGCTGCGCTAGCATCACAGCTAACGTTAGCCATGCCGCTACCTCGCTCTCTGCTGGGAGAGGGCGTATACGTATGTGACGTATGACGTGACAGTATGTGACGTATGACGTGACAGTATGTGACGTGTGTAAGAACGTGCGCTTGCTGTCTGTGAGAGGGAGACGCAGGAAAGAGTGAGAAGAGCCTGTCGTGTAATGCCAGCAGCTAAAAGCAACTGCGTGAGAATTGTGGATGTGTTGAAGGTGTGCTGGAAAATGCGGAACGGAAATTACGGTGCGGCAGAAAAGTGGAATGTATTATTTAAATAGGTGCGTTGGAAAACACGGACCGGAGTTTTTTTTTCAACTGGATCTGGATCGGCATTTTCCCATGCCTTGCCGATACGCAATTTTTGGCAAATATCGGCAGTTGATCCGATCCAAATATCGGATCGGGACATCCCTACTAGAGATGTCCGATAATGGCTTTTTTGCCGATATCCGATATTCCGATATTGTCCAACTCTTAATTACCGATTCCGATATCAACCGATACCGATATATACAGTCGTGGAATTAACACATTATTATGCCTAATTTTGTTGTGATGCCCCGCTGGATGCATTAAACAATGTAACTTTACCATGAATTGATTAACGTGGACCCCTGACTTAAACAAGTTGAAAAACTTATCTGGGTGTTACCATTTAGTGGTCAATTGTGTGGTCAATTTAGTGGGGGGTGGGGGAGTGGTAGCGGAAGAGTTAGTGCTGCAAGGGGTTCTGGGTATTTGTTCTGTTGTGTTTATGTTGTGTTACGGTGCGGATGTTCTCCCGAAATGTGTTTGTCATTCTTGTTTGGTGTGGGTTCACAATGTGGCGCATATTTGTAACAGTGTTAAAGTTGTTTATACGGCCACCGTCAGTGTGACCTGTATGACTATTGATCAAGTATGACTTGCAATCACTTATGTGTGTGTAAAAGCCGCATATATTATATTTGACTGGGCCGGCACGCTGTTTGTATGGAGGAAAAGTGGTCGTGACGACAGGTTGTAGAAGACGCTAAAGGCAATGCCTTTAAGGCACGCCCCCAATAATGTTGTCCGGGTGGAAATCCGGGAGAATGGTTGCCCCGGAGAGATTTTCGGGAGGGGCACTGAAATTCGGGAGTATCCCGGGAAAATCGGGAGGTTGAAACCGATAATTTCCGATATAACATTTTAAAGCATTTATCGGCATCACATTGTGCAAATGGTAAATAAAAACAGAATACAATGATTTGCAAATCCTTTTCAACTTATATTCAATTGAATAGACTACAAAGACAAGATACTTAACGTTCGAACTAGAAAACTTTGTTATTTTTTGCAAATATTAGCTCATTTGGAATTTGATGCCTGCAACATGTTTAAAAAAAGCTGGCACAAGTGGCAAAAAAGACTGAGAATGTTGAGGAATGCTCATCAAACACTTATTTGGAACATCCCGCAGGTGAACAGGCTAATTGGGAACAGGTGGGTGCCATGATTGGGTATAAAAGTAGATTCCATGAAATGCTCAGTCATTCACAAACAAGGATGGGGCGAGAGTCACCACTTTGTGAACAAATGTGTGAGCAAATTGTCGACAACAACATTTCTCAACGAGCTATTGTAAGGAATTTAGGGATTTCACCATCTACGGTCCGTAATATCATCAAAAGGTTCAGAGAATCTAGAGAAATCACTGCACGTAAGCGGCGAGGCCAAAAACCAACACTGAAAGCCCGCGACCTTCGATCCCTCAGGCGGTATTGCATCAAAAACCGACATCAGTGTGTAAAGGACATCACCACATGGGCTCAGGAACACTTCAGAAAACCACTGTCAATAAATACAGTTTGTTGCTACGTCTGTAAGTGCAAGTTAAAACTCTACTATGCAAAGCGAAAGGCGTTTATCAACAACATCCAGAAACACCGCTGGGCCCGAGCTCATCTAAGATGGACTGGATGCAAAGAGGAAAAGAACCATCCGGACTGTTATAGGCGCAAAATTCAAAAGCCAGCATCTGTGATGGTATGGAGATTATTGATTAAATACATTGTAAGGTTTCCTTGTGAGGAACCCTGAAATGTTGCGAATATTTACCGTAAATAAAAACAATTCTGGGCTCCATCAGGTAGCTTATTAGTGAGACATGTTAACTCACATTATTTCTTCCTGGATGTTACAGAAAGTATGACAATGTGTGAGCTGCTACCTGCTATTATTTACTTATACACAGTGTTCGTAATAACGTTGTTACTTTTACTAGTAACGCGTAATCTAATTATTTACTTTTAGGTCCTTTGCAACACTTGATGTAACGAGGCAAGCTGCTTCTGATGTGGTTTTATGTCAACAACAAGACAGCGTCACAAGTGCAGCAAGTTC
Organism: Nerophis lumbriciformis; assembly: GCF_033978685.3. Taxonomy (NCBI): domain Eukaryota; kingdom Metazoa; phylum Chordata; class Actinopteri; order Syngnathiformes; family Syngnathidae; genus Nerophis; species Nerophis lumbriciformis. Next base: position 9,916,767 of record NC_084561.2, read on the forward strand.
ACTTCAGGAAATATCTTTTTACTCGTGGTTCTCATTTTCAGTTTCATTTCCGTGCATCTCTATTATCCAATCTCTGCCGTGTGTTAGCCTTTTTGAGGTTTACCAAGTCACAAACAAGATCTTTTTTTAATCTCTGGGGATCCCTATTAGCTGTGCTGTATGCCAGCAAAAATCTAACAAATCAAAATAAAATATGAAAATATGAAAATCAGTCCTAGAACTGTCCAGAATGTTTACGGTAGTTTTAGCTTGATATACAGAATGCAAAAAAACAAACGTATACATTTATGTGTACTTATTCTTCCCACACCTTTTAACTGGAAGTGGAAATCCCAAAAATAAATGGTAGCAGGATGTAAGTTAGACCGTACTTACTAGAATGCGCGGATAGGCAATTATTTCATCCGCAACCGCATCACGAAAGTCGTCACCCATCCGCCATCCACCCGAACTAACATTTTATCAAAACCGCACCCGCCCGCACCCACCCGTTGTTATATATCTAATATAGACGATGCAAGGCATTAGTGAGGTTATAAAGCTTTTGCCTGTTAAAGAAAGGAGACTGATCCAATGGAGCAGAGACATTCAATGCGTGCCACGCTGTCACGGCCCAGACGCACACCAGTGCGCAATCATCTGGGAGTCGCGCTGAGCGCACCTCCAAGCGCGCTCGCGCCACTCAAACTGCTGCAGGCAGCTGCGTTCACACATGCATCTGTAAGCCTTGTTTTAACATCCTGTGGCACTCTTCTGGGATCACGGCGGACGAAACTGCTCATGCTCAGGGTGTTTGTGGAGGTTCGGGGTTTTGCACAAATGTGATGCACCATGTTAGATGTCCCGGTTTTGTGACTGTCGTAGACATAAACAGCGTCGCAGCTCTTGCAAATCACGTAGCCAGCATTACTATCATCCTGATTTACAACCTCATAAAAACGAGTCCACGCTGAATTTTTCTGGCCTTTTTTTCCCCTGGTCTTTAGTATTCCCTTTTTTAGTTTGTCGCGTACCACGTTTGCTGCAGGCGTTGCCATCTTTTTTTTTTCTTCTTCTTCTGTTGTGGCGTGCTGCAGGTGCCTGATGATAAATAATTGCCTGTTTCAAAGAGTGCTGCTCGTTTTTCGTATGTGGGTAACAACATTTAACTATGTATATATATTTCCGAATTGGTTTAACTGCCACCCGCCTGAATCTATTTAAAATCTAATTTTTTTTTATTTCAACCGCCCGACCCGCGGATAAAATCTAATTTTTTTTTATTTCAACCGCCCGACCCGCGGATAATCCGCGGATAATCCGCGGTTGTGTCCGCAAACCGCGCATCTCTAGTACTTACCCAATGGCCCAAGTAGACAGGGAGAATTGGATCTTTCCTTTGCTGCAAGAAGAATATGACCATGAGGGCCAAGGAATACGGGGGGATGCCACCCTCAGCCTGGCAGTCGATGTGACACAGCTGCATAAGTAGAATAAGAAAACACTCAGCATGACCACAACTACATGACTGCATTATATCATTGCTTAAAATAAGACTCATTATGTATTCTGTCTTTATCAGATTTTAGAAAGATGTTATACTATCAGTCTAATACTGCCATGTATGCTCATTGATACCAACAACACATTTAGCCAACTCATCGAATATATTCAAAAAGATCTAGAACCCCAGGAGAGTAGATTTACGGTGGTTTATTTGAGCTGAAATGTCAATCGCCTACTCACCCTTGCCCAGTAGCGGAAAGCCAACACCAGGGGAACCAACCTGGGCTCCCTTTGAGTCAAGGCTGCCAGGTGAAATGTGGTGGAACAAGCGACATCATTGCCTGCACTCACTTTGCACACCAGGTCGCTGTAAAGAGTGAGAAGAAACAATGACTGCCTAAACTTGTCAAATGTAAGTTTTTGGTCAAAACTTATTTTTAAAAAAATACACAAATAAAATCTGGATTTGAATGTTGTAGGATTGTTGAACTGCACAAGCAAGGCATATTGCATAAAGTTGAACTTTAGACAGTGATTTTACAATTCTGCACAACCTGAAGCCCTGTATTCAAGCCTTTGTCTTGCAGGGGCCAAGTACCGTATTTTTCGGACTTTAAGTCGCACCGGTCGAAAATGCATAATAAAGAAGGAAAAAAACATATATAAGTCGCACTGGAGTATAAGTCGCATTTTTTGGGGAAATGTATTTGATAAAACCCAACACCAAGAATAGACATTAGAAAGGCAATTTAAAATAAATAAAGAATAGTGAACAACAGGCTGAATAAGTGTACGTTATATGACACATAAATAACCAACTGAGAAGGTGCCTGGTATGTTAACGTAACATATTATGGTAAGAGTCATTCAAATAACTATAACATATAGAACATGCTATACGTTTACCAAACAATGTGTCACTCCTAATTGCTAAATCCGATGAAATCTTATACGTCTAGTCCAGGGGTCGGCAACCTTCAGCATACAAAGAGCCATTGGAGCCCATTTCCCCCCAAATATAACCCACCTAGAGCCGCAAACTCTGTTCTATTCCTAATATGACGATAACACCACTTATAGTTTCCTTACACTTGGACTTATGAACACTTGACAAAAACGACTCGCATTTTATTTCTGGGCATAACGAAGCAAATCACCAAATAATTTTGAATATTAGAAAAAAAAAAATACACTCTTCCTTCCCTTATTAATGAATAAAAAAAATAAAAATCAGACCCCAAAAGGGACAAGCGGTAGAGAATGGATAGATGGAACTCATTCCATTTTTCTCAAGGCTACTATTACGGCATATTCATCTGACTAAAGACGGAAAACAACAACCTCGTCATCAATGAAAGCAAATTAATAAAAATTTAAGTAAATAAAATGTTTCTTTTTTCTGATCCGTCCATTGCTAGAGGTTGACCACTAAAAACAATACAATACAAAAGAGATGTCGCATTAGGGCTGTGACCTACACTTCCTTTGACAATACATTAAAATGTGTTTTATTTTCATATGACAAGATCCCAGAAGTCTCCAAAATAACAACTGTTAAATTAAAATAAACTAACTAAATGAAATGAAGTATATTAAGTCAAGTAACCATTATTTGTTGACATTCGGTTTCAAAGCCAAAGGGAGCCACGGCGAAGGCATGAAAGAGCCGCATGCGGCTCCAGAGCCGCGGGTTGCAGACCCCTGGTCTAGTCTCTTACGTGAATGAGCTAAATAATATCATTTGATATTTTACGGTAATTTGTTAATAATTTCACACATAAGTCGCTCCTGAGTTTAAGTCTTCACCCCCGGACAAACTATGAAAAAAAAACTGCGGTTTATAGTCCGAAAAATACGGTATGGTTATTGGGATCAGTCAGGGCTTTCAATTTTGGCCGCGCATTAGTCCAGGGTCTCTTTGCAGATAACTTGTTGGATTATCTGGCTTTTGTGCCATAACTCTCAGGAAATATGAATGTCTTGATTAGAGATGCACGCAATTATTTTTTCAAGCTGTTACTGAGTCTGCATCTCAAGACTGATGCTGATAGCTTACTGTATTTTTCGAACTATAAGCCGCTACTTTTTTCCTAGGCTTTTAACCCTGCGGCTTATAAAACGATGTGGCTTATTCATGGATTTTTTTTTTGCCAACGGCCGTAATGTTTTGTATTTCATCCATCCATTCTTTCATTCTCAAAATAATCTTACTTATTAAATATGACTTACTTCACCAATTATTATTTATTTTTATTGTGATTACTTATGGAGTATATCGTGAATAAATTGAGAACAGGAAGTGAACAAAAGTTTTAGCAACTGTTATGTACAAGAACGAAGTAGGATTAAATAAACTCTGCTTCGTCCTACTCCTTTTCGGACATGTTGAAAAGAGAAACTGGAAATTGTGATGTATCATGTTGTATGCTTGCATGTTCGAAATAAACTCAAACTCAACTCAATAGTTTTCAACACCGACAGACACTGTAAAGGTGTGTTATTGTTTGTGCTGTGGCGCCATCTTTTGGACGAGGTCGCTCACTGCAGGTGCTGCGGGTTGAAAATGTACTTCCTGTTTCGTGCCTTGAACCGGAAGTATATCCCGTTTCGTCTAGTATTCGTCGACAGCGTTTCTGCTCAAAAGAATTCTTCATTCATCACTCCAAGCAACGTTTGGAAGTTTTACAATGCAACTACCGTATTTTTCGGACTATAAGTCGCAGTTTTTTTTCATAGTTTGGCTGGGGGTGCGACTTATAGTCAGGAGCGACTTATGTGTGAAATTATTAACACATTACCGTAAAATATCAAATAATATTTTTTAGCTCATTCACATAAGAGACTAGACGTATAAGATTTCATGGGATTTAGCGATTAGGAGTGACAGATTGTTTGGTAAACGTATAGCATGTTCTATATGTTATAGTTATTTGAATGACTCTTACCATAATATGTTACGTTAACATACCAGGCACGTTCTCAGTTGGTTATTTATGCCTCATATAACGTACACTTATTCAGCCTGTTGTTCACTATTCTTTATTTATTTTAAATTGCCTTTCAAATGTCTATTCCTGGTGTTGGCTTTTATCAAATACATTTCCCCAAAAAATGCGACTTATACTCCAGTGCGACTTATATATGTTTTTTTTCCTTCTTTATTGTGCATTTTCGGCCGGTGCGACTTATACTCCGGAGCGATTTATACTCCAAAAGATACGGTATCTTGTCTTTGCAGTCTATTCAATTGAAAAGGATTTGAAAATCATTGTATTATGTATTTATTTACCATTTACCGTATTTTCCGCACCATAAGGCGCCCTGGGTTATAAGCCGCGCCTTCAATGAACGGCATATTTCAAAACTTTGTCCACCTATAAGCCGCCCCGTGTTGTAAGCCGCATCTAACTGCGCTAAAGGAATGTCAAAAAAACAGTCAGATAGGTCAGTCAAACTTTAATAATATATTAAAAACCAGCGTTCTAACAACTCTGTTCACTCCCAAAATGTACGCAAATGTGCAATCACAAACATAGTAAAATTCAAAATAGTGCAGAGCAATAGCAACATAATGTTGCTCGAACGTTAATGTCACAACACACAAAATAAACATAACGCTCACTTTCTGAAGTTATTCTTCATTCATAAATCCCTCGAATTATTCTCCTTCGGTGTCCGAATTGAAAAGTTGGGCGAATGTGGGATCCAAAATGGCCGGCTTCGTCTCGTCGAAGTAATCGGAGTCAGTGTCGCTGTTGTCCAGCAGTTCTGTGAATCCTGCCTTCCGGAAAGCTCGGACCACAGTTGTGACCGAAATATCTGCCCAGGCATTTACGATCCACTGGCAGATGTTGGCGTATGTCGTCCGGCGCTGTCTCCCTGTCTTGGTGAACGTCACGTGTGTTCGCCTTCTGTCATCCACTGTTCCCACGCAGTTAGCAGTCTAGCTTCGAATGCCCTGTTGACACCAATATCTAGCGGCTGGAGGTCTTTTGTCAATCCACCCGGAATGACGGCGAGTATTGAATTAAGCGCGTAAGCGTGTCTCTTAATGTGATGTTATGAGCTAGCAAATATAACAACTACACTACCCAGCATGCAACGATAGTGACGAGCATGCGCGGTAGCCCTGAGAAGCGTTGTTGTATGCTGGCAGTTAGAATGTGGTTATGAGCACGCTGTGAGTAAACGTTGAGAACTCAGTTAACACGCCTCGTCTGCATTATTTATAATTAGACAGACAACACACTTAATAGGAGCCATTTTGGGGTCTTTACATAAACACACAAATGGAAATGAAACGTCACATATCCCAGCATGCACCACGCGCTTCTTCTACGGGGAAAAAAGATGGCGGCTGTTTACCGTAGTTGCGAGACTTAAACTTTATGAAAATTAATATTAATATTAACCCATATATAAGGCGCACCGGATTATAAGGCGCACTGTCAGCTTTTGAGAACATTTGTGGTTTTTAGGTGCGCCTTATAGTGCGGAAAATACGGTACACAACGTGCCAACTTCACTGCTTTTGGGTTTTGTACTTACAGCGTGCATATAAACGATGAAAAAGGTTTTTGAGTGTTTTTGGTGCGTTTTTAGACGGAACGGAGCGACTCCTATTGGCTCCATTGTTAGCTGACTTTTGTTAACTTTTATTAATGAGTTAGAATTAGGGATGTCCGATAATGGCTTTTTTGCCGATATCCGATATTCCGATATTGTCCAACTCTTAATTACCGATACCGATATCAACCGATACCGATATATACAGTCGTGGAATTAACACATTATTATGCCTAATTTGGTGAAGATAAGGTCCTTTTTAAAAAAAATTATTAAATAAAATAAGATTAATAAATTTAAAAAAAAATCTTGAATAAAAAAGAAAGTAAAACAATATAAAAACAGTTACATAGAATCAAATAAATTTCCCCAAAAATGCGACTTATACTCCAGTGCGACTTATATATGTTTTTTCCTTCTTTGTTATGCATTTTCGGCCGGTGCGACTTATACTCCGGAGCGACTTATACTCCGAAAAATACGGTAAAACAATTCTTACTTACTAAACCGTCCCGTGTGTGATGTCGGTAGGAGTGTTTTCATGCATATTTGTATGTGCTATCGTAATGTAATCAACCTAGTGTTGATAGCATTAGCAAATATGCGAACACATTTACAAGTGTTAGTATTATTAACTTACAATGGCATTATTTTTGTATTGGTTCAGTTTTGTAAATTCAGTGGCGTTATTGAGTCTGTTTAGCTGATTGGAGAGCAAACTTCCGAAGCTAATGGGTCCATGACGATGACTTCTGTTTTGTTTGATCAGCTGTTTTACTGCCGTGTTACAGACACTGTTTAGAAAACAATTAAGGTATGTAAATATACATTTAAAAAAACCTTTTCCTACCGGTATATATGTGCGGTTTATGGTCCAGTACTTATATATGTAAATAATGTTCTTCTAAAATCTGGTGGGTGCAGCTTAAATACCGGTGCACTCTATCCAAAGGAGTGGAGCTATACTTCCGCGTTTGCCGGCATTGACAAACGTTTTATGGGCTGCTGTAGCCAGTCGCCTTGTTTCACTGCCCCGACTTCCGTGGAGCCTCGCTCGGCGTGCGTCAAAGAGCAACTAGCCGGACTGATGGCTCGCCACAGTGCAAACGAGAGTCTGCAGACACTCTCCCGTCACGTGGTAACACTGTCCTGAGAGTTTGGACTTTGTTAGTCATTTTCTTGTGTTTGATTTCATTTCCGTGGTGCTCTTGTTTTGCGGTATTTCAGGTTTGGTCACTGTGTTTTGCGGCACCTGTACTTTTTGTTCCTTGTCCTGCTAGCATACCTGTTCCTCATTGTTAATTAGTTCTATTTAGGTCCAGCTCGTCTCCTCCATTATGGTTGGTTAATTGCCAATTGCGGCTTTCTGCTTTGTGCACTTGTTATTTGTTAGCGCCTTCAAGTTTTGTTCCTGCACTGTCCCTAATTAAAAGGACTTGTAACTTGACAGTCGCCTGCCGTCTCTGCACCTTGGTGTCACGGCGCCAGCAAGTGACCAAACACTTTACCACAGTCCGGAGAACGAGGTCAAGTGAGGCTTCAAATTGAAAACCTGGAATTTGGCTGTTTTTGTGGAACCATCACCCTCAAAAAAATCAAAATATTATAAAAGGAGCCAAATAGGCATCATGTCATGACATAAAGTTAAAACATAGAAACTATAAACTCATAATAACACCAATATTTGTGTTATACATGTATGAGTTGGACATGTTGAAGAAGTAAAACTTTAGATTTGTTGTAATCTGTACTTAAATTTGTGTGACTTATTACTGGTTTATATACTTATATTTACACCATACTTGTGTGGCACGAACATTATATGACAGGGGTGCTCACACTTTTTCTGCAGGCGAGCTACTTTTCAATTGATCAAGTCGTGGGGATCTACCTCATTCATATATATAATTTATATTTACTTATTTATGAAACATATGTTTTTGTTAACAAGTTAAAGGTGTTTAATGATAATACAAGCATGTTTAACACATATAGTTAATATTGTTAATAAATTAAAGGTGTTTAAAGAAAATACAAGTTTATTTAATACATATAGTTAATATTGTTAACAAGTTAAAGGTGATTAATGATAATACAAGCATGTTTAACACATATAGTTAATATTGTTAAGTTAAAGGTGTTTAAAGATAATGCAAACATGTTTAACACATATAGTTAATATTGTTAACAAGTTAAAGATGTTTAGTGATAATGCAAGCATGTTTAACACATATAGTTAATATTGTTAATAAATTAAAGGTGTTTAATGATAATACAAGAATGTTTAACACATAGTTAATATTGTTAACAAGTTAAAGGTGTTTAAAGATAATACAAGCATGTTTAACACTTATAGTTAATATTGGTAATAAGTTAAAGGTGTTTAAAGATAATACAAGCATGTTTAACACATATAGTTAATATTGTTAATAAGTTAAAGGTGTTTAAAGATAATACAAGCATGTTTAACACATATAGTTAATATTGTTAATAAGTTAAAAGTGTTTAGAGATAATACAAGCATGTTTAACACATATAGATTCCTTTCTTTCATGAAGACAAGAATATAAGTTGGTGTATTACCTGATTGTGATGACTTGCATTGATAGGAATCAGACAGTAGTGCTGATAAGGTCCGCATTTTCGAATGGAGGAGAAAAAAAGTCCTCCTTTCTGTCCAATACCACATTAAAGTGGTTGGTTTTTGGCATTTTATTTATCCAGCTTCCGTACTCCTTTGTACACACTTTACAAGAAATACATTGTCGGCAAACTCCGTAGCTTGCTAGCATGTGCACGCCAGCTTTCTGAGACTCTTATTTTGGTAGCGCAGGCAGGATGAAGAAGCGCTTTTATTGTGCAACTGTGCAGTCGGTCTTTGGAGTTTTGACGACAGGTACGGCGCCAGAGTCTGTTGAAATAAAGTGTTTCTCGCCTTCCAGTCGGTAATTTTAATGAGCTGGCAGCAGCCAGCGTCATCTCAGAAGACCCTCGGGTGCCGTGAATGTCAATCAAGTGACGAAAGTGACGTCATAGTGAAGATTTATGATCGCTCATTTTTAGGACTATTTTTTTAATGGCTGGCTGGTGATCGACTGACACAACCTCCGAGATCGACCGGTAGCTCGCGATCGACGTAATGAGCACCCCTGTTGTATGACATTAAAATATTTTTTTTTAGTTGATCTGCTACAATAATGTAAAAAATCTAGGGATGTCCCGATCCGATATTGATATCGGAAATCAGTCCGATATTAGCCAGAAAAGTGAATATCGGATTTTATCGGACTGAATCTAAAAACTCCGATATAAGCGCTCCGATATAAGCTGTCCATTTACCGCTGCAGCACGTCTATAATAGGTGACTCTGGTTTGATCACACTCCAACACAGTAGGTGGCGGCAATGCCCCTTAATTAAACGTTGGTGCCGGCCGCGGAAGAAGAGCGTCTCTGATGCAGCATGCACAGCCCACGTGATCACAACAACGACAACGCGTGTGCTTGCAACAAAGTGTAGTGATGTCGGCTGTGTAGAAGTATTTTAACCTAAACTCGGACAAAGACGTTGCCGCTAAATGCAACATTTGTCAGGCGCAAGTGTCCCGTGGAGGGACAGAACCGGGAAGGTTCAATACAAGCAAACTCATAGCACATTTGAAAAAACACCACAAAAAAGAACATGAGGATTTTCGCGAGAGCAGCAAGGCGAAGCAACAAACCTCTGGCTCGCTTCAGCAACCCACGCTGGCCGAAAGCTTTGCAAGACGTGACAAACGACCACGGGACAGCAAAAAGGCAATGGCCATAACAGAAAAGATAGCCCAGTTTATTGTGCTTGATGACCAGCCCCTGTCGGTGGTGAGTAATGTCGGGTTTAAACGCTTAATGGAGCACCTCGAACCTCGCTACATTATACCTAGCCGCCACAAATGCTTATCTTCTTAAAAAAAAAATCTCCACATTATGCTCGGACTGCAGAAAGTGGAGAAGGAGGAGGAGGAGTAGTAAGGGTAGTCAGCACTGACTGATTATTATTTGTTTTATGCTCTTGTTATTAGAGTGATATGTTTATTGTGTTTACACTATTCTTCAGTGAAGACTATAAGTACTTACTACATTGTTTTGGGCACAGTCAGTCAGTGAAACTGGAGCTGTGAACTCTTAACTTAGAGCAGTTGGACAGTGGACAATATTGTGTTGTTTTTGTCCCTGCCTACAGTTGTTTCCAACATATGCTGACAGTAAAAAAATAACTGAAGTGAACTTGAATTGTTTGCACTTTAAAACGTCTTTTTTTTTTTTTTTATTGGATTTATTTAGGTTATTTTTCAGGGTCTTCTAATTTATTCTATTCAATTGTATAATTATGTTGGTATTAGTGGTTATTTTGCACTTTAAATATAACATTTTGTTTTTATTGGATTTGTTGAGGTAATACTCTTTTGTTGAAGGTTAAAATTTATGTAACCAATTGGTTAATAACAAATGGGTCAGTTTTTCCTATACCTACTCTTGCTGACTATTGTTTTCTGTTTTAACACTACAACGTCAGTAACAGTAACATCACTTTATCAAGCCTTTTCTAACATTCCACACAACAAAATAAGGAATAAATATATGTATGATTCGTGCCTATATCGTATCGTATTGATATCGGTATCGGCCAATACTCAAGGCTACAATATCGGTATCGTATCGGAAGTGAAAAAGTTGAATCGGGACATCCCTAAAAAAATCTACTGGAAATACCTCAAATTGAGGGCTTTTCTCAACATTTTTAGGGGAGATCAATAAAAGAGATTAATTACAGATCATAGTCAATTAATCTGAATAAAAATGTCAACTTCTGACAGCACAATTTTTTTCCCTACGTGCAAAAAGTACTTCTCTTAAACAGTGAAGAAGTCCCACACAATTTGTTTACAGTGGGTTCATGAAAAATGGGACAAAAGGAGCGATTGATTTGCTCAACCTAACGCACCGAGAACACAGTGGTGGTTATCTCGCCTCATTGGAGCATTTTTTTCTGTTATTAAAGCTATTATTTTAACGTTATAGGATTTACCGGTATGACGTCATCTTTCCTAATATGGGCCCGATAATTATCTGTCCGATAATTATCGTGCAACCCTAAAAAAAAAAAACTACCACGTCAAAGACCGAAATACTTCTGATGATGACAGAAATTCAAATGAGATTTTATAGCTGATTTGGTCTTTTTTAGGCCATGCAATCAAAATGTTAATTAGCCAGTTTGAGTTTACATGCAGTTTTAACTAATTGCAGATTACATTTTCGCTTTTTGTCAAGTTTTGTTTCCTGAATCACAGTGTTGCAAAATTGTGTCGATCTTCATGCTGATCCACTACAAAAATACCAGTAGACAGTAGTCACAACTGCATCTGCCACAATTTGATTAGCTAGAAGACGCAATTTTAGAAATAAGTAATCAATCAATCAATCAATCTTTATTTATATAGCCCTAAATCACAAGTGTCTCAAAGGGCTGCACAAGCCACAACGACATCCTCGGTACAAAGCCCACATAGGTAAGCGGAACAGAACTGAACCGTCACTGACCTGCTGACATCGCGACAGATGATGGTAGGAACTTTGGCATGAAAGTCTGAGACGACGTCTGTGAATGCAGCTGGAAAAGAGAGTGACAATTTCATCAAAAACCTTTTTGGGCAACTTGACAAACTACTGTCACAGGAAGTGAACAAACTATCAGTACCGTAATTGTTGAGACATAAAGAAGGGGTCGGATTAAAAAGGCGTTGTTCTTCCTACTCCTTTTCCAAAATGTTGGGTAGTGTAAGTGTAAAATATGTGATTATACAACTATTGGTGAGTGGGACTTCAGACTTACTGCTGTTTTTGAGGATTTCCAGCGCTCTAATCAGGACTTCAGGTTGTGTCATCTGGATGTGTAAAAGAAATAGAAAATAGGTACATTTGTGAGACCCCAATTGCATCATACGGCAGAAACAAAGTCAGATTGCAACTCTGTTAAGAGTACGGTGTGGAGATTGCCTTCATGAACAACTTCTTAAGGTTTCAAAGCTGTATGTGTTTTGTATAAGTGTAAAATACTGCGTGGTTCATCATTGACTTATTATTTAAGGTAACTTTTAGGGGTCACTATAGATGACAAAATAAGATGGGAGCCCACATTTGTTTCAATCCTGCTTCTATCTATCTATCAACCTACCTATTTATTCTTTAATATCTTAAGCTTTGTACAAACTATAAAGTTCATTATTGCTCATATTTATCAGTAAATTGATAATTACCGGTACATGTTTTTGAATCGATACAGTACCAATTCCCTATACCTGGCAATCAGTACCATTACTCAACGGTACCAATTGTTACTACCGGTACTTTTGTGTGTGTTCATGTCGTAATAAATGTTTATTTATTGAATAATAAAACATTATTTAACAGTGAGCTGATGATGAGTTATCCAATTGTTGTATGTTATTTTCTTAAATATAGGTCTTTTACTTTCAAGTATACATTAAATTCAGTTTGTCCTAGGCGTGTTGCCTTTAAGTTGAATGGTCTGTCCTGTCTTTTGTTGAACCCTACAAGGTTTGGGCACCATAAAAACCAGCTGTTTGATTGTAACATGTATCTCAGTGGTAGTTTTGGATACTTCTGCTGCCTTATTTATAGCTGACTGAATTTGGGTAGAATTGTATTTACTAAAACAAGTTTTCATTTAAGTAATATAGAAATGTATCAGAGCCATTTATCTATTTTATAGAGGAATGTAGTTAATCATAGAACTGGCACTCAATGTTATTAAAAAAAGTACTGATTTTGAATCGAGAATCGTTTTGAATCAAAAATCAATTCTGAAATGAATCGTGTAGTACCCAAAGATTCACAGCCCTATAAATTAGCATCCACCTAGTGCAGGGGTCGGCAACCCGCGGCTCTTTGATCACTCTGATGCGGCTCAGCAGCTTACTTGTTGAATCCCCCAATTTTCCCGTGAGACTTCCGGATTTCAGTGCCTCTCGCAGAAAACTCCCGGGATTAATATTCACCGATTTTCAACCTTACGGCTATAATAAGGGCATGCCATGATGGTACAACATTTGGCGCACTCTACAATCTGTATTAACATAGTACCAGCCCAACACTTGTTATACAATATACATCTTTTGCTTGCACATGTATGTGACAGCAAGGCATACTTGCTCAACAGCCACACAGGTAACACTGACGGTGACCATATAAAACAACTTTTAACACTCTTACTAATAATGCGCCACACTTTGAACCAAAACCAAACAAGAATGACAAACACATTTCGGGAGAACATCTGCACCTTAACACAACATAAACACAACAGAACAAACACCCAGAATCCCATGCAGCCCTGACTCTTCTGGGCTACAGTATACACCCCTGCTACCACCAAACACCCCCCCTCCCTCTGTGCGTCGGTAGAGGTGGGCGGGGTTTGGTAGCGGTTGGGGGGGGGGGGGGGGGTAATAATGTATCCCGGAAGAGTTAGGGCTGCATGGGATTCTGGGTATTTGTCCTGTTGTGTTTATGTTGTGTTAAGGTGCAGATGTTCTCCCGAAATGTGTTTGTCATTCTTGTTTGGTGTGGTACATTATTAGTAAGAGTGTTAAAGTTTTTTTTTTTTATACCGCCACCGTCAGTGTGAGCTGTGTGGTTGTTGAGCAAGTATGCCATGCTGTTATCTACGTGAGCAAAGCGGAAGCCCCATACAACGTGTGGCTGATCAGGCACGCTGACTATAGTGGGTGCTATATGCTGTACCATCACGGCACGCATGACGCTGACAAGCGCCATTAAATAAAAAGCTTTCAAATTCCACACAAAGGTGTGGGCAGCGTGTCTGAGACCCCTGCTTATACATAGCACAAAGCAAAAAAAAAAACTTCGTATGCAGTGTTATTTCATTTAAAATGTAAAAAAAATTTTGCGGCTCCCATTGTTTTCTATAATTTGTGAAACTGGTCAAAATGGCTCTTTGACTGGTAAAGGTTGCCGACCCCTGACCTAGTGCAATTTGAAAATTTGAGCCTTACTGCACTTTTGAGCGCTTTCTATCTGGCATGCTTGCTTTGTTGGCATGGAAAATTGCAACATTATCTTGAGCCTGTTTGTCCACTAAGTTGGTGTTGAGTCTGCAATCAGATGTAACAAATCAAAATATGACACCATTAGATTTTATGTGAATTGGTACTCGGTGGTACCGCCGCACTTCGGTCAGTACCTATAAAAGCACCGAATTCGGTACCCATCCCATCCACAATAAAAGCACCACACCTTTTTATGAGTTTAATAAATTACATTTTAACACCGGTACTGTAGCCCTAATCAATAAGACCAAACAAGGATCACCAGACTTAAGAGGGTTACTCTATCCTCAGAGGAATAGCACATATTTTTCTTGAATGAATCACTGTTTTGTTTAAATCAGTCGGTTACCATGGACGCATTAGCCATCCTGCGATACCGAAACAACTTTGAACTTTTGACTAACACACTAACAAAACGCAATGGGTACTTTTCTCGGGACCAACTAAATTCTGCTGGTCCTATCCCGCTCTACTCAGGTAAAATCCAACGATGCCATGTTTCGGTACTTGGGTCGCATATGACGTCACGCCTGGTTGACGACTCGGCACTTGGCGATCACTCCAGCAGCACTGAGAGTGAACTCAGCCAAACTATCTCTAGGTAACGTTGCAATTTTCATTCACAACAAAGCAATTAACTAAAAAAAATGCTCCAACGTACGAAAAGTAAGGCTCCACTCTTTCAAAAATGCGCTAGCTTGATGCTAATATACATTGGCTTTGCTAATGACATGCTACTAATTAGCATTAGCGATTTTACATGGCCAAAGACATGCACCTGGGGATATGTTGATTGGCAACACTAAATTGGCCATAGTGTGTGAATGTTGTCTATCTGTGTTGGCCCTGTGATGAGGTGGCGACTTGTCCAGGGTGTACCCCGCCTTCAGCCCGAATGCAGCTGAAATAGGCTACAGCACCCCCCCGCGACCCCGTAAGGGACAAGCGGTAGAAAATGGATATTACATGGCGATTTTAACATCTCCAAATTTGTTAATGAAAACTACAACTAAGATGCACATTACAATCGAACAGCTGGAGCATAAGAAGTACAATACTTACTGTATGAACACCTCCTAGGTGCAACAAAAGACTAGACATCAAAGACTGATTTTCAAACACACCATAAACTATACACTAAGGCAGGCGTCGGCAACCTTTACCAGTCAAAGAGCCATTTTGACCAGTTTCACAAATTATAGAAGACAATGGGAGCCGCAAACATTTTTGGAAATTTTAAATGAATTAACACTGCATACAAAGTTTTGTTGTTGTTTTGTGCTATGTATTAACCAGGGGTCTCAGACACGCTGCCCACACCTTTATGTGGAATTTGAAAGCTGGTGCGGCACGCGGGTTTTAAATGAATGGCGTTTGTCAGCTTCATGCGTGCCGTGATGGTACAGCATATAGCACCCACTACAACCAGCGTGCCTGAACAGCCACACGTTGTATGGGGCTTCCGCTTGCTCACGTAGGTGACAGCAAGGCATACTTGGTCAAGAACCACACAGGTCACACTGACGGTGGCGGTATAAAAAAAAACTTTAACACTCTTACTAATAATGCGCCACACTGTGAACCCACACCAAACAAGAATGACAAACAAATTTCGGGAGAACATCTGCACCGTAACACAACATAAACACAACAGGACAAATACCCAGAATCCCATGCAGCCCTAACTCTTCCGGGATACATTATACACCCCCCCCGCTACAAAACCCCGCCCACCTCAACCGCACAGAGAGGGGGTGGGGGCGGGGTTTGGTGATAGCAGGGGTGTATAATGTAGCCCGGAAGAGTCAGGGCTGCATGGGATTCTGGGTGTTTGTTCTGTTGTGTTTATGTTGTGTTAAGGTGCAGATGTTCTCCCGAAATGTGTTTGTCATTCTTGTTTGGTTTTGGTTCAAAGTGTGGCGCATTATTAGTAAGAGTGTTAAAGTTGTTTTATATGACTACCGTCATTGTAACCTGTGTGGCTGTTGACCAAGTATGCCTTGCTGTCACGTACGTGTGCAAGCAGAAGATGTATATAGTATAACAAGTGTTGGGCTGGCATGCTGTTAATACAGATTGTAGAGGGCGCCAAATGTTGTACCATCATGGCACACCCTTATTATAGCCGTAAGGGTGAAAATCGGTGAATATTAATCCCGGGAGTTTTCTGCGAGAGGCACTGAAATCCGGAAGTCTCACGGGAAAATTGGGGGGTTCAGCAAGTAAGCTGCTGAGCCGCATCAGAGTGATCAAAGAGCCGCATTCGGCTCCGGAGCCGCGGGTTGCCGACCCCTGCACTAAGGCCATCTAATGTCTTGTACTTGCAACTGTTAATTGAGACTCAAATATGTCATAATAAAATAAGATATACCAGCTGGACAGCAGCTATCATAATCAGATTATTTTAAAATGTTGCATTAAAATTTTTTATTTTATTATCTAAAACAATTGATATTTATTAACACACAAAAGTACAGAAAATTGGTACCGTTGAGTACCGGTGTCGATTGCAAAGTACCTAGAATTGGCACCGTATCGGTTCAAACGTGAACAGTACCCATCCCTGGTAACAAATGCCAGCTGGTGTGGCAGTGTGATAGTACTTTGTGTAACCCTGACTCCCCGACACCTTAAGAGCAGTTTAACTCTTAATTTTCAACTAAACAGTCTCCAAATGGAACACTTTGGTAACATTTGCTGTGTAATATTGTAGTCTGTTATCATTTATGTATGAGGAGCGTACTTCTGTTGTGAATTGGTGTTCAAGTAATTCACTTACTGTGGAAGGGTGGACGATATCAATGTTGATATCACTGGTCTTGAAGGCAAATCGGGTAAGACAGGAACCGTAGAGACGGAGCGAACAAGCTGTAAAAGAAAGGAGACAACAAATTATAAAATGACTTAATATCAAACAGTTATATGAAATTAAAATGGAATAACTCTCTTCATGCAACCTGAGAGGTCTTTCTTGATGATGTCCTCCATTCGAACGACGACCCCCTTCCGAAGCTCAAAGTCTTCCAGTGAGATGCCATGTTTCGTGGCTGCTTCCAGCACAGCTGCGTCGATGGCTCTCAGCTGGGAGGCAGAAGGCGGTGGGAGGGCGCGCAGTTCATTTTCCTCCTGTTTTTCCTAGGAACGCCAGAACAAAAATGGAGTTGTCAAAGAAAAAACGACCAAAAGTGTCTGTGATAAGTGCTACCATTCACCGACCAGTATGTTCTTTTTGTGTCTCTTCTCTTTTATGTGCTTGTGGGCTCCTTGGATGTGCTCAATATGCACACAACAGAGCTTGCATATGTACTTGTAGTTTGGGTACTCCGGGGACGGCTGGGGAAGAGATACAATACAATGTGTATACACTTGTATATGTCTATATTTATTATACAATGGAACCTCCATTTACAAACACCTCATTGTACGAATCTTTCGATTTACGAGCCACAGACCGAATAAAAATATGCTTTGGTGTACGAACCCTGTCTTAGCCATTGTGAGTGGGCTAATCAGTCTCCGATGCTCATTGTTATGTCAGCTCAGCGTTACTTTGTGTGCTTTTTAGCCTTTTTACAACATTGATCAAGTTTTGCTGGCTCAATATGAGTCCAAAGAACGCAAGGAACAAGCGATGTGTGGTTTGAAACATTGAGGAAATATCCACAGCATTGTTCCAAATAAGTGTTTGATGAGCATTCCTCAACTTTATCAGTATTTATTGCCACATTTCCCAACTTCTTTGTCACGTGTTGCTGGCATCAAATTCTAAAGTTAATGATTAATTGCACACAAAAAAATGTTTATCAGTTTGAACATCAAATATGTTGTCTTTGTAGCATATTCAACTGAATATGGGTTGAAAATGATTTGCAAATCATTGTATTCCGTTTATATTTACATCTAACACAATTTCCCAACTCATATGGAAACAGGGTTTGTATATATGTATATATATATATATATATATATATATATATGTATATATATATATATATATATATATATATAGACTAGGGATGTCCCGATACAATATTTGGATCGGATCGGCTGCCGATATTTGCCAAAAATTGGGTATTGGCAAGGCATGGGAAAATGCCGATCCAGATCCAGTTTTAAAAAAAACTCCGGTCCGTGTTTTCCAACGCACCGATTTAAATAATACATTCCACTTTTCTGCTGCTCCGTAATTTCCGTTCCGCATTTTCCAGCACACCTTCAACACATCCACAATTCTCACGCAGTTGCTTTTAGCTGCTGGCATTACACGACAGGCTCTTCTCACTCTTTCCTGTGTCTCCCTCTCACAGACAGCAGTGCACCTTCTTACACACGTCACATACTGTCACGTCATACGTCACATACTGTCACGACACACGTCACATACTGTCACGTCATACGTCACATACGTATACGTCCTCCCCGAGCAGAGAGGTAGCAGCATGGCTAACGTTAGCTGTGATGCTAGCGCAGCCGTGCGAGCAACGCTCCCTCTAAGGTGCTCGCCTGTGCAATTGCGCACTGTTTAAGCGTCCTCTGCGCATAGCAAATCTATGCCACGCACAAAATCAAATAAAAAAATAAGCGCATAACAATTTTCGACACACGGACACGACAGAGAAAACAGTTTTCGTCATCATTGTTCAAATATTGTGACGTCTGTCGAGACGCTTATCTCCATTCGGTGCCACACGCCCACACCATCAAAATGCCGAGGCAAAAATTTCCACATCAACACCGTATGAAAAAATTAGTGATTTTTTTTAGTTGTGATTTCCTTCTCTGCATGAAAGTTTAAAAGTAGCATATATTAATGCAGTATGAAGAAGAATGTTTTAATGTAGACATGCAAGCCTTGAAAGAAAATTTTGAAAATCAAGACTACATTTCCTGCAAATGGGTGCATTTCTACCCTATATTTTAACTTTAGATTTATTCTCTTATCAAACTCTTTTGGCTGTCTTTTTGACACTTACATCCGGCGCCCCCCTCCACACCCTGGATTATAAATAATGTAAATAATTCAATGTGATTATCTTGTGTGATGACTGTATTATGATGATAGTATATATCTGATAGTATATATCTGTATCATGAATCAATTTAAGTGGACCCCGACTTAAACAAGTTGAAAAACTTATTGGGGTGTTACCATTTAGTGGTCAATTGTACGGAATATGTACTTCACTGTGCAACCTACTAATAAAAGTCTCAATCAATCAATCAAAACACATAGAATCATCATACTGCTGTGATTATATGCATCAAGTGTTCATTCAAGGCTAAGGCAAAATATCGAGATACATATCGTGTATCGCACTATGGCCTTAAAATATCGCAATATTAAAAAAAGGCCATATCGCCCAGCCCTAGTTTCAATGATGCCATTTCTGTTTGTCATGTATAATTTTGTCTATTTTGTGTTTATCCTTGAATAAACAGGTCAGTTTCTTGTTACCAACCATTGTGTATTATTCAAACTCCCCTAATTCAGCTGGCTAGTTGTTATCAAGAGTACTAAAACCCTTTTCAACATGATTCTGACAACTAAGTAGGCTAAATAACTATAAACTTTAATACATGCTCGGATAGGCCAGTATCGGTATCGGTCAGTATCGGTATCGGATCGGAAATGCAAAAACAATATCGGTATCGGATCGGAAGTGCAAAAACCTGGATCGGGACATCCCTAATATATATATATATATATATATATATATATATATATATATATATATATATATGTAGACATATTGACATACAACCACATCAAAAGTAGCGTGTCATGTTACATCCAAACGTCTTGCTAACGGCGTTGTAACGTACATAAAAGTAATTAGATTACTTGTTACTAGTAAAAGTAACACATTAAACACGGTTATTCGGAACGTCGCTCATGTATGAGTGACTGTCTCCTTACTTGTAAAAGTCTGTGGATGTAGTCTCTGCAAAGGCGCTCCTCTGCCTGTCGGAGGCCCAGCTGCTGCTCTGTCAGCGGTGCTTCCATTGGAACTTGACCCACGGATGTGCAGCCCTCAACAGCGTGATGTGTCACTGCTGCAGCTTTCAATCCTAAACAAACAGCAACGCTAACTGAGCAACATTTCTGCTGAGGAAAAAGTCACGGCTGTGATTATATTCTTAAAAACCCACCATGACACTGCTGGTTTTCCGTTTGCTCTTTAGGGACCTTCTCACGCGTCGTCTGCACAACAGGAGTGGTGATCTCTCGGTTGGCAAATGACCGTTTGTCTGTAGAAAAAAATATTCTCCAGTTATAGGAGTGCCAACAATTGTGTTTTTGGGCCAACAAAACTTCTTTACCGCTCTCCCCGGAGCTTGTTCTTCCAGTCAGCCTATTTAACCTCGGCGAGCGTCCTCTCTTTACGTCGGATGACACTTTGCTTGGCCCGAGACTTGCCAGACGTCTCACTCCGACGTCATCCTCCGACGCGGCCTCTGTTTGTGTCGCCCCCTGATTGGAATTTTGCAAAGATTTGACGCTTTAGGCAGAGTTTGCTTGTTTGACTTTACGGCCGTTATAGACACGTCCATGCCTCTTGGTGATGCCGTTTGTGTTCTCGATGGGGTTGATACCATGAAGAGACAACACCGCTAAAAGTCTATGTAAACAGAAAACAATGTTATATGCTTGACCACTGGTGACCACAATGTGATGTCAACCATAACAGCTAACATTAAATACCAGGTGTCTAATGATGTATAGCTTTTTTTTGGTCAAAAAATGTATATAAAAAAAGAAAGAAAAAAATATATATATATATACACAGCACAGGCCAAAAGTTTGGACACACCTTCTCCTTTCAATGCGTTTTCTTTATTTTCATGACTATTTACATTGTAGATGGTCACTGAAGGTATCAAAACTATTTCACCTGTGAAGTGAAAACCTTTTCAGGTTGACCTCTTGAAGTTCATCGAGAGAATGCCAAGAGTGTGCAAAGTAGTAATCAGAGGAAATGGTGGCTATTTTAAAGAAACTAGAATATAAAACATGTTTTCAGTTATTTCACCTTTTTTTTGTTAAAGGGGAACATTATCACAATTTCAGAAGGGTTAAAACCATTAAAAATCAGTTCCCAGTGGCTTATTTTATTTTTCGAAGTTTTTTTCAAAATTTTACCCATCACGCAATATCCCTAAAAAAAGCTTCAAAGTGCCTGATTTTAACCATCGTTATAAACACCCGTCCATTTTCCTGTGACGTCACATAGTGATGCCAACACAAACAAACATGGCGGAAAGAACAGCAAGCTATAGCGACATTAGCTCGGATTCAGACTCGGATTTCAGCGGCTTAAGCGATTCAACAGATTACGCATTATTGAAACGGATGGTTGTAGTGTGGAGGCAGGTAGCGAAAACGAAATTGAAGAAGAAACTGAAGCTATTGAGCCATATCGGTTTGAACCGTATGCAAGCGAAACCGACGAAAACAACACGGGAAAAAGCGAGGACGAATTCGGCGATCGCCTTCTAACCAACGATTGGTATGTGTTTGTTTGGCATTAAAGGAAACTAACAACTATGAACTAGGTTTACAGCATATGAAATACATTTGGCAACAACATGCACTTTGAGAGTGCAGACAGCCCAATTTTCATCAATTAATATATTCTGTAGACATACCCTCATCTGCTCTCTTTTCCTGAAAGCTGATCTGTCCAGTTTTGGAGTTGATGTCGGCAGGCCAGGGAAGCTAGGGTCGATATTCTTCTTGATCATCTTCGGTGGCATAAGGGACGGTGTGAGCCAAGACATCCAGGGGGTTTAGCTCGCTCGTCTGCGGGAACAAACTGCCGCCATTTCTTGCCGTGCTACCGAGGTCCTTTGTCCCTGAATTGCTCACACACTGCGGCAGATTCAATGGGGGTCTGGCGGCAGATTTCTTTGACTTTATCGTTGGAAATGCATCTGCTTTGAGTGTCGCAGGATATCCACACATTCTTGCCATCTCTGTCGTAGCATAGCTTTCGTCGGTAAAGTGTGCGGAACAAACGTCCAATTTCTTGCCACTTTGGCATCTTTGGGCCACTGGTGCAACTTGAATCCGTCCCTGTTCGTGTTGTTACACCCTCCGACAACACACCGACGAGGCCTGATGTCTCCAAGGTACGGAAAACAGTCAAAAAAACGGAAAATAACAGCTGATTTGAATCGGTGTTTGAGAAAATGGCGGATTGCTTCCCGATGTGACGTCACAACGTGACGTCATCGCTCCGAGAGCGAATAATAAAAAGGCGTTTAATTCGCCAAAATTCACCCATTTAGAGTTCGGAAATCGGTTAAAACAACATCAAGGTATATATTGACGCTTACATAGGTCTGGTGATAATGTTCCCCTTTAAGTACATAACTCCACATGTGTTCATTTGTAGTTTTGATGCCTTCAGTGACAATCTACAATGTAAATAGTCATGAAAATAAAGAAAACACGTTGAATGAGAAGGTGTGTCCAAACCTTTGGCGTGTACTGTATATTTATGTATATATTTGTATTTTTATTTTCTTCCTTTAATCGATTAAGATTAATTACAAGTATGAATCAATAAATAAAACACATTGAATGAGAAGGTGTGTCCAAACTTTTGGCCTGTACTGTATATTTATATATATTGATATTGTGTATATATATATACATATACACATATATATATATATATATATTTTTATATATACATATACATACATATATACATACATATACTAAATGTTTTCTTCTTTTAATCGATTAAGATTAACTACAAGTACGAATCGCAATTCGTTCAAAAATTATTAGTTTTTTTTACACTGGCAAATCATATAGTTGATGTAGATGCCCATATTTGCTGTACAGATTTACTTTACAAAATAGAAGTGTGGGATACTTCTCTTGTTGCCTTATTTATATTTGACTTTATTAAATGTCTGGGCAAACAAAACCAGTTTTCTTTTAAGTACTATAGAAATTTATCAGAGCTGTTTGTCTATTTTATAGAGAAATGTATAATCATAGAACTGGCACCCAATGTTATTAAAAAAGTATTGATTTTGAGTCGAGAACCGATTTTGAATCTAATCGTTACCCCAAAGAATCAAATTGAATCGAGTGGTACCCAAAGATTTATAGTCCTTACAGTATGTGTTGTTTTTTTTATGTTTGTTGTCTCTCATAAAGTCTGCCATCAGTAATAGTAGTTGTTGAACGGAAAAGCGAACGGCGTAGTGCTTTTGTGAAATTAATGCGCCGCCGTACCTTTAGAATGAGCAAAATATGTAAATAGTACATGTTATTATGAACATGTTTGTTTCTACATTACTTATATACTTATATAAATATATAAAATCATAATGAATGTGTTTGGATGGTTTTTAGAGCACCTTATAGGCGGAATAGAGCGTCCCCTGTTGGCTTCATTGTTAGCTGACTCTTGCTAGTGTTTATTTACGATTTAGAATGCATAAAAAAAAGAAAAACATGCTTGACTCACATAAGGATTGTGAATGATCGGCAAAATACCAAAATAAAGTGCAGTTCACCTATTATAACCAATTAAGTGGTTTACACAAAAAGCTAAGCTGTTTTGTTTATGCATGTTGTTCCCTTACTGTACACAAAGTGAAACCATAATGATGGCATATTAGTTGCGCACAATTAAATGTGATGAATCCACAGATTGCACTGATTACCTTATCAAATAAAAATGATGTCGATTCTTATGGCTGTGGGGTGAAAGGATAGCGTACGCACAACTTAAATAGTCTTGATTGCGAGCACAAAGCAACTCAGGCAAAAGCACTCAAATGAAGGCGTGAAGCTGCTACAGGAAAACACCAACAAAACAGGAAGGAAGGGTCACCAAAATAACCGCGCAAGACAGGAACTAAAGCACTACACACAGGAAAACAACAAACTCAAAATAAGGCACGACCACCTGGTGGAGTTTCATTTCTTAACCTGTTCTGCTGGTGGTGTGCCTCTGTATTTTCTTTATTAAAAAAATGTGCCTTGCCTCAAAAAAGGTTGAAAAACACTGATCTAAGCCAGTGTTTTTCAACCACCGTGCCGCGGCACACTAGTGTACCGTGAGATACAGTCTGGTGTGCCGTGGGAGATTATCTAATTCCACCTATTTGGGGTAAAAAATATCTTTTGCAAACCAGTAATTATAGTCTGCAAATGAAGTGGTGTTGTTGTTGAGTGTCGGTGCTGTCTAGAGCTCAGCAGAGAAACCGTGTAATACTCTTCCATATCAGTAGGTGGCAGCTGGTTGCTAATTGCTTTGCAGATGTCGGGAACGACGACGATGGTTTCCAGGTAAAAAGGTAAGTGCCACTAAGAAAAGGCGATGAAGCTTAGGGATGGCTATGCAAAACGAAGCTAAAAACTGAACTGGCTGCGAAGTAAACAAAAACAGAATGCTGGACGACAGCAAAGACTTACAGCGTGTGGAGCAGACGGCGCCCACAAAGTACATCCGTACATGCCATGACAATCAACACCAAAATAGGAGCGCAAGACAAGAACAAAAACATTACACACAGGAAAACACACAAACTCAAAATAAGTCACGGCGTATATCCAACAATTGCGAGAACGACTTTTTACTGTCAATATTGGCTGCTGAGTTTCATTTTTTTAATGTTTTCTGCTGGTGGCGGGCCTCCAGATTTTTTCAACTAAAGATACAGTCTGGTGTGCCGTGGGAGATTATCTAATTTCACCTACAGTAACTATAGTCTGCAAATTACCGTATTTTCCGCACTATAAGGCGCACCTAAAAACCTCCAATTTTCTCAAAAGCTGACAGTGCGCCTTATACTCCGGTGCGCCTTATATATGGACCAATATTGAGCCACAACAGGTCTCGCAACTACGGGATGCATAAAGTAACCCCAGCCTCTACTGTAGCGTCTATTCTATGCGCCTTATAATGCGGTGCGCCTTATATATGAACAAAGTTTTAAAATAGGCCATTCATTGAAGGTGCGCCTTATAATCCGGTGCGCTTTATAGTGCGGAAAATACGGGATGTGTTATTGTTTATTATTGAATGGATCCCCATTAGCTGACGCCAAGGCAACTGCTATTGTTGAGTGTCGGTGCTGTCTAGAACTCGGCAGAGTAACCGTGTAATACTCTTCCATATCAGTAGGTGGCAGCAGGTAGCTAATTGCTTTGTAGATGTCGGAAACAGGTAAAAAGGTATCTAATGCTTAAACAAAAAATAAACAAAATGTGAGTGCCCCTAAGAAAAGGCATTGAAGCTTAGGGAAAGCTATGCAGAACGAAACTAAAACTGAACTGGCTACAAAGTAAACAAGAACAGAATGCTGGACGACAGCAAAGACTTACAGCGTGTGGAGCAGACGGCGTATAGGAGCACAAGACAAGAACTAAAACACTACACACAGGAAAACACCAAAAAACTCAAAATATGTCACGGCGTATATCCAATAATTGCGAGAACGACTTTTTACTGTCAATATCGGCTGGTGTGTTTCATTTTTTTAATGTTTTCTGCTGGTGGTGGGCCCCCAGATTTTTTCAACTAGAGATACAGTCTGGTGTGCCGTGGGAGATTATCTAATTTCACCTACAGTAATTATAGTCTGCAAATTACCGTATTTTGTGCACTATAAGGCGCACCTAAAAACCTCCAATTTTCTCAAAAGCTGACAGTGCGCCTTATAATCCGGTGCGCCTTATATATGGACCAATATTGAGCTACAACAGGTCTCGCAACTACGGGATGCATAAAGTAACCCCAGTTTCTACTGTAGCAGCTATTCTATGCGCCTTATAATGCGGTGCGCCTTATATATGAACAAAGTTTTAAAATAGGCCATTCATTGAAGGTGCGCCTATAGTGCGGAAAATACGGGATGTGTTATTGTTTATTATTGAATGGATCCCCATTAGCTGACGCCAAGGCGACTGCTATTGTTGAGTGTCGGTGCTGTCTAGAACTCGGCAGAGTAACCGTGTAATACTCTTCCATATCAGTAGGTGGCAGCCGGTAGCTAATTGCTTTGTAGATGTCGGAAACAGCGGGAGGCAGCGTGCAGGTAAAGAGGTAACCCCCCCCCCCCCCCCCTAGAGGGGGGGGGTTACCCACATATGCGGTCCTCTCCAAGGTTTCTCATAGTCATTCACATCGACGTCCCACTGGGGTGAGTTTTTCCTTGCCCGTATGTGGGCTTTGTACCGAGGATGTCGTTGTGGCTTGTGCAGCCCTTTGAGACACTTGTGATTTAGGGCTATATAAATAAAGATTGATTGATGATCTAATGCTTAAACCAAAAATAAACAAAAGGTGAGTGCCCCTTAGAAAAGGCATTGAAGCTTAGGGAAGGCTATGCCGAACTAAACTAATACTGAACTGGCTACAAAGTAAACAAAAACAGAATGCTGGACGACAGCAAAGACTTAAAGTGTGTGGAGCAGACGGCGTAAAGGAGCACAAGACAAGAACTAAAACACTACACACAGGAAAACACCAAAAAACTCAAAATAAGTCACGGCGTATATCCAACAATTGCGAGAACGACTTTTTACTGTCGATATTGGCTGCTGAGTTTCATTTTTGTAATGTTTTCCCGTATGGTTGGCCTCCAGATTTTCTCAACTAGAGATACAGTCTGGTGTGCCATGGGAGATTATCTAATTTCACCTACAGTAATTATAGCCTGCAAATTACCGTATTTTCCGCACTATAAGGCGCACCTAAAAACCTCCAATTTTCTCAAAAGCTGACAGTGCGCCTTATAATCCGGTGCGCCTTATATATGGACCAATATTGAGCTACAACAGGTCTCGCAACTACGGGATGCATAAAGTAACCCCAGTTTCTACTGTAGCAGCTATTCTATGCGCCTTATAATGCGGTGCGCCTTATATATGAACAAAGTTTTAAAATAGGCCATTCATTGAAGGTGCGCCTATAGTGCGGAAAATACGGGATGTGTTATTGTTTATTATTGAATGGATCCCCATTAGCTGACGCCAAGGCGACTGCTATTGTTGAGTGTCGGTGCTGTCTAGAACTCGGCAGAGTAACCGTGTAATACTCTTCCATATCAGTAGGTGGCAGCCGGTAGCTAATTGCTTTGTAGATGTCGGAAACAGCGGGAGGCAGCGTGCAGGTAAAGAGGTATCTAATGCTTAAACCAAAAATAAACAAAAGGTGAGTGCCCCTTAGAAAAGGCATTGAAGCTTAGGGAAAGCTATGCAGAACGAAGCTAAAACTGAACTGGCTACAAAGTAAACAAAAACAGAATGCTGGACGACAGCAAAGACTTAAAGTGTGTTGAGCAGACGGCGTAAAGGAGCACAAGACAAGAACTAAAACACTACACACAGGAAAACACCAAAAAACTCAAAATAAGTCACGGCGTATATCCAACAATTGCGAGAACGACTTTTTACTGTCGATATTGGCTGCTGAGTTTCATTTTTGTAATGTTTTCAATGAAAAAAAATGTGCCTTGGCTCAGAAAAGGTTGAAAAACACTCATCTGAGCATCAATAATTATTCTATACATCAAAAACCTGCACAATCTAAACTGTAAGAGTCTCACATAGAATTAATAAACAACAACCGGGAGAGTAATTCCATATTTAGATTTGTGGTGGAGTTTAAAAAGTTGCAATGAGGAAGTGCACTCCTCACAGCAACAACACATACAAACAACAGGATTAGCATAACTTTCCAAAACATAAACACGCGCTCAAATCAAGAACACAATTAATAACGTTAAAAAAAATAAAAAAAAGTTTCAGTCCATTCCAAAAAGTGTAATTTTGCGCGGTAAGAAAGTAGCTCGCCTGGTAAATAAATAGAAGTAAGCTTGGGCTGAACAAGCTAACGGGAAATAAACAATGCTAACACCCGTGAGCATAACAACGTCAACGGCACGACACCCGCCTTTAAACATGAAGGATGGACGTGAGAGCGGAACTTACTTTGGGACTTTGGAGTTGTGATTTAGTATTTGCTGGCTTTCATGTTTCTTGTTCTTAAATGTTTTTCATCTCCTCTGGCCTGCTCAAAGCAGCAGCCTCGGCCGCCATGTTGGTACGTCACGCCGCTGTATTGTCGGGAGGGCTCGTGACGTCATGTCCAATGATGCGTTCACGTCCACTGTAATGTGGTAATTCTTGGAATGGTGCCATCCCCCCCGGTATTGTTTTTTGTACGTAGTGGGGTCCCTTAGGGAGATTTTAGAGTGTGTTCGTTCACTTTTGTCTAAAAGCGCCAAATTTGTGCACAGGTGTCGCTCAGGGCATACTTAAATCAATCAATCAAAAAGGCTAGGGCGCATTATCTGTACCATGAATCGGTTTAAGTGGACCCGCCCCCTCCTGTAATATAGGTTTCTGTTTCAACAGAAACAGAAACCTAAAAGTAGAGAAAGGCAGCCCCCCTCCCCCCCGTAATATAGGTTTCTGTTTCAATAGAAACAGAAACGTCTCTTACAGAGAATCCAATCCAATCAACCCACTTTATTTATATAGCACTAGAGATGTCCGATATTATCGACCGATAAATGCTTTAAAATGTAATATCGGAAATTATCGGTATCGGTTTTTTATTATCGGTATCGTTATTTTTTTTAAACATTTTTTACTAAATCAACATAAAAACACAAGATACACTTACAATTAGTGCACCAACCCAAAAAAACTCCCTCGCCCATTCACACTCATTCGCACAAAAGGGTTGTTTCTTTCTGTTATTAATATTCTGGTTCCTACATTATATATCAATATAGTCTGTTTAAAATTTTGATTTCTATTTACTGTTTTAATTGGTTTTACCCTTTAAAATCGTTTTTAATCATATTTATTTTATATTGGTTTTATATGTATTTATTTTTTGTTTTTATTCAGTCATTGGTGGAGCTAAGGATAATATTTGAATATTGTTTTTAATATTGTTGTGCAGCACTTGGGAAACATTTTGTTGTTTAAATGTGCTATATAGGCATACTTGCCAACCCTCCCGGATTTTCCGGGAGACTCCCGAAATTCAGCGCCTCTCCCGAAAACCTCCCGGGACAAATCTTCTCCCGAAAATCTCCCGAAATTCAGGCCGAGCTGGAGGCCACGCCCCCTCCAGCTCCATGCGGACCTGAGTCCGCTCTCCAACAATATAAACAACGTCTACAGTAAAGCAGTTCGTCTGCCGTAAACAGCAATGTTGTGACACTCTTAAACAGGACAATACTGCCATCTAGTGCATTTGATGAAATCACTTTTGTGCGTGCCCACAGCAATGCATAATCAGAGTTCAGCATGGTTATAGAAAGATAGTGACAGAGAATAGAACAAGGATGGACAATTCAACCCTTAACTCAACAATGAGTAGATGAGTGTTATGTGTGTGTATATGTGTAAATAAATGAACACTGAAATTCAAGTATTTCTTTTATATATATATATATATATATATATATATGTATATATAATAAAATAAATATATATTTATAGCTAGAATTCACTGAAAGTCAATTATTTCTTATATATATATATATATATATTATATATATATATATATATATCCATCCATCCATCCATTTTCTACCGCTTATTCCCTTCGGGGTCGCGGGGGATATATATATATATATATATATATATATATGAAATACTTGACTTGGTGAATTCTAGCAGTAAATATACTCCTCCCCTCTTAACCACGCCCCCAACCACGCCCCCGACCCCGCCCCCACCCCCCAAAATTGGAGGTCTCAAGGTTGGCAAGTATGTATATAGGGATCTCCCATAATGGCTTCTTGCCGATATCCGATATTGTCCAACTCTTAATTACCGATACCGATATCAACCGATACCGATATATACAGTCGTGGAATTAACACATTTTTATGCCTAATTTGGACAACCAGGTATGGTGAGGATAAGGTCCTTTTTTTAAAAAAATTAATAAAATAAAATAAGATAAATAAATTGAAAAAAGAAAGTAAAATAATACAAAAACAGTTACATAGAAACTAGTAATTAATGAAAATGAGTAAAATTAAGTGTTAAAGGTTAGTACTATTAGTGGACCAGCAGCACGCACAATCATGTGTGCTTACGGACTGTATCCCTTGCAGACTGTATTGATATATATTGATATATAATGTAGGAACCAGAATATTAATAACAGAAAGAAACAACCCTTTTGTGTGAATGAGTGTAAATGGGGGAGGGAGGTTTTTTATTTTATCGGTATCGTTTTTTATTATCGGTATTATTATTTTTTTTATTATTATTAAATCAACATAAAAAACACAAGATACACTTACAATTAGTGCACTAACCCAAAAAACTCCCTCCCCCATTTACACTCATTCACACAAAAGGGTTGTTTCTTTCTGTTATTAATATTCTGGTTCCTACATTATATATCAATATATATCAATACAGTCTGTTTAAAATTTTGATTTCTATTTACTGTTTTAATTGGTTTTACCCTTTAATATCGTTTTTAATCATATTTATTTTATATTGTTTTTATATGTATTTATTTTTTGTTTTTATTCAGTCATTGGTGGAGCTAAGGATAATATTTGAATATTGTTTTTAATATTGTTGTGCAGCACTTTGGAAACATTTTGTTGTTTAAATGTGCTATATAGGGATGTCCGATAATGGCTTTTTACCAATATCCGATATTGTCCAACTCTTAATTACCGATACCGATAACAACCGATACCGATATATACAGTCGTGCAATTAACACATTATTATGCCTAATTTGGACAACCAGGTATGGTGAAGATAAGGTCCTTTTTTTAAAAGATAATAAAATAAAATAAGATAAATAAATTGAAAACATTTTCTTGAATAAAAAAGAAAGTAAAATAATATAAAAACAGTTACATAGAAATTATTAATTAATGAAAATGAGTAAAATTAACTGTTAAAGGTTAGTACTATTAGTGGACCAGCAGCACGCACAATCATGTGTGCTTACGGACTGTATCCCTTGCAGACTGTATTGATATATATTGATATATAATGTAGGAACCAGAATATTAATAACAGAAAGAAACAACCCGTTTGTGTGAATGAGTGTAAATGGGGGAGGGAGGTTTTTTATTTTATCGGTATCGTTTTTTATTATCGGTATCGGTATTATTATTATTTTTATTATTATTATTAAATCAACATAAAAAACACAAGATACACTTACAATTAGTGCACCAACCCAAAAAAACTCCCTCGCCCATTCACACAAAAGGGTTGTTTCTTTCTGTTATTAATATTCTGGTTCCTACATTATATATCAATATATATCAATACAGTCTGTTTAAAATTTTGATTTCTATTTACTGTTTTAATTGGTTTTACCCTTTAAAATCGTTTTTAATCATATTTATTTTATATTGTTTTTATATGTATTTTTTGTTTTTATTCAGTCATTGGTGGAGCTAAGGATAATATTTGAATATTGTTTTTAATATTGTTGTGCAGCACTTGGGAAACATTTTGTTGTTTAAATGTGCTATATAGGGATGTCCGATAATGGCTTTTTGCCGATACCCCGATATTGTCCAACTCTTAATTACCGATATCAACCGATACCGATATATACAGTCATTGAAATAACACATTATTATGCCTAATTTGGACAACCAGGTATGGTGAGGATAAGGTCCTTTTTTTTTTTAAATTAATAAAATAAAATAAGATAAATTGAAAACATTTTCTTGAATAAAAAAAAGAAAGTAAAATAATATAAAAACAGTTACATAGAAATTAGTAATTAATGAAAATGAGTAAAATTAACTGTTAAAGGTTAGTACTATTAGTGGACCAGCAGCACGCATAATCATGTGTGCTTACGGACTGGATTCCTTGCAGACTGTATTGATATATATTGATATATAATGTAGGAACCAGAATATTAATAACAGAAAGAAACAACCCTTTTGTGTGAATGAGTGTGAATTAGTGTAAATGGGGGAGGGAGGTTTTTTATTTTATCGGTATCGTTTTTTATTATCGGTATCGGTATTTATTTATTTTTTTTAATTATTAAATCAACATAAAACACACAAGATACACTTACAATTAGCGCACCAACCCAAAAAACCTCCCTCGCCCATTCACACAAAAGGGTTGTTTCTTTCTGTTATTAATATTCTGGTTCCTATACTATATTATATATCAATACAGTCTGTTTAAAATTTTGATTTCTATTTACTGTTTTAATTGGTTTTACCCTTTAAAATCGTTTTTAATCATATTTATTTTATATTGTTTTTATATGTATTTATTTTTTGTTTTTATTCAGTCATTGGTGGAGCTAAGGATAATATTTGAATATTGTTTTTAATATTGTTGTGCAGCACTTGGGAAACATTTTGTGGTTTAAATGTGCTATATAGGGATGTCCGATAATGGCTTTTTGCCGATATCCGATATTGTCCAACTCTTAATTACCGATACCGATATATACAGTCGTGGAATTAACACATTATTATGCCTAATTTGGACAACCAGGTATGGTGAAGATAAGGTCCTTTTTTTAAAAATTAATAAAATAAGATAAATAAATTGAAAACATTTTCTTGAATAAAAAAAGAAAGTAAAATAATATAAAAACAGTTACATAGAAATTAGTAATTAATGAAAATGAGTAAAATTAACTGTTGAAGGTTAGTACTATTAGTGGACCAGCAGCACGCACAATCATGTGTGCTTACGGACTGTATCCCTTGCAGACTGTATTGATATATATTGATATATAATGTAGGAACCAGAATATTAATAACAGAAAGAAACAACCCTTTTGTGTGAACGAGTGTGAATGAGTGTAAATGGGGGAGGGAGGTTTTTTGGGTTGGTGCACTAATTGTAAGTGTATCTTGTGTTTTTTATGTTGATTTAATAAAAAAAGAAGAAAAAAAAGAAAAAAAAAAGAAAAAAGATACCGATAAAAAAAAAACGATACCGATAATTTCCGATATTACATTTTAACGCATTTATCGGCCGATAATATCGGCCTGCATCTCTATTTATTATGCATTTTCGGCCGGTGCGACTTATACTCCAGTGCGATTTATACTCCGAAAAATACGGTACAAGTGGCGGTCATATTTGATTGGCCGCTGTGGCGACCCCAAAGGTCACCGGCGCGGGCACCCAAGCTAAATCATTTAAATATGCCCTGAGCTACACCTGTGCCAAATTTGGCGCTTATAGACAAAAGTGAACGAAAATATCCCTAAGGGCCTCCACTACTAGAGACCTCTACTCAAGACCTCTGGATTAGAGTCAAAAAACGGAAGTCGGTTTGGTTTTTCCTATTTATTTGGACATTCAATTGATAAAAACAAAACAATAAAAGTGCATGAATAAAAATAGAGTAAAATATAAAAGCTCTCCTTGAAGCACGTGCACTTCAGGAGTAAAAAGAGGTGGTGTTGCCATTGTCGTGGACTCGGCAGTACTCTTGTCCAAGCAGCGCTCTCTTCTTACACGCCTTCCCGGTTTTTGTGACCGCATTGCAGAGCTGACGTCCCGACACAGAACTGACAAGGAGAGTTTTGTTCGTTCAGGGAGATGAGCAAGCAAAAACATGAACGAGTACAAGACTCACCCATTAACTGACGGAGTGGGACTGGCACTTCTGGTGTTCAACATGTCAAAAACATCTCCTCGGGTCCTCAGAGGAATGTCGTCAATGAAAGCCTACAAAAACAACAACAAAGTATCATCAGTCATGAAGTATGCTGTTTTTGTTCATTTTTATTTTATTTATTTATTAATTTATTTATTCATTTATTTTTTAATTGTACTCACTGATTTAGGTATAAACCTGGAGGGGTAGTGATTAGTCACCTGTAAGTGTACGGCTGGAGGCTTCACAGCTGTAAACAAAAAATATTTTTATCATTAGTCTAATTTTTAATTGGAATTTAAAAAAATGATTCAGACCTGATATGAAGGAGTCTTGAGTCATCAGGTCATCATGCTTGCTGCTGCTTCTGAGGACAAAAACAAAACAATAGCATGCTTAATAACCGTCACTAAAGGAAACATGATCATGTTTAGCAAAGGTTGTACGGTAATAACGAGGATCCCGATACAAATTTGTATTAGAGCAGGGGTCTCCAAACTTTTTGACTTGGGGGTCACATTGGGCTAAAAAAAAAAAAAAAAAAAAAAAAAAAAAAAAAAAAAAAGTGACAGGTATTTTTTTCTTTTTTTTGTCATAAAAAAATACAATCATGTGTGCTTACGGACTGTATCCCTGCAGACTGTATTGATCTATATTGATATATAATGTAGGAACCAGAATATTAATAACAGAAAGAAACAACCCTTTTGTGTGAATGAGTGTAAATGGGGGAGGGAGTTTTTTTGGGTTGGTGCACTAATTGTAAGTGCATCTTGTGTTTTTTATGTTGATTTAAAAAATAATAATTTTTTTAAATTTTATTTCTTGTGCGGCCCGGTGGTTAGGGACCACTGCTTTAGGGGACCTGTTTTTTTGTCCCCATACCGTCAGAGGTCCCCTAAAGGTGACTGTGTAAACAGAGCGAAGTCCCCATTAAGTAAGCATTGCCAGAACACACACACGCACACGCACACGCACACGCACACGCACACTAAATGGGAAAATGCATTATGATTTGCCTGAGCGGCTAGGAGACACCGAGAGTAACAAGCGGTAGAAAATGGATTAGACAGGACAGATTTGAAAAATAATAATAGTAAAAAAAAATATACAAAAAAATTTACGCCATCGTACATCTAACTAGGGATGTGACAATAAACGGTTTGAATGAAAACTCCTGACGCTATTTGACGAAAGTAAATTCTGAACTACGACTTTTTTTCCTACACTTTAAAACCTGCGCCTTACACAAAAAAAATATATATACCGGTATACAATTATATATATATATATATATATATATATTTTTTTTTTTTGTGTGTGTAAGGCGCAGGTTTTAAAGTGTAGGAAAATATATATGTGTATGTATATAATATGTATTAATAATAATACATATTTGTGTGTATATATATATATATATATATAAGGTAAGTAAAGTAAATTCTGAACTACAACTTTTTTTCCTACACTTTAAAACTATATATATATATATATATATATATATATATATATATATATATATATATATATATATATATATATATATATATGTGTATATATATGTATATTTTTTTTTGTGTAAGGCGCAGGTTTTAAAGTGTAGGAAAAAAAGTTGTGGTTCAGAATTTACTGTACTTACTTTATATATACACACATATACATACATACATACATACACACACACTTATTTTTAACTTGGGACTTCCCGCGGGCCGGATTTTGGATGCTGGCGGGCCTTAGTTTGGGGACTCCTGTATTAGAGCTTTCAGTATTGATTTAATACAATATCAGCACTCATAATACATCCTTTTATTTATTTGGTAAAGCCTTCCGCCCAATTGCAGCTGAGAGGCTCCAGCGACCCCCCACGCGACCCCAAAAGGGACAAGCGGTAGAAAATGGATGGATGGATAATTTTAGAAAAGATCAAATGAAACATCAATTGGCGTGTGAATGACCTATGTGCGATATGGAGTAGATTGTATAATGCCCATTCATGGTCAATGGTGAGAAAATTCCAGGAAAACCGGGAATTTTGGCAAAGGGAAAACATGTTTTGTGGGGGTGACGATCTAATTCAGAATCGATTCACGATTCTTAGTACAAACAGATTCTTGCAATGTATTGTTTGGTATAATAATAATACAATGTTTTGAAAACAGGTTAGAAAAGCTAAAAACATTTAAAAAAATAGATTCTTATAAAAAATTATATATATATAAAAAAAAAAAGTTTTTGACTATTACGAATCGATTTAGAATTAGGGACTAATACCAATCGTGATTCGGTGTGATAAAAAATGATTGTGCATACATACAATAATTCATAGATTTAAGCTTACGACTAATGATGCGAAGACATTTGTTACTGGATACTTTATAGTACGCTTCTAATACACGTTTATATTCACAAATGTGTTGTTTTAAACTGCAATATTCTTTAATCAAGGACACTTATTACATACTGTATGTATAGTTTGTGTGCTTAGCTGTTGTGTTGCTGCTAGCTCCTTGTAGCCGATAGCCTAGCATGTTCACCTTTAGTAAAGAAGTTCACTAAAATACAATACTTTGTGTGCTTATTGAAGGACATTTACAGGTTAACAAGTAAACGCGCTGCAGGACTGCTTGTATCGGGGCGCCTATATCGGATATTTTAGATACAAGCCGATATTTGTTTTTGTTTTTTTGTTGATATCAAGCCGATATCGGATCAGTACAACCCTGGTAATAAGTCAATTTCATCAAACTAACTTCTGAGGCGTTGAGGTTCGTGGATGGACGTCAGAGGATGCAACGTCGGGCTGCGGCACCGGTAAGTAACAAGGTGGTGCCATCGTCTTCTTCCCTCTGCTCTGAGAACAACAAGCCCACAACTTACTCACCAGCCAGTGTCCTGTGGAACAAAACGTCAAACATGAGAAATCATTACTGCGAGATCTGTACAAAGTCGAGGTGCAACGGCACGACAACACGGACACATACTTTGGCTTTGGTTTATTTTGTTCATACAATAGCAACAAAACCTTAAACTGCCATCGCTAGAATGATAGCAAGCTGATAGAATGATTTTTCATTTGAAACAATTGCCAAGTGGCAATTATCTGATCAATTAACCCACGTTTGTTTGTATAGACCTTGATCACAACTGCCTCAAAAGGGCCAAACAAACTTCAACCCCTGATCTGAACCCTCATCCGAAACAGGAAAAACACACTAAATGCTCAAAATGGGAAAAAGAATAAACTTTGGAAGGGTCCGCTGATGTGGGTACCCCCCCTCCGTTGTTATATTCTTGATAATGTGAGAGTCCAGTCCATCATTTTTAGCAATGTCGAAAATAAATAGCGTGCGTGTCCTGAATGTTTCCGTTTTGGAATGATTTGAATCAAGTACCAGGAAGGCCAAGTATTCCAAATAGGAGACTTGAACCACAAAAGAGGGGTTTTCAAGCTCTGCATTCTCCCTGCCGCTACAATTAGCCAATAGCGGGACTGTATTTGAATAGAGAGCATACTGGACACCATTAACCCTAGCGGTCCTTCAGTTTTAATGTGTTGGTCTCTGTTTTAGGGTTGTCACCATTCCAGAATTTCAGTAGTCGATACCTATGGAGTTTCTACAATTCCCAAAACTTATGCCATACCACGATGAAAAAAATGTATAAAAACGGAGCCCATGTACTTCTATAATCACTACTTTATTGAAAAGTGTCAAGTAGAGGTCATACAGTATTAGGATTTGTTCCCCTTTGGCATAACACGTAATGGTGGTTCTTTGGTCAAAATGTTGCATAGTTTGTTTTAGGGACCGTTTTTACGCTGCTTTCTGACCATCTCTTGCGTGGTTTTGTGGGCAGTCTTATTTACATGCCTCCACTTCAACAGCGCCTTCTCCCCGCCATATATTTTTGGGTTTTTAGTGCTTCTTTAGCGGGTCTGAGATATAAGTTCAAAACTATACGCTACTTCGCATTACAAAAGGCTAAAGCGGAGAATGCATGTGCATGTACGAGACAGTCTGCCCCACAACAAGAGGATAGGGAAAAAGAAAAGAAGAAGGGCGGACTATAATCCCTTGACATCATACTTGGGAAAAACATCATCAAACTCCAATCGTCTCTTTCCTGAAAGTATGAAGGAAGGCAAGATTGTTTTGTATAAAATGCCTCTACGGTTGGATTTCAAATTTTCGGGACCTATACAGACCCCAAATACACAACAATATGCACCAATGGGTAGGAACAGTAGATTTTGCGTAATCGTGCTTAAACATCATACACATATAAATATACACATATATATATATATATATATATATATATATATATATATATATATATATATATATATATATATATATATATATATATATATATATATATATATATATATATATATATATATATATATATATATACATACACATATATATTATACACACACACACACACACATATATATATATATTATACACACACACACACACATATATATATATATTATACACACACATATATGTGTGTGTGTGTGTATAATATATATATATATATATACATATATATATATATATATATATGTATAGACAGCCCTCGCAAAAATGACTAATGATCTACTGCTGACGATGGATTCTGATGCGTCATCTATGTTGCTGCTTCTTGATCTTAGCGCTGCTTTCGATACCGTCGATCATAATATTTTATTAGAGCGTATCAAAACACGTATTGGTATGTCAGACTTAGCCTTGTCGTGGTTTAACTCTTATCTTACTGACAGGATGCAATGCGTCTCCCATAATAATGTGACCTCTGACTATGTTAAGGTAACGTGCGGAGTTCCTCAGGGTTCGGTTCTTGGCCCTGCACTCTTCAGTACTTACATGCTGCCGCTAGGCGACATCATACGCAAATACGGTGTTAGCTTTCATTGCTATGCTGATGACACCCAACTCTACATGCCCCTAAAGCTGACCAACACGCCGGATTGTAGTCAGCTGGAGGCGTGTCTTAATGAAATTAAACATTGGATGTCCGCTAACTTCTTGCAACTCAACGCCAAGAAAACGGAAATGCTGATTATCGGTCCTGCTAAACACCGACATTTATTTAATAATACCACCTTAACATTTGACAACCAAACAATTACACAAGGCGAATCAGTAAAGAATCTGGGTATTATCTTCGACCCAACTCTCTCGTTTGAATCACACATTAAGCGTGTTACTAAAACGGCCTTCTTTCATCTCCGTAATATCGCTAAAATTCGTTCTATTTTATCCACTAGCGACGCTGAGATCATTATTCATGCGTTCGTTACGTCTCGTCTCGACTACTGTAACGTATTATTTTCGGGTCTCCCTATGTCTAGCATTAAAAAATTACAGTTGGTACAAAATGCGGCTGCTAGACTTTTGACAAGAACAAGAAAGTTTGATCATATTACGCCTATACTGGCTCACCTGCACTGGCTTCCTGTGCACTTAAGAAGTGACTTTAAGGTTTTACTACTTACGTATAAAATACTACACGGTCTAGCTCCGTCCTATCTTGTCGATTGTATTGTACCATATGTCCCGGCAAGAAATCTGCGTTCAAAGAACTCCGGCTTATTAGTGATTCCCAGAGCCCAAAAAAAGTCTGCGGGCTATAGAGCGTTTTCTATTCGGGCTCCAGTACTATGGAATGCCCTCCCGGTAACAATTAGAGATGCTACCTCAGTAGAAGCATTTAAGTCCCATCTTAAAACTCATTTGTATACTCTAGCCTTTAAATAGCCCCCCTGTTGGACCAGTTGATCTGCCGTTTCTTTTCTTTTCTCCTCTGCTCCCCTTTTCCTTGAGGGGGGGGGGGGCACAGGTCCGGTGGCCATGGATGAAGTGCTGGCTGTCCAGAGTCGGGACCCGGGGTGGACCGCTCGCCTGTGCATCGGCTGGGAACATCTCTACGCTGCTGACCCGTCTCCGCTCGGGATGGTGTCCTGCTGGCCCCACTATGGACTGGACTTTTACTATTATGTTGGATCCACTATGGACTGGACTCTCACAATATTATGTCAGACCCACTCGACATCCATTGCTTTCGGTCTCCCCTAGAGGGGGGGGGGTTACCCACATATGCGGTCCTCTCCAAGGTTTCTCATAGTCATTCACATCGACGTCCCACTGGGGTGAGTTTTTCCTTGCCCGTATGTGGGCTTTGTACCGAGGATGTCGTTGTGGCTTGTGCAGCCCTTTGAGACACTTGTGATTTAGGGCTATATAAATAAAGATTGATTGATTGATATGTGTGTGTATAATATATATATATATATATATGCACACACACACATATATACATGCACGCACACATATATATATATGTGTGTGTGCATATGCATATATATATATACATACATATATATATACACACACATATATATATATATATATATATATATATGCACACATATATATATATATATATATATATATATATATGCACACACACATATACACACACACATATATATACACACATGTGCGCGCACACACACACACACACACACACACACACACACACGTGTGTACATACATACATGCGTGTACATATATATACACATATACAATAATAGGTCAGAGTTTTTTTTACTAAAAAGTAATTGAAATATATAGCATCATATACAAAACAATATGTGTGTGTGTATGTATATGTGCACATACATACACACACACACACATATTGTTTTGTATATGATTGCTATGTATTTGAATGCAATTGCCTCCCTGCTTGGCACTCAGCATCTAGGGTTGGAATTGGGGTTAAATCCCCAAATGATTCCCGAGCGCGGCCACCGCTGCTGCTCACTGCTCCCCTCACCTCCCAGGATGGGTCAAATGCAAAGGAAAATTTCACCACACCTAATGTGTGTGTGACTATTATTGAGACTTTAACTTTATTTACATGGTATCAGTATAGAAATATAGTAAATATAGTAACCCTGAACTGTGAAACGTGGTGGAAACACAAACCACACATTTCTACAGGACCCTATAGATCCAGGAACGGAAAAAGGCCCATTGACTGACTTGCTAAATATAGCAACACAGTCACAAAAGTGCCTAACAGATAATTTCTGCTACATCTTATCCGGGTACGAGGCGTGTTGTGAAGCGGAGTTACGCCACACCCGCAGTTATGTTCTACACTACCACACTTCCATTATCATTTGTTTATAAGCGAGGGTGAAAC
Source organism: Nerophis lumbriciformis (assembly GCF_033978685.3). NCBI lineage: Eukaryota > Metazoa > Chordata > Actinopteri > Syngnathiformes > Syngnathidae > Nerophis > Nerophis lumbriciformis. Next base: position 9,957,800 of record NC_084561.2, read on the forward strand.
GGACGCCCCAAAACGTTACAGTCTCGTTAAAGTACCTACCGAGTGAGAACATGAAGAGCAGATAGCTGAGGCTCGTGAGGTGGAGCGCCGGCTGACAGTTGATCTCCGCCAGTGCGTTCAGGGGCACGGTGACGAGCAGAATGGCGCGAGAGAACACAGGACAGCGCAGAAACGACTGCAGCACAGCAAGTAGAACAAAGTAGCCGCTGTGTGCCAAACACGTCCACATGGCGGCGAGGCTTAAACCTGAAATGACCCCCCCCAAAAAAAAAAGTGAGAGTCTTTGCAAGTCAAACAGAACGTGGCATCCGACGCGAGTGGCGCTCACCTGCCCAGCCCAGGTAACCCTGAATGAGGTGCAGCCGCTCCTCCATGCGAGCCTGCATGTTGTCAAGGTAGTGCAGCATGAAGCCCAGACTGCTGTTCATGCGCTCCAGTTTCCTCGTCACGTCATTGTAGTACTGGGAGGTCTGGTCTTGGTACCGGAGGAACTCTGACATGCCGTCGTCTGAGAAGACGTCGAAATCACACAACGTTAATATTGACAATATGGTGTAATTATGCGCGTTATTACCAATTTTTTGGTAGATGTCCTGAGCTTGATGTCGGACAACTGCAAGGTCTTGAACGATGGCTTTGTGGCCGTCTTGTACCTTTGAGCCGTGGACCTGCACCTCCTCACTGACCATTTCTTAAGACAAGCATAAAGGCTTTAGAACAAATTCATCTTATAAAAGCATACACCAGTGACGTGCGGTGAGGTTCATGACTGGTGAGGCACTGACTTCATCACAGTCAGATTTACAAACATATGAACCCTTTGATTGGCAGCAGTTAACGGGTTATGTTTAAAAGCTCATACCAGCATTCTTCCCTGCTTGGCACTCAGCATCAAGGGTTGGAATTGGGGGTTAAATCACCAATAATTATTCCCGGGCGCAGCGCCGCTGCTGCCCACTGCTCCCCTCACATCCCAGGGTGTGAGCAAGAGGATGGGTCAAATGCAGAGGACAAATTTCACCACACCTAGTGTGTGTGTGACAATCATTGGTACTTTAACTTAACTTTAACTTTACACATACAAACTGTAGCACACAAAAAAGCACATTTAATAAAAAAAAACGTTATTATGGTCTTACCTTTACTTATAAGTGCGGGAACAGTGGTGTTGGTGGAGTTGTGAATGAATGAAATATGAAATCCGTGCTGCAGTCTACAGGTGTACCTAATGTTGTGTCCCTGCAGTCGTTCACGGCTCCTCCGGCGCGAGCAATGTTGTTTTTGCACTTTTTGGCTTCTTGTTAAGTGACTTTTTTTGGGTGGATTCGGTCTTGCACGTGGAGGGTTTGGGTGTGGGCTTTGGTTGGTGTGGCGCTCCCGGGGATGCAGTCTGCGGCGGAGGTGCATTAACCGGCACCAGGAGACGGGATTACGCGAGCCTCACACAGTGCGTCTTCGCAGCAGTTTTATGATCGCTCAGCACAAGAAATACGTTACACACATACAGTTGTTGACAAAATACACTGTACATTATATACCTCAGCTAACTAAACTATGGAAATGTATAATATAGTTCATATAGCAATACGGTCTCACTGCACAGCAGGCAAGCACTTAGTCGAGTCCGCAATCCATGTTGAGGCACTGAGTGACGTGCCTCAACTGGCTGCTGTTCACCGCAACGTCTCTTCTCAGTATTTGAACGGCAAATGTGAAAATTCAGCGATTTGGAATAAAAATAATCTAAAACTGGTGAAGTTAAATGGAAAATAACTTTATAGTATAATCACTGGATACATAACAATTTAATTATTTTTTTTCTTTTTACATTTTTTTTCTTTCCATGATGGCAGGTGAGGCCCTCTAGTGACCGCACGTCACTGGCATACACAATACATTAGACTTCTTCAAACATAAAAAAGCTCACCCATTCGTTCTGTAATGCCCCCGATGAGCTCCGCTACCAATTGTTGTCCAGAAGCAATGAGAGCTTTCTCCTGGCTGAGACGCTGCAGGTTGTCCCTCAGGGAACTTTCCATTTGCTCCTGGCCGTCGTGCAGTTTCACCTGCTGGCTCTGCAGAGCGCTGTGACCCTTCAGCAGCTTGTCCAGCGACGCCGCCGTCATCTGCCGCAGCTCCAACTGGCCGTCCTGTCACCAAACGACGGGTTCAAAGACTTGCTCTCAGTGGAAGCGTTACATTTTTTTTCAAAAAAGTCAAAAAATCAGATGAAAAACTGTACGAAAAATGTGGAATGATGGGAAAAGTGGGAATTTTTTTGGACCGCGTGTACCAAGTAAATATGTTCCAGTCGAAATACTTTAAATGGGTGTAAAAATGTGGAAAGAGCCGAGTGCTAAAAACGGGGTTAAATAGGAAAAATAATATTCGCGAAGACAAAAACATAACAAAAATTAAATACATTTTAGATTTTTCTATCAATGTAAAGTGTCCGCCCTGAGATCGGTAGGTTGGGAGTTCAAACCCCGGCCGAGTCATACCAAAGACTAATTACCTTCCCTGCTTGGCATTCAGCATCAAGGGTTGGAATTGGGGCTTAAATCAGCAAACAATGATTCCCGGGCGCGGCCACCACTGCTGCTCACTGCTCCCCTCACCTCCCAGGGGGTGATCAAGGGTGATGGATCAAATGCAGAGAATAATTTCGCCACACTTAGTGTGTGCGTGTGAGACAATCATTGCTACTTTAACTTTAAATATAACAAAATAACAAATAAAATTACATAATAGTCTAATACTGTAATAGATTAAAATATTAATATTATACAAATATATAGATTTAAACAATAATAGAACATAATAGATCACAAGAACATATTAGAATAATAGATAAAATAACACCATTATAAAATAAAATTAGATGAAATAAAATAGATCATGAATAACTGAATGTCTAAAGACACATTTTATTATCTATAATGTCATTTTTTTAATTAAGAGATAAGTCTAATAATGAAATAAGTATTGTAAATTTTTATGATAAAATATTAGAATAAAATATTAGATACAATAACAAAATGGATAATTTTAGAATAACTCCGACACGACAAAAAAAATCTAAATAAAATAGCATAATCGATCATGAAATAGTGCAATAGATCATGTGTACCCCGCCTTCCGGCCGATTGTAGCTGGGATAGGCTCCAGCGCCCCCTGCGACCCCGAAGGGAATAAGCGGTAGGGAATGGATGGATGGATGGGCAATAGATCATACAACAACATGTTGGATGATAATACAATAGAATAACAAATAAGTATTGTAAATTATTGTGACAAAATAATTTTAGAATAGAATAATATTAGATACAACAAAAATAAATAATTTTAGAATAACTTTGACGAGACAGAAAAATCTAAATAAAATAGCATAATAGATCATGAAATAGCGCAATAGATCATACAATAACATGTTAGATAATAGAATAGAGTAACAAATAAGTATTGTAAATTATTGTGATAAAATAATATTAGAATAATAGATACAATAACAAAATAGATAATTTTAGAATAACTTTGACGAGACAAAAATATCTAAATAAAATAGCAAAAAAGATCATGAAATAGTGCAGTAGATCATACAACATGTTAGATGATAATACAATAGAATAACAAATAAGTATTGTAAATTATTATGATAAAATAATATTAGAAAAATATTAGATATAATAACAAAATGGATAATTTTAGAATAACTTTGACGAGACAAAAAAATCAAAATAAAATGGCATAATAGATCATGAAATAGTGCAATAGATCATACAATAACATGTTAGATGATAATACAATAGATTAACAAATAGATAAAATAATGCGATACAATGACATTATATGGATAATAGTCTAACTTTATAGATAATAGAATAACAAATAATAAAATAACGATGTGAAATAATGTGAATGATGGATAACCGTACCTTCAGGTCTTCCATGGCAGAGAGTTGGTTGGCCGCAGTTGAAATAAGAGTATTTACTGTGTGCTCTGCTCTGCGTCTAAAGAGCTGCTGGCGAATTGCATAGCATACAGAGCGTGCTCGGTTGCTCACGATGTGGTAAGCGTTCCAGGTGGTGGCGTCCATGTTTGCTGTACATTCTCTTATAGCCTGAAAGAAGAAGATAACGCCTCGATGACATGCAATCAAATGGAGCAAATGGAGCGACGTCAACAAAACGACCGCGTTTACCATGTGGTCGGCACAGGGGTAAACGGTGCGGCCTTCGATCTGCGCCTGACAGTTGAACAAAACCACGCCGAGCTTGGCCAGCTCCTCTTCCGACAAACTATCACAGCTCGCCTTCAGCCGGGACACCACCTGTGGCACAAGACAGACAGATAGATAGGACTTTATTATCATTGCACAAGTAAAACAAAACTTTGTTTTCAGCACAAACCCGTTCAAGATTAGACAAAAAAACAGTGTACAGAGTTACAGAACAGGAACGCTGATGGGTCGCCAAAAGGCGCCCCGGAAAAGATGGGAAAAAGGTCAAACGTTGGGGAAAAAGATGAGTAAAAAAATACAATCTAGACTGGGCTCCTAAGGGGGCCTAGTCTGGAGTGGGAAAAAACCTCCATGCAATGCACACAAACACGTTACATTTAATCACGACAACTCGCAACTGAGGGGCGGGGAGTTGGGGCCCTGGAGGTCGACTGCTGCTATGAAGCGCTGCCATCCGACCATCACCCCGAGGGGAAAGAAGCGGTGGTGAAGGCGTGGGGTGGGGGAGGGGGGATGTGTGCCCAATTGTCTTGGGTGTGATGATGTAATGTTTTTTTAGACTGAGGCCAATCTGCAAAAGTTCGACTCCAGGTGTCGTTGAGGAGGGAGGGAGGTCAAAAGCGTCCATTGTTGAGGTGTCCTCGGGGGTGTTTTTCAGAACAGCCTGGTCCTGTTTCCACAGCGTCAAGGCCATTCGAGGGAGTCAAATCGTAGATTAGGATGTTTGTTTTCTGCAAGCAGACAAAACAATGACTTGTCTGTTCTATTCGTCCATGCTGGGTGCTCTAAAATTCAATTCAATTTTCCTTTTCAGCAAGCTTCTCCATGATGTGATCCATCTTGCGATTCAGTTCAGAAATCGCCACAGTCTGTGTTCCCACAAACCATCCATTGCGACGAACAGCCTTTGGGCTCCTTGAGTGGCTGCCATCGTCATACGAATTTGACGATACACCAGAGCAATGCCCAGCCCAATCAGCAGGTGCCCCGCGATCACGGTTTCAAATAGGTAGATGTCTTCCACGTCCTCGATGGAAAGGACTGAGAGGCACATGATTCTCCATTCATCCAAGGAATCTCTCACGTACCCCGCAGCAATGGTTCCATCAGGGCAGCCTGGATCCCCCGAACCTCTTTTCCTCGTCAAAAAGATTTTGTCAATTGCGTCGAGAGTCCAGCTGATCATATCCATGTCTGATGTTTAGATTTGAGGACAGCGCAAAGAAAGAGGCTTCAAAAAAGTTCAGACAAGACAAAAAAAACCACCCGTGTCACAAGACGAGGCGTTACTGTGAACATGACTACGTGTGTATGGTGAAACTTTTACATTTTCAGTACAAACGTGTCCAAGAACAGTTACAGGGTGGACAGAACGGAAACACCGATCGAGTCGCCACATGGGCGGCGCCCCGTAAAAAAGTTAGGGGAAAAAAATGGCAAACATGGGGGGAAAAGAAGAGGAGAAAAGAGCAAGTCCCAAAATAAACTACTGGGGGCAGCGGGGGTTAGTTAGAGACCAGGAAAAAACCTCAAACAAAGCACATATACATATTATGAAATACAACTCCACCCAAAGCTGCCAGCCACTAGGGTGCTTCTCGGTTTCCGTGGATGAGTGTGTGTGTGTGTGTGTGTGTGCACTGCAAAAACTGAAATCAAAGTAAGATTAAATATCTCAAATAAGGGTGATATAATATTTTTGTTCTTGAATTGTAAGGTAACGCAACATTGAAGTGTACTTACTCTTTGATGGCAGGTGTCTAAAGGGCTGAGCGCCATCTGCTTGGCCTCGGCCAGAAACTTCTCATCAGCCGTGGCCATTTCAAAGGAAGCGTCTTTTGCGAGAATTACGGTAGATAATTGTGCGGCTGGAGGAAGCGGCTCTGCAGCCGCTGGAGGAAGCGGCTCTGCAGCCGCTGGAGGAAGCGGCTCTGCAGCCGCTGGAGGAAGCGGCTCTGCAGCCGCTGGAGGAAGCGGCTCTGCAGCCGCTGGAGGAAGCGGCTCTGCAGCCGCTGGAGGAAGCGGCTCTGCAGCCGCTGGAGGAAGCGGCTCTGCAGCCGCTGGAGGAAGCTTCGCCTGCTTCATCCACTCGAAGAGCCCACACGCTGCGGGACACTGATTGGCCAGGATGATCAGCAGCAGGAGGAACTTAAGATGGCGTAGAAGCTGCTCCATGTCTGCAAGAATCAAACATGAACTTTAACATCTCTCCTCTCCTCTTTAAAGTTAGTATTATTTGCGGACAGACCAACTGCGTTTTGTTCAGGAGAGAACTCACAGAAGATAATACAAATAATAACAGAAGAAATGAACAAATTAAAAAGATGGTTTGACAAAAACAGACTATCGTTGAATCTCAGTAAAAGTAAAATAATGCTATTTGGCAACAGTAGAAGAGAAAGTCAAACACAAATACAAATAGACGGAATAGAAATTGAAAGAGTAAATGAAACCACATTTCTAGGTATAATGATTGATGATAAATTGAACTGGAAATAAAGTAGCAAGAAACACGTCAATAATGAATAAAGCAAAACATGTTCTAGAGCAGGGGTCGGAAACCCAAAATGTTGAAAGAGCCATATTGGACCAAAAATACAAAAACAAATCTGTCTGGAGCTGCAAAAAATTAAAAGCCATATTACATACATATAGTGTGTCATGAGATATAAATTGAATTAAGAGGACTTAAATAAAACTGAATGACCTCAAATATAGCTACAAATGAGGCATAATGATGCAATATGTACATATAGCTAGCCTAAATAGCATGTTAGCATCGATTAGCTTGAAGTCATGCGGTGACCAAATATGTCTGATTAGCACTCCACACAAGTCAATAACATCAACAAAACTCACCTTTCATGCACAACCTTAAAAGTTTGATGGACAAAATGAGACAGAAAAAGAAGTGGCATAAAACACGTCCTAGAAAGTCGGAGAAAGTTATACATGTAAACAAACTACGGCGAGTTCAAGGACCGCCAAAATTAGTAGGACAAAACGGTGCTAGCCAAATACTCGAATCAGTGAAGCATGTTTAATATAAACCGTGTGCTTTGTAACAATTAGGGAGGTTTGTGTCATGTTTGTCCTCCTACAGAAACCATATTAAAACAAAAAATAGACATTTTTCCCCCTCATCTTTTTCCATTTTTCATACATTTTTGAAAAAGCTCCAGAGAGCCACTAGGGCGGCGCTAAAGAGCCGCATGCGGTTCTAGAGCCGCGGGTTGCCGACCCCTGTTCTAGACCAAAAATCACTTCATATTCTCTACTGCTCGCTAGTGTTACCATATCTGAGTTATTGTGCAGAAATATGGGGAAATAACTACAAAAGTACACTTCATTCATTAACGGTGTTACAAAAAAGATCAGTTAGAATAATACATAATGTTGGATATAGAGAATATACAAACCCTTTATTTATTGAATCAAAAATACTGAAATTCCACGACATAGTCAATTTGCAAACAGCTAAATTTATACACAAAGCAAACTATAATCTGCTACCCAAGAATGTACAACAATTCTTCTCAAAAAAAGAGAAATATAATCTTGGAGAAAAATGTAATTTAAAACATTTGTACGCACGTACAACACTTAAGACCTTCAGTATATCTGTATGTGGAATTAAATGATGGAATGGATCAAGCAAAGCAATCAAACAATGTACTAATGATCCACTTCAATAAACTCTTCAAACTTAAAAGTGTTTACAAAGTACAAAAAAGAAGAACCATGATAAACATTCTGAATTTATTTCATCCATCCATTCATTTTCAAGATAATTTTATTTTATTGTGATTACTTATGGAGTATATTGTGAATAAATTGAGAACAGGAAGTGAACAAAAGTTTTAGCAACTGTTATGCAAAAGAAAAGGGGTAGGATTAAATAAGCTCTGCTTCTTCCTACTCCTTTTCGAACATGTTGAAAAGAGAAACTGGAAATTGGGATGTATCATGTTGTATGCATGCACGTTCCAAATAAACTCAAACTCTCCTTACACAAGGAGTCAAGTAGGGGCTAAAAAGTGTGTCAGTAGCATCAAAAATATAAGTATAAAATTATAATTGTGTTCCAAGCATGGGCCTATTACCAGTTTTAAGGTGGTATTAAAAAGTGACTGTCCAAAAGATATATATATATATATATATATATATAAAATAAAATAAATCCTTCAAGTCATGTTGGGCTGCAGCGGCTGTTTTATTGTATGACTTACACAAAAAAATATCCAATATATATTATTTACATCAGTGGTTCTCAAACTTTTTTTTTTTAACCAAGTACCACCTCAGAAAACACTTGGCTCTACAAGTACCACCAACATTAAAATAGAGTAGCGTAGTAGGCCTAACTATTCATTAGGTTTTATTTAACAAGTATATTAAATATTTTTTGGCTACTGCAACATTACACAGTTTAAATAGTAACACTGTTTGAATCTAGGAAAATAAAACACTGTACTTTAATCAAGTGATTCTTTGGCGTACCACTAGATACCGCAGTTTGAGAATCTTGATCCAAATGGGTGGTTCTCAAACTTTTTTTCCACACAGTACCACCATAATGACCGACATTAAAACATAGTAGTGTAGTAGACCTAAGTATTCGTTAAATAAAACCCCTGCTGTGTTCTTAACAAGTATATTTAATATTTTTGCCCTCTGGAACAATACACAGTTTGAGCAGTAACACTGTTTGAATATAGGACAAAAAAACAAATATCTTGAATAAAATAAAATAAATTCCGCATAAAACCTTTGGTGACAGCTCGAGTCATGTCATTGCAATATGTAATCAAGGGATTCTTTGGCATACCCCTAAATGAAGCCTCTGTACGACAGTTTAATCACTGATCTATTTTATACCACAAAGAAGCATTTTAAAATGTAGATTAAAATCATCATAAGTGCCCTTTAAAAACTAAAAAAAAAAAAAAATATGTATATACTTTTTTATTTTTTTTAGAAATAATTTTATTTTAAATAATGAAACAGGCTTTCGTTTGGACACCTGTATTCGCTTTAAAATGAAACAGGCTTCCGTTTGGACACCTGTATTCGCGTTAAAATTGAAATTGGCTTCCGTATGTACACCTGTATTCGCTTTAAAATGAAACAGGCTTTCGTTTGGACACCTGTTTTCAATTTAAAATGAAACAGGCTTCCGTTTGGACACCTGTATTCGCTTTAAAATGAAACAAGCTTCCGTTTGGACACCTGTATTCGCTTTAAAATTAAACATGCTTCCGTTTGGACACCTGTTTTCGCTTTAAAATGACACCGGCTTCCGTTTGGACACCTGTATTCACTTTAAAATGAAACAGGCTTCCATTTGGACACCTGAATTAGCTTTAAAATGAAACAGGCTTCCGTTTGGACACCTGTATTCGCTTTAAAATGACACCGGCTTCCGTTTGGACAACTGTATTCACTTTAAAATAAAACAGGCTTCCGTTTGGACACCTGTATTCGCTGTAAAATGAAACAGGCTTCCGTTTGGACACCTGTATTCGCTTTAAAATGAAACAGGCTTCCGTTTGGACACCTGTATTCGCTTTAAAATGAAACAGGCTTCCGTTTGGACACCTGTATTCGCTGTAAAATGAAACAGGCTTCCGTTTGGACACCTGTATTCGCTGTAAAATGAAACAGGCTTCCGTTTGGACACCTGTATTCGCTTTAAAATGAAACAGGCTTCCATTTGGACACCTGAATTAGCTTTAAAATGAAACAGGCTTCCGTTTGGACACCTGTATTTGCTTTAAAATGAAACAGGCTTCCGTTTGGACACCTGTATTCGCTGTAAAATGAAACAGGCTTCCGTTTGGACACCTGTATTCGCTGTAAAATGAAACAGGCTTCCGTTTGGACACCTGTATTCGCTTTAAAATGAAACAGGCTTCCATTTGGACACCTGAATTAGCTTTAAAATGAAACAGGCTTCCGTTTGGACACCTGTATTTGCTTTAAAATGAAACAGGCTTCCGTTTGGACACCTGTATTCGCTGTAAAATGAAACAGGCTTCCGTTTGGACACCTGTATTCACTTTAAAATGAAACAGGCTTCCATTTGGACACCTGAATTAGCTTTAAAATGAAACGGGCTTCCGTTTGGACACCTGTATTCGCTTTAAAATGAAACAGGCTTCCGTTTGGACACCTGTATTCGCTGTAAAATGAAACAGGCTTCCGTTTGGACACCTGTATTCACTTTAAAATGAAACAGGCTTCCATTTGGACACCTGAATTAGCTTTAAAATGAAACGGGCTTCCGTTTGGACACCTGTATTCGCTTTAAAATGAAACAGGCTTCCGTTTGGACACCTGTATTCGCTGTAAAATGAAACATGCTTCCGTTTGGACACCTGTATTCGCTGTAAAATGAAACAGGCTTCCGTTTGGACACCTGTATTCGCTTTAAAAACTAAATAGGCTTCCGTTTGGACACCTGTATTCGCTGTAAAATGAAACAGGCTTCCGTTTGGACACCTGTAGTCGCTTTAAAGTGAAACAGGCTTCCGTTTGAACACCCGTAGTCGCTTTCAAATGAAACAGGCTTCCGTTTGGACACCTGTATTCGCTTTGAAATGAAACAGGCTTCCGTTTGAACACCTGTATTCACTTTCAAATGAAACAGGCTTCCGTTTGGACACCTGTATTCGCTTTAAAATGAAACAGGCTTCCGTTTGGACACCTGTATTCGCTTTAAAATGAAACAGGCTTCCGTTTGGACACCTGTATTCGCTGTAAAATGAAACAGGCTTCCGTTTGGACACCTGTATTCGCTTTAAAATGAAACAGGCTTCCGTTTGGACACCTGTATTCGCTGTAAAATGAAACAGGCTTCCATTTGGACACCTGTATTCGCTGTAAAATGAAACAGGCTTCCGTTTGGACACCTGTATTCGCTGTAAAATGAAACAGGCTTCCGTTTGGACACCTGTATTCGCTGTAAAATGAAACAGGCTTCCGTTTGGACACCTGTATTCGCTGTAAAATGAAACAGGCTTCCGTTTGGACACCTGTATTCGCTTTACAAACTAAATAGGCTTCCGTTTGGACACCTGTATTCACTGTAAAATGAAACAGGCTTTCGTTTGGACACCTGTATTCGCTGTAAAATGAAACAGGCTTCCGTTTGGACACCTGTAGTCGCTTTAAAGTGAAACAGGCTTCCGTTTGAACACCTGTATTCGCTTTCAAATGAAACAGGCTTCCGTTTGGACACCTGCATTTGCTTTAAAATTAAACATGCTTCCGTTTGGACACCTGTATTCGCTTTAAAATGAAACAGGCTTCCGTTTGGACACCTGTATTCGCTTTAAAATGAAACAGGCTTCCGTTTGGACACCTGTATTCGCTTTAAAATGAAACAGGCTTCCGTTTGGACACCTGTATTCGCTTTAAAATGACACCGGCTTCCGTTTGGACACCTGAATTAGCTTTAAAATGAAACAGGCTTCCGTTTGGACACCTGTATTCGCTTTAAAAATGAAACAGGCTTCCGTTTGGACACCTGTATTCGCTATAAAATTAAACATGCTTCCGTTTGGACACCTGTATTCGCTTTAAAATGACACCGGCTTCCGTTTGGACACCTGAATTAGCTTTAAAATGAAACAGGCTTCCGTTTGGACACCTGTATTCGCTTTGAAATGAAACAGGCTTCCGTTTGAACACCTGTATTCACTTTCAAATGAAACAGGCTTCCGTTTGGACACCTGTATTCGCTTTAAAATGAAACAGGCTTCCGTTTGGACACCTGTATTCGCTTTAAAATGAAACAGGCTTCCGTTTGGACACCTGTATTCGCTGTAAAATGAAACAGGCTTCCGTTTGGACACCTGTATTCGCTGTAAAATGAAACAGGCTTCCGTTTGGACACCTGTATTCGCTGTAAAATGAAACAGGCTTCCGTTTGGACACCTGTATTCGCTGTAAAATGAAACAGGCTTCCGTTTGGACACCTGTATTCGCTGTAAAATGAAACAGGCTTCCGTTTGGACACCTGTATTCGCTTTACAAACTAAATAGGCTTCCGTTTGGACACCTGTATTCACTGTAAAATGAAACAGGCTTTCGTTTGGACACCTGTATTCGCTGTAAAATGAAACAGGCTTCCGTTTGGACACCTGTAGTCGCTTTAAAGTGAAACAGGCTTCCGTTTGAACACCTGTATTCGCTTTCAAATGAAACAGGCTTCCGTTTGGACACCTGCATTCGCTTTAAAATTAAACATGCTTCCGTTTGGACACCTGTATTCGCTTTAAAATGAAACAGGCTTCCGTTTGGACACCTGTATTCGCTTTAAAATGAAACAGGCTTCCGTTTGGACACCTGTATTCGCTTTAAAATGACACCGGCTTCCGTTTGGACACCTGAATTAGCTTTAAAATGAAACAGGCTTCCGTTTGGACACCTGTATTTGCTTTAAAATGAAACAGGCTTCCGTTTGGACACCTGTATTCGCTTTAAAATGAAACAGGCTTCCGTTTGGACACCTGTATTCGCTGTAAAATGAAACAGGCTTCCGTTTGGACACCTGTATTCACTTTAAAATGAAACAGGCTTCCATTTGGACACCTGAATTAGCTTTAAAATGAAACGGGCTTCCGTTTGGACACCTGTATTCGCTTTAAAATGAAACAGGCTTCTGTTTGGACACCTGTATTAAATTTAAAATGAAACAGGCTTCTGTGTGGACACCTGTAGTAGCTTTAGCTAAACAAGTTTATTCTATTTAAGAGCAGCATGTATAAAGATATTATTTTTAAATTAAATAATGCACTTGGTCCCAAATATACACACATATAGGGGCAGTTATACACTATTACAAGCATAGTAGTTGTTAAAATTATTGTATATTGAGCAATAATGTTGAAAATAAAAGCTTTTAGAAATAATCCTGGTATTGTCACGGTGACTGTCACCAGTGTCACCAATCCTAAATGTATTCTTATGTATTTATTATATCATCGTTTATTCTGCAAAAAAAAACTGTCACGCTTTGAAGACTCTTTAAAGTTATTGGCAGTTGTTAAATGCAATACCGCCACCTACTGGACTATATTGTAAACATCACATATGAATGAGTTATCAATATACAAGTATTGGTTGCTCATGGGATATGAGCCAAAATACTACATGATGTATTACATTTTATAAATGACTATATTATCAGGGTGTCAGATGATGTTTGACAAATTAATGGAGTGGCCACACTGAGGTTTTGTCCAGACATGTCTGCTCCTTCAGTTTGCTGCTCAAAGCTTCCATCTTATTGCAAAAAAACCCCAAAAACAAAACACAATTTTGCATCAACAACTTTTGAATAAATTACCCATTTTTATGAACAGTAGATGAATTATTAGGATGGAATACAAGTAGAATTGTATTACTGTATACAAAACCGTCGATCTATGCTCGTCAGTTAATTTAAGTGTAATGTGGCCCACGAAAAGAAGGATTAAATGCTTACCTGTTGTTTAATTTGGCTGCACGACGTGAAAGAAAAACAATGATGTTCCGCAGCTGATGGAGACGACAGTTGATTGTTTAATGTTGCGGTTTAGTGTTTCAAGTGTGCGCTTTTAATAAGTGTGGCCTAAGGGTGCGCTCGATTTCATGTGTCTTGGACACGAAAGGGCGTCTAACGTCAAGCGCTACATAGCTATTAACAATGAAAAATCTTCATATCAGTTCACTACAGTGTTTATGTATACTGGATTGTCCAATAATGGCTGTTGTGTTTCTATGTTCGACAAACAAACACACGCAAATACATATAATCCGCCCACCTTATACATAGGTAGAAAAATGTTGTAAAATCAAGCAAACCTTTTTTGCTGACAGTTCGCTCAGCAGACACCTGATTGGTTTAGTCGTGCGAATTACATAATTTGTAAAGAGATTTGGTCTTTATGACTCGGTACACTAAAAGAGTCAGTATTTTCGGCTCTCAAGCGGTATATTTATCACATTCTTATTTTAGTGTGTTGTTGCAAACACACACATACACATAGACACACTTGTTTCATAGTATTTTACTGATCAAGTGCAACAAAGTGCTGAGATCGTTCACTTTAAAGAACTGGCTGTAAAAATCGCTTCGTTCACAACCGACACATTTGGAGGCTGGTAAGGGAAAACGTGGTACAACAACTCTGTAAGGTTGGTAATTTTTACTACAAATGTACGTGTTACAAATTGTCTACAGTGTCCAACATACATTTCTACTACTTTATGACTTTATAATGCGCGGTCATACTCCAGAAAAATGTTGAATTTCAATAGTGTTGTGTTCGTTTGCCATGATTATGCGAGGCTTGCAGTATGCTATCAAAAGAGTGTTAAGTGTTGCGTTCACGTCCCCGTTTATATAAACAGACAATTGAGTCATTTAGTTTCGGATTACTTTTATTTTTGGATAAACACACTTCTTTCGTTTATGCTAGCAGCAACCTGATAATCCGACATGCTAGCTACCAAGTTGTAGTATACAGTACACTATGCGTGTGTACTTTAACTACAGCTAATTTAAGCAAAAACATATATCTAAACGCCTAGTGTGTGCATGTTCTCTAGCATGCATGTGGAGGAGCGATCGCATGTATCGCATTTAACATGTAAGTGTGGAGGAGCGATCGCAAAAATTAAATTTGACATGTAAGTGTGGAGGAGCGATTGCATATATTACATTTGACATGTAAGTGTGGAGGAGCGATCGCATATATTACATTTAACAGATAAGTGGGGAGCAGCGATTGCAGTACAGT
Organism: Nerophis lumbriciformis; assembly: GCF_033978685.3. Classification (NCBI taxonomy): domain Eukaryota; kingdom Metazoa; phylum Chordata; class Actinopteri; order Syngnathiformes; family Syngnathidae; genus Nerophis; species Nerophis lumbriciformis. The sequence goes on from NC_084561.2 coordinate 9,972,828, forward strand.
CGTCATGTGTGCACGTCAATGGCAATGTGTGTGTTTTTTTTGTGTTGAGATTCTTAAACAGCATGACTTGTCAAAATCAATTCGCATTTCAAACGTGATTTTTATTTGTTATGATTCCGAATCAATGCAAAAAATGTTCAAGACTCGATTTATTTCACTATATGTTTTTTAGGCCAGGTTTTCACTTCCAGGCCTGACTTTCCCACCACGTGACGTTTTTATTAGATAGTTGACATGTGAGTTCGGGCGTTGCTCAGAGACAAATTGGATTGGGTAAAATGTGCGGCGAAGTTGCAGGCTTTGGACAAAGTTGCACGACCGTGTGTAATTTGCCGGGATTGGCAGAATATGCGTGAATTGGCGCGGTCGCCACATCTCAAAATCCTGGAGGGAATGATGATCTATTGCGTGAATCAGTTTGAATCGAGAATCGATCCTGAATGGAATCGTCCCACCAAGATTTCGGGTAAAATTGAACCATGATTTGTTGTAAGAGTTAGGCCATGGAGTTGTTAAAAGCACCCAAATTGATGTTTTGGATATTGGACTTTATTGGTTACCGATGCTCTCATGTGATCCTTGCAGGTGAAAATGGACACCAAGACGGACCAGCAGTTGAGGATTGGGTTCATTGGTGCAGGAAATATGGCTTTTGGCATTGCAAAGGGTGTATTATCAGGTCAGTTATCCATCCTGCTAGTTTGTGTTCAAGGCTAGTAAACATTTTTACTTCGGCTGTTAAATGGTTAGAAATATTTAATCGCGAATAATCTTATTTTGTCAACAATTTATTTGTGATTAATAGCGATTCATTACAGATAGAAGCTTCTTTTTTTTTTTTTACCTTTAATGGGTTTATTTTTTCGACATGTTTTTAATACTCAACATTTGGCACTGGAGCCAACATAAAGTGTAGTAATCATTTGGGGTGTCAAAAAAAAGAAAAATATTTTTGAATTAATCGCAATTCTTATTTGTAACAATTTTTAATCGATTCAAAATAATTAAACATCAATTTATAAATATATATATATATATATATATATATATATATATATATATATATATATATATATATATATATATATATATATTTTTATTTTTATTTTTTTTTAATCCGTCCTTTCCAGCCACTCAGGCAAAATGTTAAATCTTTAGGTTTAATTTTTTAAAGAAAAAACAGTTTTGTTTTAAGTATCATAGACATTTATTAGAGTTGTTTATCTATTTTTTTTTTACCTTTTTAACCTTTTAATGGGTTTATCTTCAACATGTTTTTAATACTCAACATTTGGCACTGGTGCCAACACAAAGTGTAGTTATCAGTTGGGGTGTCAAAAAAAAGAAAAGATTTTCGAATTAATCGCGATTCTTATTTGTAATGATTTTTAATCGATTCAAAATAATTAAAGATCGATTTAAATTTTTTTAAATTTATTTAATTTTTATTTTTTATTTTTTATCCGTCCTTTCCAGCCACTCAGGCAAAATGTTAAATCTTTAGGTATAATTTTTTAAAGAAAAAAACAGTTTTGTTTTAAGTATCATAGACATTTATTAGAGTTGTTTATCAATTTTTTTAAACCTTTTTAACCTTTTAATGGGTTTATCTTTGACATGTTTTTAATACTCAACATTTGGCACTGGTGCCAACATAAAGTGTAGTTATCAGTTGGGGTGTCAAAAAAAAGAAAAGATTTTCGAATTAATCGCGATTCTTATTTGTAACGATTTTTAATCGATTCAAAATAATTAAAGATCGATTTAAATTTTTTTAAATTTATTTAATTTTTATTTTTTATTTTTTATCCGTCCTGTTCAGCCACTCAGGCAAAATGTTAAATGTTTAGGTATATATATTTTTTAAAACAAGACCAGTTTTGTTTTAATTATAACAGACATTTATTAGAGTTGTTTATCTATTTTTTTTTTTTAACCTTTTTAATCTTTAATGGGTTTATCTTCGACATGTTTTTAATACTCAAAATTTGGCACTGGCGCCAACATAAAGTGTAGTAATCATTTGGGGTATCAAAAAAAAGAAAATATTTTCGAATTAATCGCAATTCTTATTTGTAACAATTTTTAATCGATTCAAAATAATTAAAGATCGATTTAAAAAAAAAAAAATCTTTAAATTTTTTTTTTATCCGTCCTGTGCAGCCACTCAGGCAAAATGTTAAATGTTTAGGTATAATTTTTTTTAAAAACAAAACCAGTTTTGTTTTAAGTATAATAGACATTTATTAGAGTTGTCTATTTTTTTTTTTTAACCTTTTTAACCTTTAATGGGTTTATCTTCAACATGTTTTTAATACTCAACATTTGGCACTGGTGCCAACATAAAGTGTAATATTCAGTTGGGGTGTCAAAAAATATATATATTTTTGAATTAATCAAGATTATTATTTGTAACGATTTTTAATAGATTCAAAATAATTCAACATCAATTTATAAAAATATATATATATTTTTTTTTATCCGTCCTTTCCAGCCACTCAGGCAAAATGTTAAATCTTTAGGTATAATTTTTTAAAGAAAAAAACAGTTTTGTTTTAAGTATCATAGACATTTATTAGAGTTGTTTATCTATTTTTTTTTAACCTTTTTAACCTTTTAATGGGTTTATCTTTGACATGTTTTTAATACTCAACATTTGGCACTGGTGCCAACATAAAGTGTAGTTATTAGTTGGGGTGTCAAAAAAAAGAAAATATTTTCGAATTAATCGCGATTCTTATTTGTAATGATTTTTAATCGATTCAAAATAATTAAAGATCGATTTAGAAAAATTTAAATGTATTTAATTTTTATTTTTTATTTTTTGTCCGTCCTGTCCAGCCACTCAGGCAAAATGTTAAATGTTTAGGTATATATATTTTTTCAAAACAAGACCAGTTTTGTTTTAATTATAACAGACATTTATTAGAGTTGTTTATCTATTTTTTTTTTTTTTAACCTTTTTAATCTTTAATGGGTTTATCTTCGACATGTTTTTAATACTCAACATTTGGCACTGGAGCCAACATAAAGTGTAGTAATCAGTTGGGGTATCAAAAAAAAGAAAATATTTTCGAATTAATCGCAATTTTTATTTGTAACGATTTTTAATCGATTCAAAATAATTAAAGATCGATTTAAAAAAAAAAAAAATCTTTTAATTTTTTTTTTATCCGTCCTGTGCAGCCACTCAGGCAAAATGTTAAATGTTTAGGTATAATTTTTTTTAAAAACAAAACCAGTTTTGTTTGAAGTATAATAGACATTTATTAGAGTTGTTTATTTTTTTTTAAACCTTTTTAACCTTTAATGGGTTTATCTTCAACATGTTTTTAATACTCAACATTTGGCGCTGGTGCCAACATAAAGTGTAATATTCAGTTGGGGTGTCAAAAAAATAAATATATTTTTGAATTAATCACGATTCTTATTTGTAACTATTTTTAATAGATTCAAAATAATTAAACATCAATTTATAAAAATATATATATATTTTTTTATCCGTCCTTTCCAGCCACTCAGGCAAAATGTTAAATCTTTAGGTATAATTTTTTAAAGACAAAACCAGTTTTGTTTTAAGTATCATAGACATTAAAAACTCCAAATAAGTCAGGGCGTGATGTGACAGGTGGTGACAGTACACCTACTTTGAGACAAGAGCTATAGTGATGCATGCTTGGTTATGGTTTAAAGTCATATCCAACAATTGCGACGACGACTTTTTACTGTCAACTGAGTTTTGTTGGTGGTGTCAACGCAAAAAATGTGCCTTGTGCTCAAAAAAGGTTGAAAAACACTGCTTTAATGTATATAAATTTACTATTTACTTTTCAGTTCAACGTCCCAAAATTCCATAAAAATTAAAAAGCATTTTATTACAGCATGACTTTTTAGGGTAAAATTTTGGCGAGCTACCTGTTTTTTACCTTACTATCTATTGTAATTTTAATAATGTACAATTTGATGGATATTACTAGTTAAATAGATATTTATGTATTTAAATTTCAATACATTTTGTAGGCTGTATGATATTTGTTGCATTATTAGATAATATTAAAGGCAACGCTAAATGGGCCTTAGTGTGTGAATGTGAGTGTGAATGTTGTCTGTCTATCTGTGTTGGCTCTGTGATGAGGTGGCAACTTGTCCAGGGTGTACCCTATGGCGTCACATTAGTGCCAAAAATCAGAGCACATAAAAACTGTTATCGCGCGCTGATTCTCCACTTTGTGCCTTTTTGCACGCGCGCTGTGCCTTTCTGTGCACGCGCGGTGCCTTTCTGTGGGCGCGCGACGCCTTTCTGCGCGCTCTCTGTGTACTCCTGGCATCTCTCCTTGCGCTGTCATGTTTCTTTTTGGCACTTTGGGGGCGGGTATGCTTAGACTGCCCCTTCTTTCTGATTGGTCAGGAGAAAAATGCTGAAAAATGCTCAGAGCCAATCAGAAGTATAGCAGGGCGGGTCATCGTCAATATGTATCAAGATTTACGGAGGAAGAAGTGGATAAAAAAATGTTGCGCGCTGATGAAGGTTATTTCATACCACATAAACACAATACAGGGTAATACAAAATGTGACCCAAATAAATAATAAGACAACAAACACCATAATCACATCTTTCAGCCAGAACTGGTCCACCAGCAATAACATCCAACCATAACATTATTTTATATTTTCACTTCCTCTTGAACATTTGTTTTCTAATTTATGGAATTTATTTTGATTCAGCCATAAAATTAATGAAATAATCTTTGAATTTTGTTTTTAAAATGTTAAAAATAGCTTTTAATAATGTATTCTGAAACAGTTTAAAATAATCAGAGAACTGACTCTACACAACTATGTTGCACAATTAAGTAATTTTTTTTTTAAAGCGAAAGAGGTAATTTCAACAGGTACAGCATCCTATGTCATATCTACATGTAATAAGATTTGTAACAAGGCAAACCGTTTGTAAATTGGTCGAAAATCGAGCAAGTGATGGTAATTTAATTAGTACATGTACCATTGACATCAATGTAATGATTGAGGCTAGATGTCCGAGGTAAGATGGCTACAACGTTGCTACGCTGGAGAATGATTGGTCATATGAAAAATGCTCACAGCCAATCAGAAAGGAGGGGCCGTCTAAGCATACCCGCCCCCAAAGTGCCAAAAAGAAACATGACAGCGCGAGGAGAGATGCCAGGAGTACACAGAGAGCGCGCAGAAAGGCGTCGCGCGCGCAGAAAGGCACCGCGCGCGCAAAAAGGCACCGCGCGCGCACAGAAAGGCACCGCGCACGCGCAAAAAGGCACCGCGCGCGCGCAAAAGGGTGTCGCGCGCGCGCACGAAGTGGAGAATCAGCGCGCGATAACAGTTTTTATGCGCTCGGATTTTTGGCACTAATGTGACGCCATAGTACCCCGCCTTCCGCCCGAATGTAGCTGAGATAGGCTCCAGCACCCCCCGCGTCCCCAAAAGGGACAAGCGGTAGAAAATAGATGGATGGTTTAAAAAGTAAACCTTTTTTTTTTTTTTTATGTTTTCAAATAATAAGCACAGGTTTGGCCATTTTTAAAGTACCGATTTGATACTAGTATTGGTTTAAATGTAAACAATACCTATCCAGAATCAACATATGACTGGACAATTTGTATGCTGTATGCAAAAGTTTGTTTATTAAACATTATACTTTTTAAACAGATCAACACAAAATCTCTGAGGTTTTAAGTGCAGGAGCTAATTGAGTTATTTTGTGTCATTGAAGGAAAGGTTCTTCCTGTAAATGTCAAAGTAAGCGCACCATCTTCTAGGAACCTGGGACGCTTTCAGGTAATACTTGCCTTTTTCATTCAACATTGTTGTTGGCTTTCACTTTCCATCTCCAATCATGGTTGTTGTTGTTGTCATGGTCAACAGTTTCATCACGACAGTAGTGCTGTATGGAAGTGGTTGTCATGGCTATCAGTTTGCACAGTATGTCTGCAAGAAGGCTTGTGCAATATCAATTATTTACATTTGGCCGACGATAGAGCTTTTAATACTCTCGTCATAACGTGATAATGCATGTTGTTGATATATTCTAGCTGTGTTCCGCAAATTTGAGAGCGACAAGCGAACAAACGTATCCACGAAGCAATGTAGCATTCTCGCGGGCAGGCTAGCGGCTAACGTTCTTCCACAGTGCAAGGCCGTTTCTAAGTCACCTCCATGGTGGCAAAATAAAGTAAGTCGGAGCAGTGAAACAAGCAGCCCATAAAACGTTTGTCAATGCCGGCAAACGCGGAAGTGTAGCTCCAGTCCTACGGATAGAGTGCACCGGTATTTAAGCTGCACCCACCAGATTTTAGAAGAACATTATTTACATATATAAGCCGTACTGGACCATAAACCGTACATTAGAGATGCGCGGATAGGCAATTATTTCATCCGCAACCGCATCAGAAAGTCGTCAACCATCCGCAATCCACCCGATCTAACATTTGATCAGAACCGCACCCGCCCGCACCCGCCCGTTGTTATATATCTAATATAGACGATGCAAGGCATTAGTGAGGTTATAAAGCTTTTGCCTGTTAAAGAAAGGAGACTGATCCAATGCAGCACAGACATTCGCGTGCCACGCTGTCACGACCCAGACGCACACCAGTGCGCAATCATATGGGAGCCGCGCTGGGCGCACCTCCAAGCGCGTCTCGCTGCCGGCGACGGCCGGGTATAAGGGCCCGACGCTCCAGCGCCATCCATTTTCAGGGCTAGTTGATTCGGCAGGTGGGTTGTTACACACTCCTTAGCGGGTTCCAACTTCCATGGCCACCGTCCTAGCTGCTGTCTATATCAACCAGGGTGAGCCCCACCCCTTTCGTGAACGCACTGCGCGCGGAGGCGACCCCTGTTACGCGCCCCCGGCAACAGGGGTGGCGGGCAGGTAAGCTGCGCGGGCGGAGCGCGCGGAGTGACCCCTGTTACGAGCCCCCGGCCACGGGGGTGGCGGGCAGGTAAGCTGCTTACCTGCTGCGCGTGACGCTGGCCGCGGCGAAGGCGGACGAGGCGGGGTGTCGGTGCGGTGGGCGCGGTGGTGACCCTGGACGTGCGTCGGGCCCTTCTCGCGGATCGCCTCAGCTACGGCTCCCGGTGGGGCCCTCTCGGGGGAAGGGGCCTCGGTCCCGGACCCCGGCGAGGCGTCCCTACTCCGCTCCGTAAAAGTGTCCATCTCTTTTTTTTTTCTTCTTCTGTTGTGGCATATGCTGCAGGTGCCTGCTCGTTTTTCGCATGTGGGTAACAACATTTAACTATGTATATATATTTCCGAATTGGTTTAACTGCCACCCGCCTGAATCTATTTAAAATCAAATTTTTTTTTATTTCATCCGCCCGATCCGCGGATAATCCGCGGACTCCGCGGTTGTGCCCGCAAACCGCGCATCTCTACCGCACATATATACCGGTAGGAAAAGTATTTTTTTTAATGTTTATTAACATACTTTAATTGTTTTCTGAACGGTGTCTGTAACACGGCAGTAAAACAGCTGATCAAACAAAACAGAAGTCATCGTCATGGACCCATTAGCTGCGGAAGTTAGTTCTCCAATCAGCTAAACAGACTCAATAACTCCACATTGAGGTTTTGGTGAATTTACAAAACTGAAACAATACACGAGGAATGCCATTGTAAGTTAATAATACTAACACAGACACTCGTAAATGTGTTCGCATATTCGCTAATGCTGTCAACACTAGCTTGATTACATTACGATTAGAGATGTCCGATAATGGCTTTTTTGCCGATATTCCGATATTGTCCAACTCTTAATTACCGATTCCGATATCAACCGATACAGATATATACAGTCGTGGAATTAACACATTATTATGCCTAATTTTGTTGTGATGCCCCGCTGGATGCATTAAACAATGTAACAAGGTTTTCCAAAAAAAATCAACTCAAGTTATGATAAAAAAATGCCAACATAGCACTGCCATATTTATTATTAAAGTCACAAAGTGCATTATTTTTTTAACATGCCTCAAAACAGCAGCTTGGAATTTGGGACATGCTCTCCCTGAGAGAGCATGAGGGGGTTGAGGTGGGCGGGATTTTGGGGTTGGGGGTAGTGGGGGGTGTATATTGTAGCGTCCCGGAAGAGTTAGTGCTGCAAGGGGTTCTGGGTATTTGTTCTGTTGTGTTTATGTTGTGTTACGGTGCGGATGTTCTCCCGAAATGTGTTTGTCATTCTTGTTTGGTGTGGGTTCACAGTGTGGCGCATATTTGTAACAGTGTTAAAGTTGTTTATACGGCCACCCTCAGTGTGACCTGTATGGCTGTTGACCAAGTATGCTTGCATTCACTTGTGTGTGTGAAAAGCCGTAGATATTATGTGATTGGGCCGGCACTCAAAGGCAGTGCCTTTTAAGGTTTATTGGCGCTCTGTACTTCTCCGTACAGCGGCGTTTTAAAAAGTCATAAATTGTACTTTTTTAAACCGATACCGATCATTTCCGATATTACATTTTAAAGCATTTATAGACCGATAATATCGGCAGTCCGATATTATCGGACATCTCTAATTATTATGTATATGCCAAATGATAATAATAATTTTGTGATATGTATCGCAATATACATTTTAGGCCATATCGCCCATCCCTAGTCTGTAGTTTATATAGCACAACTATTTTGGAGACATTTCCTTTTATGCTGCAATAACATATTTGAGTGTTTGGCTTCCAGGAGCTGAACATCAGCACCACTCACTCCAACGCAGAAGTGGTCCTCTCCTCGGACGTCATCGTTGTGGCCGTCAAACCTCACCTCGTCCCGATGGTTCTCAGCGAAATCTCGCAGCACGTAACCGGCAGACACGTGGTCGTGTCCGTGGCGGCGGGGGTCACTTTGGCGACGTTGGAGGAGGCGAGTTCACGTAAATATAGACCAGGGGTGACCAAAGTGTGGCCCGGGGACCATTTGCAGCCCACAGCTGATTTTTTAAAAATGCTGTTGCAAAAAAAACAACATAAAAAGTGGAATAAAAAAGCAAACATGTGCAATGTAACCGGAACATGTTGCAATGTTGACACTAATACCACAAAGTTTTTACTTAAAAAAAATTATAAAAACCTACAATCAACGGATAGATCTGAAGTTGATCTAGAGCAGTGGTTCTCAAACACCTCAGAAAAACACCTGGCTCTCCAAGTACCACCATAATGACCAACATTAATAATATACAGTAGCGTAGTAGGCATAAGCATTCATTAAAAACAAGTCAGAGGATTTCTTTAAGATGACACACAGTTTGAACACACTGTATTTGAATATAACAAAAAAAAAACACTGTACTTCAATCAAGTGATTATTTGGTATACCACAAGATGGAGCCAGCGTACCACCGGTGGTACATGTGCCACACTTTGAGAGTCACTGATCTAGAGATTTAAGCGTTGAAATAAAAAAATATATACATATATTGATATATTATTATTATATATTCTAACTTTATATATATATATATATATATATATATATATATATTTTATTTTATAATTTTTTATTTTTTTATATTTTGTAACACTTTGAGATTTTGACAAATGTAAAGTGTGTAACAAATATAATTAATTATGATATATTTTTTATTTTATTTATTACCTATTTTTAACACTTATGTGTGTGGGGCCTTTGGATCCCTTAGCCCTTTAGTCTCAGTTTTTTTTAAAACTGTCATTGTAATAAAAAAAAAAAGAAACAAAACAATTATTTACCTATTTAAGGCCCCAGCTACTTTACATCAAATTTTAGATTTTGTTTGGGGGGGGTAATATTTCCATTTTTTTTGTTTTTATTATTAAAAAAAAAAAAAAAAAAAATATATATATATATATATATATATATATATATATTATATATATATATATATATATATATATAATATATATATATAATAAAAAAAAAAAGGAAATATTACCCCCCCCCCAAAAAAAAATCGAAATATATTTCCATTTGTTTTGTTTTTATTATTAAAATATATATATACATATATATATATACATATATATATACATATATATATATATATATATATATATATATATATATATATATATATATATATAATACAAATTAAAAAATTATATTAAAATTAAAATTAAAATTTGATGTAAAGTAGCTGGGGCCTTAAATAGGTAAATAATTGTTTTGTTTCTTTTTTTTTTTACAATGACAGTTTAAAAAAAACTGAGACTAAAGAGCTCAGGGATCCAAAGGCCCCACACACATAAGTGTTAAAATAGGTAATAAATAAAATAAAAAAATAATAATAATTAATTATATTTGTAACACTTTACATTTGTCAAAATCTCAAAGTGTTACAAAATATAAAAAAATATGAAATTATATATATATATATATATATATATATACATATATATATATATATATAAAAAGTTAGAATATATAATAATAATATATCACTATATGTATATTTTTTTTTATTTCAACGCTTAAATCTCTAGATCAGTGACTCTCAAAGTGTGGCACATGTACCACCGGTGGTACGCTGGCTCCATCTCGTGGTATACCAAATAATCACTTGATTGAAGTACAGTGTTTTTTTTTTGTTATATTCAAACACAGTGTTTTCAAACTGTGTGTCATCTTAAATAAATCCTCTGACTTGTTTTTAATGAATGCTTATGCCTACTACGCTACTGTATATTAATGTTGGTCATTGTGTGTGTATGTATGTATGTGTGGACAAAAGGGCATAAAACATAACAATATATATATATATATATATTGAAGTAAAAAAGAATTACAAATTTAACTTTAATGACTTTTGGCCTTTTTTGGGTCCCTGGCACCTTTAACATTCACCAAAATTAAGGGGAGCCTCATGTTTACAATATTTATTGTATTGTTTTTAAAAATGAAACATTTTAAAATGGCCCCTGCATGTTTTAATTTTTCAGTGGGCGGCCCTCAGTGGAAATAGTTTGGACACCTTTGTTATAGACAATATACATTCAGATGAGTTTATGGTTTTGAATTCAGGTTATTTTGTTAATGGCAGGTGTGAGGTCATGAATCTTGTTTTTGACATTAATCTATGCCTTTATAGCGACTATTGTAATAATAAAATAATTGTGTTTTTTTTTGTAAACATTTTTCAAGCTCCTCCCAGAGGGTTCAGTTGTCATCCGGCTGATGCCCAACCTTCCATGTGTGGTTCTGGAAGGTGCACTCTTATTTGCACGGGGTGCGTGTGCGACGCCGGAGCACGGCGTCATGTTGCGCTCCTTGTTGCAAAACTGCGGTTTGGTGGAGGAAGGACCCGAGGCCTGGATTGACATCCATACCGGACTAAGTGGGAGCGGCGTCGCCTTTGTGAGTGTCTCAAACTTCTGAGAGAACATCATTCATGTTTCCATGCACCAAGGCTTCAAATGACGCAACTTTTCGTTTTTAACTCGTCGTCACCCAGAATTCAACCACAAACCTTGGGCCACGTCAGTGTAAAAAGATCAAATCAATGATATTTGGTGTGTACATGGATGATGTTGGTATACAAAGTAAATACTTTGGTGGTTATATAAGATATGTACATGTACATATATTTGGATAGCAATTCAAGTGTAACCCACGTCACACATGACAGTGCTTAAAAATGACGTGTCAGCTGACTTTAAGCGCACTCTGGATTGGCTGCCCCTACTCCAATCAGACCAGGTGCGAGCAATCAGCTGCTCTTGTTGTGGCTGGCAGCAGATGGCGGCAGACTGATGCTGAATCGACGCACAATACCTTCTTTCATTGTCAATGATTCACTCAACAGATAAAATAACGAAACGGTAAGATGCAAAGACTTAAGTCAACATGAACATCATTTTTGTATTAGTTCGAGTTCGGTGCAACGCTCGCAATTGTTTGACGGCGCAATGTGCACCCTGAACTCCATTGTAAAAATATGTGTTTCTACATTTGTTGTTTGTTCTATTTTATGCTTAAATCTACCATGTTCACATTAGTTAAGTTTGTAGTTATGTTACCTTGGTTTTGGCTATAATGTCATTTTGATAATTGTTTTGTTTACTTTATAAGTGTAATATTTGAATGATGATAAAATAATGTGTTGTGGCAGTTGCGGATATCACCAATGCGGCGGTTTGAGGAAACACTCGGTTGCTTTTCTAAACAGGTCTTGAGTGGTCAACTGCCAATATGAGAATCCTAAACAGGAAGTGCTTAAAGTTGAAATAATTTGTAAAAACACTCAGACAAAGTCTAAGTTCATTGTGTTTTTCATGGTGTTTTAGAAACTGCACCAATTTTTTTCCTCAGAATTTTCAAGTAACGAAGTGTTATGTCGAGAGGGGTTTTTATGATATGTACAGTTTCAGAATGTGCTTAGTCTTATTTTGGCCAAAGTAAGACAAAGAAAACAATCTGAAGTTGTCTTTATTTTTAAGTTATTATGCCATGATTCTACCAGTCCGGGAATAGAACGCAACTTTGTTGTTTTTGTTTTTCAATTCTGTATTTGACCGCGCACTTACCTGAACATATAATTGTTGGCCAAAAATAATTGCTACTCAGTATTCAAACCAGTTACAGTCCTCGTTACGTTGCAATGTAGAAACCCATTTTTACAATGGAGTTCAGGGTGCGCATTGCGCCGTCTAACAATTGCAAGCTTTTTGAATGTGCCCAAAAAGTACTTATACTCACACTGAAATCTTTTAACCAAGCTTTATTTAAAAAATATACACTGACACACAATATATATTTATATTTACCACTCTGACCCAGCTATCTGCCAGGTAGCAATCAACGGTTACCTCCAGAAACCTGCAACTGCTGCAGCAGCGGAGTTGACTTTTCGCTACGTCGTACAGTAATTAGTGGCAATTAATTGCGATCAGAAGGCCTTATTGGCTACAAAGATGTGGCTTCTAAATGACTGATTTTGTGTTACTTCTCTTTGTAGGTGTACTTGTTTGCAGAGGCGCTAGCAGAAGGAGCAGTTAAAATGGGCATGCCCAGCACTTTGGCGCAAAGTATTGCATCTCAGACAGTTCTGGTGAGTTACGGTTTTGACAAACAAAATAGTTTCTTACGTGCAATTTTGGCAACAAAAAAAAAAAGCGGAATCGTACGAAAAGTGTCGTAACCGGCCTCTGTTGCAGGGTGCCGGTCGTCTGTTACGTGACTCCAAAAAGCATCCGGCTCAGCTCCGTGCCGAGGTGTGCACCCCGGGCGGCACCACAATCTACGGGCTTCACGCTCTAGAGAGAGGAGGCTTGAGGGCATCGACCATGAGCGCGGTGGAGTCGGCCACCGAGAGAGCGAGGGAGCTTGGAAGGACGTCTGCAGCCACTGGAGGCAGGAAATGACCTTTTCTGTCCGCCTTTTAAGAAACCTAGTTCGGACTCATCCACAAAGTCGAACATCACTTTTGTCCACGCTCACAAAACTTTTCTTTATTCCTTCATATCATATCCTAATAATGTCTAATCAGAACTAAGCTATGATTGCGATTAAAATCAACTTTATTATTCACTGCATGCAACAAAACTGTTTCCACTTTGTCTAACAATCCCAATGAATTACAACTGCGGTTTGAAGGTTGCACCTGTTTCACAAAGTTTAACCCTTTTTTTTTACCCTGATATGAAGGAAACGTTACCTTTTCCGTTTCAGGAAGAGTGCCAATTTAACCCTGAGTAACCGTGATGCAATTTTGAACTAATCCAGGATCTATCAGCATTAAAAGGGAACTTCACCTTTTGGGAATTTTGCATATTATTCACAATCCTTTTGGGAGACAAGCACGTGAATGTTTTTCTTGTTTTTCATGCATTCTAACTAGGGATGTCTGATAATATCGGCCGATAAATGCTTTAAAATGTAATATCGGAAATTATCGGTATCGTTTTTTAAATTATCGGTATTGTTTTTTTAATTTTTTTTATTAAATCAACATAAAAAACACAAGATACACTTACAATTAGTGCACCAACCCAAAAAAACTCCCTCCCCCACTCATTTACACTCATTCACACAAAAGGGTTGTTTCTTTCTGATTTTAATATTCTGGTTCCTACATTATATATCAATACAGTCTGCAAGGGATACAGTCCGTAAGCACACATGATTGTGCGTGCTGCTGGTCCACTAATAGTACTAACCTTTAACAGTTAATTTTACTCATTTTCATTAATTACTAGTTTCTATGTAACTGTTTTTATATTGTTTTACTTTATTTTTTATTAAATACATTTTTTTTAATTTATTAATCTTATTTTATTTAATACATTTTTTTTTAAAGGACCTTATCTTTACCATACCTGGTTGTCCAAATTAGGCATAATAATGTGTTAATTCCACGACGGTATTTATCGGTATCGGTAATTAAGAGTTGGACAATATCGCATACTTGCCAACCCTCCCGGATTTTCCGGGAGACTCCCGAAATTCAGCGCCTCTCCCGAAAACCTCCCGGGACAAATTTTGTCCCGAAAATCTCCCGAAATTCAGGCGGAGCTGGAGGCCACGTGTTGACAGCCTGTTCACACGTCCGCTTTCCCACAATATAAACAGCTAATGATCGAGGGCGAGTTCTTGGTTTCTTATGTGGGTTTATTGTTAGGCAGTTTCATTAACGTCCTCCCAGCGCGGTAACAACACACAACAACAGCAGTCAAGTTTTCGTCTACCGTAAAGCAGTTCGTCTGCCGTAAACAGCAATGTTGTGACACTTTTAAACAGGACAATACTGCCATCTACTGTACATGCATATGTGACCCACCCATAATGTGTCACATTTTTGTGTTGATTTATTTATTTTATTTTGTGGTTTGAATTAGTTTTTGGAGCTGTCAGTACACATTTGTCTGTGAACAATTGAAACGTCCTGTGTGCTTTTTCCTCCTGTATAACAGGTTAGTTTTGGTGAATCAACTCACTGAATAATATCCATGTGATCTTTATAAGTTTAAGTACACATTCTGATGGTGGAGCCTAACTCTAAAGTGTTTGTGAGTTGTAGTTTGTATTTGTGAATGAATCCAGTGCACAGCTGCAGTAATCAATACAAAAAGACGATGTGAGTGCGCAATGTTTATATAGGAACTTCTGATCCTAATTCAGACTCCCAAATTAGAGCTCCCGTTTTCTTATTGATTTTAAAATGTATATTTGTATAGTGAAGTGAAGTGAATTATATTTATATAGCGCTTTTCTCTAGTGACTCAAAGCGCTGTACAAAGTGAAACCCAATATCTAAGTTACATTTAAACCATATAATGTGTGTGTTCTGAAATAGTGACAGAGAATAGAACAAGGATGGACAATTCAACCCTTAACTCAACAATGAGTAGATGAGTGTTATGTGTGTATATGTGTAAATAAATGAACACTGAAATTCAAGTATATATATATATATATATATATATATATGTAATATATATATATATAATATATATATATATATAATATGTAATATATATATATAATGTGTAATATATATATATATATATATATATATAGCTAGAATTCACTGAAAGTAATGTATTTCTTATACATATCTTAACCACGCCCCCGACCACGCCCCCCACCTCCCGAAATTGGAGGTCTCAAGGTTGGCAAGTATGCGATATCGGCAAAAAAGCCATTATCGGACATCCCTAATTCTAACTCATTAATAAAAGTTAACAAAAGTCAGCTAACAATGGAGCCAATAGGAGTCGCTCCGTTCCGTCTAAAAAACGCACCAAAAACACTCAAAAACCTTTTTCATCGTTTCTTTGCACGCTGTAAGTACAAAACCCAAAAGCAGTGAAGTTGTCACGTTGTGTAAATGGTAAATAAAAACAGAATACAATAATTTGCTAATCCTTTTCAACCTATATTCAATTGAATAGACTGCAAAGACAAGATACCGTATTTTTTGGAGTATAAGTCGCACCGGCCGAAAATGCATAATAAAGAAGGAAAAAAACATTAGGCAACTTTCATAAACTATGAAAAAAAACTGCGACTTATAGTCCGAAAAATACGGTAAGAGTTGGACAATATCGGATATCGGCAAAAAAGCCATTATCGAACATCCCTAATTCTAACTCATTAATAAAAGTTAACAAAAGTCAGCTAACAATGGAGCCAATAGGAGTCGCTCTGTTCCGTCTAAAAAACGCACCAAAAACACTCAAAAACCTTTTTCATCGTTTATATGCACGCTGTAAGTACAAAACCCAAAAGCAGTGAAGTTGGCACGTTGTGTAAATGGTAAATAAAAACAGAATACAATGATTGATGACCTATATTCAATTGAATAGACTGCAAAGACAAGATACCGTATTTTTTGGAGTATAAGTCGCCCCGGAGTATAAGTCGCACCCGCCGAAAATGCATAATAAAGAAGGAAAAAAACATATATAAGTCGCACTGGAGTATAAGTCGCATTTTTTGGGGAAATGTATTTAATAAAACCCAACACCAAGAATAGACATTTGAAAGGCAATTTAAAATAAATAAAGAATAGTGAACAACAGGCTGAATAAGTGTACATTATATGAGGCATAAATAACCAACTGGTATGTTAACGTAACATATTATGGTAAGAGTCATTCAAATAACTATAACATATAGAACATGCTATACGTTTACCAAACAATCTGTCACTCCTAATCGCTAAATCCCATGAAATCTTGTACGTCTAGTCTCTTACGTGAATGAGCTAAATAATATTATTCGATATTTTACGGTAATGTGTTAATAATTTCACACATAAGTCGCTCCTGAGTATAAGTCGCACCCCCGGCCAAACTATGAAAAAAAACTGCGACTTATAGTCCGAAAAATACGGTACTTAACGTTCAAAATGGAAAACTTAATTTTTTTGCAAACTATTAGCTCATTTGAAATTTGATACCTGCAACATGTTTCAAAAAAGCTGGCACAAGTGGCAAAAAAGACTGAGAAAGTTGAGGAATGCTCATCAAACACTTATTTGGAACATCCCACAGGTGAACAGGCTTAATTGGGAACAGGTGGGTGCCATGATTGGGTACAAAAGCAGCTTCCATGAAATGCTCAGTCATTCACAAACAAGGATGGGGCGAGGGTCACCACTTTGAACAAACGCGTGAGCAAATTGTCGAACAGTTTAAGAACAAAACAAAAAATTAAGTTTCTCAGCTCGAACGATAAATATCTTGTCTTTGCTTTCTATTCAATTGAATATAAATTGAAAAGGATTTGCAAATCATTGTATTCTGTTTTTATTTACGAATGACACAACGTGCCAACTTCACTGGTTTTGGGTTTTGTACTTGTATTAGCAGGCACATTCATAATAACGCAATATTGACTGTGGAAGTCTTGCGCTTCCGGGTTCTTCGGACCACCAATCACGGACATGACAGCTGCGTTCATGGTTCTGAACAATGATTTATTTTTCATTATGAGTCTCTTTGTGTGTTTTTTTAGCCATCGTCTCTTATGTCCGTCTCGCTCTCGCTCTTGCTCGCCTTTCCAATCTCCCTCTCCTTCCCGGCTACTAGATAAACACTCCCAGGTGGGTCATCTACGCACCTGTCGCTGATCTCGAAGCCGGTCCTGGCACACCCTGCTTTGCTGCAGGTCCGCAGGCCACGCCCCCCCCCCCCCCCCCCCCCCCCCACACACACACAGACAGACTCATCACAACCTTCGCTATTTCCTTCCACAAAAAACAATAAGCATATATCATGCAGCAGTATTGCCAAGTGCTGAACAAGAAATACAAACTATAAACATAAAACAATCACTTACTGTACAATGTCTGCTCTCACTGGGATGTTGACTGATGGGATGTTTATATCTTTCCGTTTAGATCAGGGGTCTGCAACCCGTGGCTCCGGAGCCGCATGCGGCTCTTTGATCACTTTGATGCGGCTCAGCTGCATACTTGCCGACCCTCCCGATTTTCCCGGGAGATTTCCGGATTTCGGTGCCTCCCGCAGAAAACTCCCGGGATTAATATTCTCCGATTTTCACCCTAACAATAATAATAAGGGCGTGCCATGATGGTACAGCATTTAGCGCCCTCTACAATCTGTACAAACAGCGTGCCAGCCCAGCCTTTTGTTGTGTGCATCTTCTACTTGCACACGTAAGTGGCAGCAAGGCATACTTGGTCAACAGCCACACAGGTTACACTGACGGTGGCCATATAAAACAACTTTAAGACTCTTACTAATAATGCGCCACACTTTGAACCAAAACCAAACAAGAATGACAAACACATTTCGGGAGAACATCTGCACCTTAACACAACATAAACACAACAGAACAAATACCCAGAATCCCATGCAGCGCTGACTCTTCCGGGCTACATTATACACCCCTGCTACCACCAAACCCCGCCCCCACCCCAACCCTGCTCCCCCACACATCAACCCGTCGGTTGAGGTGGGCTGGGTTTGGTAGCCGGGGTGTATAATGTAGCCCGGAAGAGTTAGGGCTGCATGGGATTCTGGGTATTTGTTCTGTTGTGTTTATGTTGTGTTACGATGCAGATGTTCTCCTGAAATGTGTTTGTCATTCTTGTTTGGTGTGGGTTCACAGTGTGGCGCATTATTAGTAAGAGTGTTAAAGTTGTTTTATATGGCCACCGTCAGTGTAACCTGTGTGGTTGTTGACCAATTTTGCCTTGCTGTCATTTACTGAGCAAGTAGAAGCCCCATACAACGTGTGGCTGGACCGGCACGCTGGTTGTAGTGGGCGCTAAATGCTGTACCATCACGGCACGTTCGAGAGAATAGTTGCCCTGAAATTCGTAATCAGCTGGAAAAATCGGGAGGGTTGACAAGTATGACTCTGTCAAACGCCAGTCATATAAAACTTGCGGGCCGCACTAACATTCAATTTTCATATTAAGATGTGGGCCGCGTGTCTGAGACCCCTGGTTTATACATAGCACAAAGCAAAAAAAAAACTTTGTATGCAATGTTATTTCATTTTAAATTTCAAAAGATTTTTGTGGCTCCCATTGTTTTCTTTAATTTGTGAAACTGGTCAAAATGGCTCTTGGAGTGGTAAAGGTTGCCGACCCCTGGTTTAGATGAAGAATTCATCCTAATCCTCGCGAAGGGTTAAAAAAAACGAGCGTCTTTTCGTGTCTTTCTCGCCATCTCCGGGTCAGAGTTGACCAACTTCTCAGGTTAATGTCCACATCCTTCTACTATCCAGGTGAGACGCATGATTTTATTATCTAGAATTAACTTTTACCAATTCAGAGGCAACGTAGCAGCTCACCGGCTCAGTATGTCTCTATAGCAGCATAACAATATCGCTAATACTTGGTCATACGTGCCAACTACTCCGGTTTTCCCGTAATTAGTACGGTTTTCATCAACCTATTCCGGGTTACGGTTGCAGTGATAAAAAATAAGTTTTTTCATTAATTAAAAAAACATATTTTTTTAAAAGTTTTATTCACGAAATCGCGTAACAACAATGACAATCGACACTGCTTCCCGTAACTTCCTATCGAGCCATTCCGAATGCCATGTGCGAGGCTATTTATAGCACCGCTGCCAAGCACGAGGCCATTGTTTCCAAACGAGCGAACGATCATGGAATCAGCCGGAGAAACATCGCAAACGAGTCTTAAACCGAAAAGAAAACTGCAGTCATTCCGTGAAGAATATTCAAAAGCCTATCCGGGAATAATTATCCGTTCCAAAAAGGGTGAAAACTACGCAAATTGCACCTTGTGCAGACAAGATTTTTCGATCGGACACGGAGGAATTAGCGATGTAAAAGACCACGTTGGGACAAAAAAACACAAGTCTAATGCCGTTGCTAGCGATACAAGTGGAAAACTTTCAACGTTTTTCGTCGCCCAAACAGATTCTTTGGATGTGATAAATGCCGAAGTTTTATTTACAGAGGCAATAATTGAGCAAACAAAAAGGTAATGACACCAATGTTATCTATTGGAATTGTTTAGTACTGTTATACTGTTAAAAGTGTTTATACTATTTATGCTTTCAAGTCCAAGTTGAAGAAATCTTGTTAAATGTTGACAGCATAACTACCAAAATACAGAAGTATGTCCTTAATATTTTTGCAGTGCTATTTCTGTTGAAAAGTTAAAATGATTACATTAGAGATGTGATGTGCCACTTTTCAAGTGTCTGATGGCTTAAATTAATTTTCATTAATGTTTCATATTTTGAATTCTTTTGAAAGGCTTACAAAAAAACTACATTTGAATTGTAATTCCATGCTATTGACAGGACTATTAATTTTAATGAAGTTAGCTTACCATGTTTACAGTATGATAATTGTGATAGAAATGTGAATTTTAGGCACAGAATATTTTTTACAATTGAACAAGGCAGTAGATTATACAAGCTTGGACAGAAAGTTAATAATGACACCAATTTTTTTTTTAATGGAATTGTTTAGTACTGTTTTACCATTTGTTTACTGTAAAAAGTGTTTATACTGTTTATACTTTCAATTAACAAATTGAAGTCTTGTGAAAGGTTGACAGGATAACTGGCATTAACTGTCAAAATAATTTCAAACTATTGAAGTTAGCTTACAGAATAAACATGTCAATCAACCCATATGATTTTTGCTGTAATATTTTTGTTTTGAAAAGTCACTGTGACTGATAGAAAAGTGATGGTTTTAGCAACATTTTAACCTGTCTGAATGCTAATAATCATTTTGCGTCGGAAGCCCCCTGAAACCCCCACCAGGACTTTGTCCTGGACCTACCGGGGCCTGCGGCCCCTGGACCCTGGCTACTAGGTTTTTCTGATTTCAAAAGTTGGCAGGTATGTAATCATTGTGTAGCGGCTTAAGTGGTTGTGTTGTGCCTTTATTTTGTTGTGTTGTGGCGTTCACATTTGTTCAGACCTCTCTAGGCCACAGTACAAGTTTCTCTCAATATCATTTTAAAATCCATTATTTTTGTTATCAAATCCATTGTACGTTTGAATATCTAGTTCAGTGGCTCTTAATCTGGGTTCGATGGAACCCTAGGGGTTCGGTGAGTCGGGCTCAGGGGTTCGGCGGAGGTCAGAACACACCCGACTCATCGTGTAAATACAAACTTCTCCCTATCGGCGTATAACGGAAACGGCAACAGCTGACTGATTTGCAGGTGTGTAATTTGTTGTGAGTTTATGCACTGTGTTGGTTTTGTTCTTTGAACAAGGTGATGTTCATGCACGGTTCATTTTGTGCACCAGTAAAAAAAACATGGTAACACTTTAGTATGGGGAACATATTCACCATTAATTAGTTGCTTGTTAACATGCAAATTAGTAACATATTGACTCTTAACTAGTCATTATTAAATACTTATTAATGCCTTATTCAGCATGGCCTTATTATAACCGTAACCCTCTAACCCTGGCCCTAACCCTAACCAAATAACTCTAAATTAAGTCTTTATTACTTAGAATATGTTCCCCTAGTGCAGTGGTTCTCAAACTTTTTTTTGTCATCCCCCACTTTGGACAAGGGGGAGTTTTCAAGCCCCACCTGCCCCCATCGCCCCAACAGAGCGCTAATGCCAAGCTTTAACATTTTCAAATTTATTGAACATCAAGTTGTATACATTCGAACTCAATAACATAAAATAACATTAAGTTCATTAATAAATAAAATAACTGTGCAGCTGTGGTATAACTTGCATCAAGTTCAATAATAAATAAAATAACTTCCATCAACTTCAATAATAAATAAAACAAAAGTGTTATAACTTGCATCAAGTTCAATAATAAATCAAAAAAAGTGTTATAACTTGCATCACGTTCAATAATAAATCAAAAAAACTGTTATAACTTGCATCAAGTTCAATAATAAATCAAAAAAACTGTTATAACTTGCATCACGTTCAATAATAAATCAAAAAACGTGTTATAACTTGCATCAAGTTCAATAATAAATCAAATAAAAGTGTTATAACTTGCATCAAGTTCAATAATAAATCAAAACAAGTGTTATAACTTGCATCAAGTTCAATAATAAATCAAAAAAGTGTTATAACTTGCAACAAGTTCAATAATAAATCAAAAAGTGTTATAACTTGCATCAAGTTCAATAATAAATCAAATAACTTGCATCAAGTTCAATAATAAATCAAAAAAAGTGTTATAACTTGTATCAAGTTCAATAATAAATAAAACAAAAGTGTTATAACTTGCATCAAGTTCAATAATAAATAAAAAAACTGTTATAACTTGCATCAAGTTCAATAATAAATCCAATAAAAGTGTTATAACTTGCATCAAGTTCAATAATACTTCAAATAACTTGCATCAAGTTCAATAATAAGTCAAAAAAAGTGTTATAACTTGCATCAGGTTCAATAATAAATAAAACAAAAGTGTTATAACTTGCATCAAGTTCAATAATAAATCAAAAAAAGTGTTATAACTTGCATCAAGTTCAATAATAAATCAAAAAAACTGTTATAACTTGCATCAAGTTCAATAATAAATAAAACAAAAGTGTTATAACTTGCATCAAGTTCAATAATAAATCAAAAAAAGTGTTATAACTTGCATCAAGTTCAATAATAAATCAAATAACTTGCATCAAGTTCAATAATAAATACAATAAAAGTGCCATTTTGCAATCTTTGCAAAAAAAAAAAGAGGAGCTATGCATTTGGCAAGACAGGGCAAGTGACAGCACTTTCCCCCAGGAGAGCCACCTTGCTTCACTGTGAAACAGCACGGCTGTATGATCAGCTCCCATTTCCTCACACAGTGCAGAGAACAGTCGCGCTTTCAGTGGTCGTGTTTTGATCAAATTTACCGCGCTCACAACATCTGTTAAAACCTCATTGAGTTCGGGGCTGAGCTGCCTTGACGCGAGTGCTTCCCGGTGAATGACACAGTGTGTGCCCGTCAGATTTTTGTTTCTCTGCAGGCGCTGGCTCTGGCTCGACGACATTTGAGGTGCGAGTCACAAATGTATATATTTGTGTAATTGTGATCCACACATTAGCCTGCTACCCATCCGCGCGAAAGTTTGTTCCGCTTAGCCCCGCCCCCATTAGTTACTGTTGCTATGTCTGTCAAACTTTCGCTCGTACAGAGAAATATAAAGCCTACAGTAAAAATAAGTACCGGTAATTTCCATTTATTTATATAGCGGATTTCACAGACAGAATCACAAAGTGATTTACAGTGTGTATAGAAAATGAAAGCATAGTAAAAAAATAATCTAAGAATATAATAATTAAAAAAAAAAATTTAAAGTGAAATTTCCTCCCGTTCCTCGCGCCCCACCTGTCATGTCTCTATTCCCCACCAGTGGGGGGCGCCCCACACTTTGAGAAATGCTGCCCTAGTGTCCAAATAACTCTAAATTAAGTCTTTGTTACTTAGAATATGTTCCCCACACTAAAGTGTTACCAAAAACATATAACTTTGTCATGAATTTGAAAAAAACCCCAACATTTTATTTTTCACTAAAGAAGGGTTCGGTGAATGCGCATATGAAACTGGTGGGGTTCGGTACCTCCAACGAGGTTAAGAACCACTGCTCTAAATGTATAGACTATAAAGTTCACAAACATAAAGAGGGATGCTAGTGGGCCAGGCCAATCTTTCCTTATCTCTAAACTAAGACTGGGGAAATGCGTAGAGTGTTCTGGGCTTCAGACATGATTTTATTTCAGAATTCCTTGAGAGAAAAAAACGCCTGGTTAGGCTTTGTGTATGTAGTGTGTGCCTTCCTTGCTTTACAGCTATGTTGTTATTATGCTGTTTGTTACTTATGTATGTTATGTTGCAGCTATTTAAAATAGTTTTGTCTATTTGTTCTGGCTTGAAACAAATTGGCCCTTTGAAACATATCTTTGTCTTTGCGTGTTGTATGTAGACCACATTGCTTAGCAGAGTTCAGTGATGCAAATGCATGTCAAGTTGATCAACAGATTGTATTATTCTCCAGTACTGTACTGAAATGAAGGCTAAAAGGGCATTAAAGGGGACCTTAAAAAATGTTTTTTTAAATAAATATAAGTAACTAAATAGTTTCTTTTCACAGTAACGCATTACTTTTTGGTGTAAGTAACTGAGTTAGTAGCTAGTAACTGTAACTAGTTACTGGTTTTCAGTAACCAACCCAACACTGATTGTGTCTTGATTGCATACTTGCCAACCTTGAGACCTCCAATTTCGGGAGTTGGGGGGTGGGGGCGTGGTCGGGGGTGGGGCGGGGCGTGGTTGGGGGCGCGGCTAAGAGGGGAGGAGTATATTGACAGCTAGAATTCACCAAGTCAAGTATTTCATACATATTATATATATATATATATATATATATATATATATATATATATATATATCTACATCCTGAAAATATGCAAACAAAACTGTGTTTAGATAATTGATACTACAAACTTGCATAAATAAATATTTAGTAATATAACATAACTTGGCTTCTGAGAGTTTCAAAATGTAATGAATAAAATGCTAAAGTTGTTGATAAACAAGCAATTATTTTAATAATTAAATATGGTCATTTTAAATGAATTATTATGATAATTTAAAATAAATTATTTCAAATATGTTTATTTTAATGTATTATTCTATGGCTGGATGTAATAAGGAGTCACGAAAAAATACAAATAAAAATACAATTAATTTTGATGTTTTTAGCAAAATATAGTAAAAATGTATTTAGTTTTTTTTTTTTTAAATTAATAAATATATTTATTTTTAGGTAAAATAAACATAATAATACAATGTATCTCTAGTCTGGATGATTTAGTTCTTGTCACCCTGTTGTCCTCCCGTCGTGAAAAAAGGGCTGTCCTCACTCAGGTCCGCGTGGCTTCCAGCTACGGCTGAAAATCGGGAGATTTTCGGGAGAATATTTGTCCCGGGAGTTTTTCGGGAGAGGCGCTGGATTTCGGGAGTCTCCCGGAAAATTCGGGAGGGTTGGCAAGTATGCTTGATTGTGTTGTGGTGTTCACATTTGTTCAGACCTCTCTAGGCCACAGTACAAGTTTCTCTCAATATCATTTTTAAAATCCATTATTTTTGTTATCAAATCCATTGTACGTTTGAATATCTAGTTGATAGAAAAGCGCTATATAAATCTAATCCATTATTATTATTATTATGTTTAAAGGAATAAAAAGACGTACTCCTGTATAAACGATGCTCAGCAGTTAACAGCCTGTTTAACATGCAGGTTACAATGATGAGTGAAATGAGTGTTTATGTGAAATAAATGATATACTGTATTAACATATAATAACGTATACACTAATTTAGAAATATAACCATATAGGCTTTTTGACTACATCATATAAAAAAGGAAGCTTTTGTCTCCTTCCTCCATCTTGAAAGACGCTCCTTCCTCTTCCTCCTCCTCTTCCCTGTCGGATACAACGTGTCTCCTCCACCGCACACAGCAGTAAGTCACATTAACCTCCATTCATAACTTTTTCAGGGATTGTTTGTTGGCATGTGCCTTTTAAATAAGCTCGAAGGCATAAATACCTTATATTAACATTTAATATAATTTCCTGGACATGTTAGCCGGTGCTAGCATAACGGCTATCGCGATGAGGCCGACCATGCCGGACACC
This sequence comes from Nerophis lumbriciformis, assembly GCF_033978685.3. Classification (NCBI taxonomy): domain Eukaryota; kingdom Metazoa; phylum Chordata; class Actinopteri; order Syngnathiformes; family Syngnathidae; genus Nerophis; species Nerophis lumbriciformis. The sequence goes on from NC_084561.2 coordinate 9,998,415, forward strand.
GTCTTCAAAGTGTATGATTATTATTATTTTTATTATTATTATTATACAATTACATAACCATAATGTCAAGAAGCGCCGTACAGTAGTGTCACATTAGTTAAAAAGTAATATTCTTATATTTTTAACGACAATGACCAAAGGCTTTCACTGCCTCAATGGCGGCGTCACATTTTTTTTAAAATCAGAATCAGAATCAGAAATCCTTTATTAATCCCGAGGGGAAATTAAGATTTTCAGTACAATCCCATTCAAAATCAGACAAACATTACAGGGAGACAGAACAGGATCGCTGACGGGTCTGCCTACTTCCGGCGCCTCTTACAAAAAAGGTGAAAAATAATAATATATATATATATATATATATATTCAGTCTAAGCCTGGGCCTCTCAGTATTGTATAGTAACAGTATTGTTTTATAACATTTGTATTACCTTTTATGTGTCATATAGTTCTTCCGCTATCTAAAGACTAAAGGTCATGGACTACCACTACAATAGTTTAAAACAAAAAAAGTGCACTTTTGTGCATGTCACACAAGATATATCAATAACTGTCAAATGAAAATGAGCTGCATAATAGGAAATCAAATACCATACCTGTCATGTCTGTGTAATCATGTTTTATTTTAAGTCATGTTTTGTTTAGTTATAGGACTCTTTAGTTTCTGTCTTTTCACTCCCTCGTCTTGTTTCCATGGTTACCCATTAGTTTCACCTGTTCCACGTTTGGACTCATTGTGCACTCTTGTTTGTCACCATAGCAACCATTAGTTTTCACCTGTCACGTCACGCACCTGTTTCACGTTTTGAGTCACGCACCTGTTTTCGTTAATCATGTCTGTGTTATTTAAGCTTTTTATTTTCTGTTGTTCGTGCTGACGACATCTGTCAAGACATGGACTATGGCTTGGTTTGTTCTCCCGAGGTGCAAGTGAATTGGACTGGTCATGGCGTGAAGGTAAATACATATTTAATAATAACACTCAAAGGAACGAAAAGCGCGCACAGTGGCGGAGAATAAACTATGAAACCAAAAGACTATAGCAAAAAAGTACAAATGAAAAGCACGCACAGTGGCGGAAACTATGAACAATTAAACAAAACACTAACTGTGGCTTAATAAACAAAAACTTACTTGGCATGGAACCGGCATGAAAAAAGAGCAGCAAGGATCATAAGGGTGTGGAGAGTGTGCAGAAACATGTATGGGGAGGTCGTCAGAACGACAAACTGAAAAGAATGAACTTAAAAATGAACTTAAATACTATGGACATGATTAGTGAAAGCAGGTGCGTGACTCAAAACGTGAAACAGGTGCGTGACGTGACAGGTGAAAACTAATGGTTGCTATGGTGACAAAACAAAAGTGCACAAAAAGTCCAAAACCCAAAACGAACATGACCAAAACAAAAACATGATCACACAGACATGACAATACCATACCATACCATACCAACTTTATTTATAAAGCCCTTTAAAGACAAGCACAGTTGAAAAACAAAGGGCTGTACACCACAAATAAATAGAGGCAAAGGACAGACTAAAAAAATAACATTTAAAACAGAAATAACAATACACAATTAAAAAGCAAATATAAATTACCCTAAGAACAGTTTGTTAGATAAAAACAGTTTAAAAGTTAAAAACAGTTCAAAAAGTTAAAAGCTAAAAACAGTTCAAAGTCTCATGCTGGGTTAAAAGCCGGTGAATAAAAATGGGTTTTAAGAAGGGTCTTAAAAATAGCCAAAGAAGGGGCCTGTCTCACATGGAGAGGGAGATCGTTCCAGAGTTTGGGACCCGCAACAGAGAAGGCTCTGTCCCCTCTGAGCTTGCGCTTTGTTTTGGGTACCTCCAGGATCAGCTGATCAGCTGACCTGAGGGACCGGGTGGGGGCATAGAGATGGAGCAGCTCAGAGAGGTACGGTGGGGCAAGACCACGTACAAAAATAGTTTACGTCCTTCGCTATGTGGTAGGTTCCTGCGGACGTTATCTCCTTTTGTTGACTATTTTTTTTCATATGGTGTTGATGTGGAAGTGGTTGCTTGGGCATTTTGTTGGGTGTGGCACCGGCCAGAGATGTTGACATGCGGAGTTTCAAGCACTCTTCGTTCTCTAGCGCAGTGGTCCCCAGTGGTACCGGTCCGCACAAGAAAAAAAACAAAAACAATTTTTTAAAATTAAATCTACATAAAAACAGAATATATACACTATATATCAATGTATATCAATACAGTCTGCAGGGATACAGTCCGTAAGCCCCCCGGTCAAATTTTCAAGCGTTGACCGGTCCGCAGCTACAAAAAGGTTGGGCACCACTGCTCTAGCGCAGTGGTTCTCAACCTTTTTTCAGTGATGTACCGCTTGTGAACATTTTTTTTAATTCAAGTACCCCCTAACCAGAGCAAAGCATTTTTGGTTGAAAAAAAGAGATAAAGAAGTAAAATACAGCACTATGTCATCAGTTTCTGATTTATTAAATTGTGTAACAGTGCAAAATATTGCTCATTTGTAGTGGTCTTTCTTGAACTATTTGGACAAAAAGATATAAAAAAAACTTGTTGAAAAATAAACAAGTGATTCAATTATAAATAAAGGTTTCTACACAATCATCAACTTAAAGTGCCCTCTTTGGGGATTGTAATAGAGATCCATCTGGATTGATGAACATTCTAAACATTTCTTCACAAAAAAAGAAATCTTTAACATCAATATTTATGGAACAGGTCCACAAAAAATCTAGCTGTCAACACTGAATATTGCATTGTTGCATTTCTTTTCACAGTTCTTTTTGACAGACATTATAGTGAGAAACCCGACCTTGTGCTTCACTGAGTTTATTAACTTACATTTATATTTTGGTTGTCTGTTCGACGTCTTCCCGCTTGAAGCCAAACCACTGCCGGACGATGGACCCCGTGCTGTTTTTCTTGAGAATTAATTATTCCTCAATTTGTTACCAGATTCGCACCTTCTCTCTCTCGTGTTACGACTCGCACCGCTCCGCTAGCATCACAGCTAACGTTACCTATGTCTGCTCGGCGAGGGCGTATGACGTTGCACGCGCCACAGTATGTGACATATGTAAGAAGGTGCGCTTGTTTTATCTCTCTGTGAGAAGGAGAGACAAGAAAGAGTTAGAAACGGATGTAGTGTAATGCCCGCAGCTAAAAGCAACTGCGTGAGAACGTATACCGTATTTTTCGGACTATAAGTCGCATTTTGTTTCGTAGTTTGGCCGGGGGTGCGACTTATACTCATGAGCGACTTACCGTAAAATATCAAATATTATTTAGCTCATTCACGTAAGAGACTAGACGTATAAGATTTCATGGGATTTAGCGATTAGGAGTGACAGATTGTTTGGTAAACGTATAGCATGTTCTATATGTTATAGTTATTTGAATGACTCTTACCATAATATGTTACGTTAACATACCAGGCAAGTTTCTCAGGTGGTTATTTTTGCGTTATATAACGTACACTTATTCAGCCTGTTGTTCACTATTCTTTATTTATTTTAAATTGCCTTTCAAATGTCTATTCTTGGTGTTGGGTTTTATCAAATAAATTTCACCCAAAAATGCGACTTATACTCCAGTGCGACTTATATATGTTTTTTTCCCTTCTTTATTATGCATTTTCGGCCGGTGCGACTTATACTCCGGAGTGACTTATACTCCGAAAAATACGGTACTCAAATATCACGATATAGTTATTTTCTATATCGCACAGAGACAAACCCGCGATAAATCGAGTGTATTCCATATATCGCCCAGCCCTAACATAAACCTTGTAATTGTAAAAACTATAGACAATTGTCTAACAAATGTGTTCCGTTAAACCACTAATGGTAACAAGCGAGTCAGTGGTGTTCTTGTTATATTTTTTGCTTTGAAAAATATGACTGTGAGGAATTTGCAAACAGCACCTTTAACAAGAATAAAATAGCTAAAAGGACTAAAGATTTCAGATTTCAAAGTGTTTAGGAGGCAGACCGTGTCTCGCCAATAACGAAATGAGAGAAGAGTATGGAACTTTTTTGGAAATCTGACTTTTTCAGTGCATGTAAACGAAGTGAGTGGCTTTAAATGATCTTCAACCTAGAATGACTTTAAGTATAGTGAGCCAAAGAGGAATGCGGTCCTGCAGTATTATTACAAGGAAAAAATGTTTCTTTCCTGGCCATCAACCCCACCTCCAAAATGTTTTGGATAAAATCTGATTTTTGGGGGAATGGGAGTGTGAGATACACAGACAAAAAAAGTGAAAGTGTCCATAGTCATGCTCACACATCTACTGGCTAATTAATCTGATCCAGTTCAGCCCAGCCCTTGGCTAGTAGAGTCATGGCTTGTATTGCCAAGCTGACGCCAGAGCTTGAAAACCCTCTCCCAACATTAACGTGTCCTGTTTGTCAACACTTTATCATATCATATGGAAGTTTTAACAATACAGTATCCCTGTGTTGGCATGCATACTTGTGAAATTTAACTAACAACAATTGTATGTGTGCTTAAAACATACTCTTATGTTTGCATTAGTATTCCTGTATTTTGACAGTGATTGTTAAATTTCTCTTCCAATCGCTTGCGGTTAACTGGATGAAAAGAACAATTGAGCATTTGATTTTTTTACTTTGAGGCTTGAACCTTTATCTGGACGGTGAGTTAAGACCTTCTATTGTGATTTTCTACTCTGCAGCAGGAACTGTCTTCTCAAAAACGAAAATACATCAAATCATTTTGTTCAAGTCTATCGGTTATTGTTCAATTGACTCTGATTATTCACATTGTGAAACAACGCAAAGGCATTTCCTGCTTCTCAACTACATGAATCTCATCAGAACTGCATGGCCTGCATGTTGTAATATCAAATGTGAAGTGTGCGTAACATCAATTTGTAAATACAGTATATAATGTCTGTACATTTGTTTTTGCATTTTTAACATTGCTGCCATTTAAATAATGTAATGTGATTTCATACAATACTGCTCAGTTTTGATCCAAGAAAAATGTATTAATTGAACAATATGTTAATTATTGTTGGTCTGGTATGCGTTAGTGTCAATTTCTGTCAAACTACACAAATACTAATATCCAGTGTTTCCCACACATTCATTTATTTGTGGCGGCCCGCCACGAAAGAATTACGTCCGCCACAAATGGATTTTTCGGTTTTTGACCCGCTCGACCGCTCATAAAAGCAATGGGACTCTGTCTGTGAATGTTGCTTGTAGTTACAACTCCGGTGCAGTAGGTGGCGGTAGCCTACTATGCATTGTAACTCCGCCAATAGCACTTAATTCACCCGGTGGGCCAGAAGAAGAAGACGAAGAAGACGACAACGATGAAGTAAAAGAAGAACGGACCGACCGGATCAAAATACGAGGGTAATATAAGTTATAGGTAGATAGGTTATAGCTGCATCGCTCGCGGCTCGTCATATATTTAACGTTAATCCGCGATTTCACCGAGCGTTTCACTGACGGTGAGCAGCCTGACGCTGCTTCATTAACACCGCCGCTGTTTGACTCGGGGTCCGGGGCAGACGCACGTAGTAACAGTCACCTGTTTTCATACCGACGAGCTAACGTGTCCAGGTTATAACCCTGTTGTCAATAAACACACATGGACTGAAGCTAAATTGTCCACTGTCCACTGCAGCATGTGAATGCAATGAAAAGAATAAAATCTGAGCCAACCAGCTGTTAAAATGTTGTCCAGGTTAATGTTTTGGCCATTAAAGGCCCTTCATTTCAAGATTTCAACTGTGATCGGGCTTTAAACAGGTGGCTGACCTGTTCAGTTGGGTGTAACTGCTACTGGTCAAATAATGTGAAATAGCATTTAATTTTACATGTATGCAATGCCATTTAAATGTAATTATAGATAATAATAATAATAATAATAATAAATACTGTGTAGTGTTGTAAATAGTCAACGGGAAGGATTTTAGTAAGATATAAGCCATGAGCACTACACAGCCAGAAAAAAACCTAGGCAGGACAAGTAAAAATATTGGGGCAAGTAGATTTGAGAAGTCGGGCAAGTAGAAAAAAACCTTAACGTTGAACCTTGCATGTGTTGAGCTGCTGCCGCTTAAGGTTAGACGGCACTGTACGGTACATAGAGCGGGCTGGACTTGGAGAGGAGGTAGGCCTACAGTCCGGACCACAGGTGCGACCTGTTCAGCAGCAGCAGGAGGAGGAGGAGGAGGAGGAGGTTGACTGACTCTGGCAGGACACCTCTGCCTCTGTTTCACTTCATGTTGCTGGTAAATAATATGGTTGTATTAGTAGGCTAAAGTTAAATTATTTAGTATTCACTAATTAAAGGGGCAGAGTTTTAAGAGACATTTTAGCTTTTACATTTTATAAGATATATTTTTTGTAAGAACCACAATTAATAAATATATTTCAGTGAATCACTAATTGTTCAAATCTGTATATAAATATGTACATAAAATGTTGTAATTATATTCCAACTCCGCGTTCTTCTTGGTCATCGCCGCTGCCGCCGCCACCCCCCGACCACACCACCACAAATAGATGCCTGTCCTGTGGGAAACACTGATATCATTTGTGTATATTTAGGGCCTGAGCAAAATATCTTATAGAAACTGCAATTATTAATATATAATACTATTATTATCAGGACAAGAACAGAACAGCTGCCATTTTGGTTCAAAATGACATTTTTGGCAAGATTTCCACGGATTGTACTCCTTCTAGAGTTCAAGTGTCTAAGTGTGGCATGGCAGCAACGTTCCAGGCTTCGCCATTGTGTCATAATTTGACTGCAAATGGTTATATCTTGATTACATTTAATATGGCAACTTTGGCGAGTAAGAATCCTGAAATAATGAGACAGCGAATGCTACATGCTAATAGCTAAGTGTTATGGACTGGTTAAATGTATGTAAAACATATCTTTCTACATGTCTTGCCAGTGGATGTTAATGTTTTAAGCTGTGTTTAAATGACAAATGCGTTGGTTATGCTGATCCTTAAACACACGAAAAACACCACTGATTGCTCCTCTCGTCTCTACAATACTTTAATACTGTTTTAACCGACCAAATTAATTTAAAGTTGATATAAATGCATTGAGTGTATTCAAATATAGCTAATTGCTTTGACCGACTATTTGAAAACAAAATTTCCACTATGCACTGATTTATTTTGTATTGTTGGACGTCAGTGTGTAAATTCTTGAATAAAGACATTACATTCTTACTTCCCTTAAACAATGTTTAAGATTAAGGATGTTGCTTGTAGATATTCTTCTCACTCGCTAAAATATATTTATCTATTAAATATTAATTTCAACTTTATTGAGAGACATACACTACTTGTATGGATGTAATGATATGAAGATTTCATATTATGGTCATTGTTATTATCGCGGTCATGTTAAATGTGCTCAAAAAGTACTTCAACACACAGAAATATTTTGAACGAGTTATTTATTGAAATAACTAAACACAGTTAGAAAACCTACACTTGGGAAGATTTTTGTTTCTCATGCTTCACTGATAGGGTTTTACTCCCAGTATTGTATCTGTATTAATGGCTAAGCTTTTATTGTTTTAAATATTGGTTTGCACTTTAAGATGTATTAAGTTGAAAAGTGCATAACAAAATCTATTATTATTTTTCTTATTTCTGTCAGGCATTTTGGCATTCTATTCTGTTTGGCGGTCCTTAAACGCAACGTGAAACCACCTTAGTCTCATATTCCTCTAAGTATAAAGAGTTAATGTGCACAGTTGAATAGCCTAGTTTCTCAAACAACAATGTATTTATATAATTTAGATTAGTATATGTCGTTTCCTAATGATGAAAGATGTTCATATACAGTATATTGTTTTCATGTTAGCATTCAAGCTGGCGGGCTGGCGCCAATCAGTCCGAGAGTTTATCGAAGCGCAGTTGTCCTTTACGGTTTTTCGATCATTCTAATTTAAAAACGGTACTACTAACCGTCGGGAGTTTTACCGCTGTTATCAATATTACCGTTTATCATTACATCCCTAACTACTTATGTTATCTACCCTTGTTAATGTTGTTGACTTATTACTGACTCAACAAATACACACATTATTTTCATTACTAACTCAGCAAATACACACATTATTTTCACTCTATTTATTGAATTTAAAATATGACTGTTTGACATGTTTCTCCAGATCACTCATGACCCTAAATAATATAAGCGTTAAAAATTAAATGAGTGAATTTTCCAAACGTATTTCTTTGACTCATGGACACACCATAAGTAGAACTATTCTCAGATTGCCTTTTAATCATTTCATTCTGCTGGCCATTGTTCATCTGCATGGCTATTTCATTCTTTTGCATGCTGCTAATTCCTTTTTTTCTTTTTAAACAATACCAATTATTATTTTCAAGCATAACCTATTGTAATTTTAACTTGTCTTGCATAAACTCAGGCATTGTCCCAAGATGCCTTTTCACACTTGCACAATTAGTCTTAAAGGGAAACAGCACTTTTTTTTGGTATTTTGCCTATCGTTCACAGTCATTATGAAAGACATGACAACGGTTGGATTTTTTAAAATGCATTCTAAATATTATATAAATTTGATCAAAAGTCTGTTTACAATGGAGCCTATGGGAGCCGTTCAATTTTGCCTATAGAGCCCCTGCAAAAATAATTTAAGCACCTCCATTTAACACTTAATATTTATGTAATTTGCTCATGAACTTTTTTTTTCTTCATCACTGATTTCTGCTCACTGCACAGACATAATAAAACATCACTTACTGTACAATGTCTGCGGCCATTAGGATGTTCAAAAATTACCATTTAGATGAAAAATGTGTCATAATCTTCGCGAACAAACGGTATGGGGGTCAGGGGGGAACAAGCGCTTTCCGTGCTCGCCCGTATCAAGTCCTAAATGACTATCAAAGTGTCCCAATTTGTCGGATTATTTCCTCAGACATCTACTTTTCAGGTGAGAGTCTTGATTTATGATCCACAATAAACTTATAGGAAACAGCAGACCACTCGATGATGTAAACTTAGGGACATACAGCAGTGATAATGTCGCCACTATAAATAGTTTGTCTGCGTTAGCGCTTATAATAACAATATCACCAATACTTGGTTAATATTCCAGTCAGGAAATGTAAATGGCGTATTGTTAACGCTTTTTGAATGGTTATCGGATTTTATGAGCGGAATAGTGGAGCTCCCATTGGCTCCACTGTAAGCAGACATTTATTTACGTTTATTTAATATTTAGAATGCATTTAAAGACAAACATCCGTCGTCCTGTATTTCATAATGATTGTGAACGATAGGCAAAATTCCCCAAAAAGTGCAGTTCCCCTTTAAATACCAGACATATGGTCATGTATTGGAACTACTCAGACATACGTAGTTAAAGGGGAACATTATCACAATTTCAGAATGGTTAAAACCATTAAAAATCAGTTCCCAGTGGCTTATTATATTTTTCAAAGTTTTTTTCAAAATTTTACCCATCACACAATATCTCTAAAAAAAGCTTCAAAGTGCCTGATTTTAACCATTGTTATAAACACCCATCCATTTTCCTGTGACGTCACATAGTGAAGCCAACACAAACAAACATGGCGGAAAGAACAGCAAGCTATAGCGACATTAGCTCGGATTCAGACTCAGATTTCAGCGGCTTAAGCGATTCAACAGATTACGAATGTATTGAAACGGATGGTTCTAGTGTGGAGGCAGGTAGCGAAAACGAAATTGAAGAAAAAACTGAAGCTATTGAGCCATATCGGTTTGAACCGTATGCAAGCGAAACCGACGAAAACGACACGACAGCCAGCGACACGGGAGAAAGCGAGGACGATTTCGGCGATCGCCTTCTAACCAACGATTGGTATGTGTTTGTTTGGCATTAAAGGAAACTAACAACTATGAACTAGGTTTACAGCATATGAAATACATTTGGCAACAACATGCACTTTGAGAGTGCAGACAGCCCAATTTTCATCAATTAATATATTCTGTAGACATACCCTCATCCGCGCTCTTTTCCTGAAAGCTGATCTGTCCAGTTTTGGAGTTGATGTCAGCAGGCCAGGGAAGCTCGTCTGCGGGAACAAACTGCCGCCATTGCTTGCCGTGCTAGCGAGGCCCTTTGTCCCTGAATTGTTCACACACTCCGGCAGATTCAATGGGGGTCTGGCGGCAGATTTCTTTGACTTTATCGTTGGAAATGCATCTGCTTTGAGTGTCGCAGGATATCCACACATTCTTGCCATCTCTGTCGTAGCATAGCTTTCGTCGGTAAAGTGTGCGGAACAAACGTCCAATTTCTTGCCACTTTCGCATCTTTGGGCCACTGGTGCAACTTGAATCCGTCCCTGTTCGTGTTGTTACACCCTCCGACAACACACCGACGAGGCATGATGTCTCCAAGGTACGGAAAACAGTCGAAAAAACGGAAAATAACAGAGCTGATTTGACTCGGTGTTTGAGAAAATGGCGGATTGCTTCCCGATGTGACGCCACGTTGTGACGTCATCGCTCCGAGAGCGAATAATAGAAAGGCGTTTAATTCGCCAAAATTCACCCATTTAGAGTTCGGAAATCGGTTAAAAAAATATATGGTCTTTTTTCTGCAACATCAAGGTATATATTGACGCTTACATAGGTCTGGTGATAATGTTCCCCTTTAACCTCAATGCTAACTCTTATTCAGATAAAACAATAGTTTGGTTACCTGTCTGTCGAATATTCCCGTTTACAGTCATATTGACATTTCTGTTTCTGTAAATATGATCAATGAGTCTGCAGAGTGAGAAGTGATCTTTTTAAGTGCATGTGTGAAAGAGGCTTTAACTATCCCCCTTTTACCTTACTTCCTTGTGCTTTTCTCCGACTAATCCACAAGCCTTTTCTTTTTCCTCTAACTGATCAAAGATGTCAAAGAAGACCCCCCGGTGTTCTGCAACGGATCTGTTGGCTCAAATGACTTCCGCCCACAGTCAGGGGGATCGTTCAAGCGACGTGGTAGCCGAGTCTAGAAACGAGGCCAGCTCCAACCACTCAACGTCATCCTCTCCGGAGAGCGCAAGCTTGAATGGAAATGGAAAGCGAAATGGAAAAAGGCGTCGCAGCAAGAAGCGCTCGTCTAAACCTGAGAGCGGCCCCGAGGGCAATGTCAACAGCAAATGTGAAGAGACATCTGATGTGAGCACGAGGCAGCCGTCCGACTGCAGAGCTGGACTGATTGGCCTGCAGTCCGAGTGTGCCAATGTGTGGTTCGAACGCGGCATCTACGAGCAAGCAGAGAGCCTCAACCAGTGCTGGCTGGCAAGCTCATCCAAAGGGACCACTAAGCGAAATGGCTCATCCCAAGATAAAAAGCCCCACTCTAAGGCATCGCGTTCCGGAAAAAAAAAAGACTGTAAACAAGCTGGCCACCAACTTGAAGCCATGCAGCCAACTGACTGTCAGATCTCCATCACACCCAGAACACCCGATGAAGGGTACCAGTCTCAAGCTCCCACGCCAACTTCTGTCACACCAACCACTCAGCAGACGGTTAACGGACACGCCCCCATTATGGCGGAACTCTTCAGAAATGTTTGGCTGGAGAAGCCCATGTACGATCGTGCCGAAGCTACCTTCTACCAAAATCTGTACGGCAACAACTCGTCCAAAGCGTCCTCCTGCGCCGCCACCCCGAGGAATACCGGCCCCTCTCCAAGCCTTGTGGAAGAAGAGGAGGAAGTGGCGGTGGAGGAAAAGCGAGTGGTCTCGCAGGCGAAGGCGGAGGTTTTCCACGCCCTGCACCCCATCCAGGAGGAGGAAGAGCCGGTCGAGATGCCTGACAAGCAGGAGAGGCAGGACCTGGGCGTCTGTTTCTTTCTTCACGCTGACAGCGAGCGCGTGTGGTTGGACAAGTGGCGCTTTGATGCAGCAGAGAGACGTTTCCACGTGGATGACGCTGCCGTGCCAAAGAAAGGTTGGACGCCCAAAACGACCGACTCCACTGTCCGACCAACGGAAAAGTATGATTAAAGCTGGAGAAGGGATCCATTTAGGCATTTCTCTTCCTTTCATTCCTTTTCCTCCTCATTTACTTTTCGTTTCAAATGCTTGGAAGCACACTCATCAGATTTTGTCTTAATTTATTACTTCGTTTGTTTGTTTTTAGTTTAATTTCCCATTTTTTTTGGACTGATCGTATTATGTGACATTACATTTCATCACACACGTTTTATATTTGATTTGTTTTGGAGTTGTTAACGCTTATGACTAGTGCATCATATCTTTGCAATTAGTCACCCCAACAGTAATACCTGCACAGTCTTGTTCATACTTCCCACTCTCCTTCCTTCTTTTCTAGAAACATGAGCGCCGTCAACTTTCTGGTCCAGGAGAAGATCTGGTTTGACAAAACTCGCTACGATGAGGCCGAAAGGCGTTTCTTCGAGCACGTGAACTGCTCCTCACATATGGCACAGGCAGTGTGTGTACGTGGCATATTGCAGTCATACCCAAAACACCCCAAAGCTCAGTCATGTTTACTTTTATTATAATGCAGCATTGTTTATTATTTTTCTCTTTGTCTTTCTCAAGGACGTGGGAGCTAACACCATCCTTCAAGACATAGCCCGGGCTCGAGAGAATATCCAGAAGTCGCTAGCAGGAGTAAGTACAATTGTGCTTTTAATTATAAAACAAAGTAAGGTGCTGCTGTGGTTTTCGCACAACCCACTTTTTATATGATTTGGTTTTTGAGGAAGAATTTCGGTTTTCGTATAGCAATCTCGGTTATACTAAGGCCAAACATTGTGCGCAACAAAAAACAGTCATCCTTCGTTTATAAACGGCCAGTTGGCTTCAGCCTTGACCGTGGTGAACAAATTTCTGTGAAGTAGGATTATAATTAATACATTTTATTGGGGATGTCCGATAATATCGGACTGGCGATATTATCGGATGATAAATGCTTTAAAATGTAATATTGGAAATTATCGGTATTGGTTTCAAAATTATCGGTATCAGTTTCAAAAAGTAAAATTTATGACTTTTTAAAACGCCGCTGTGTACACGGACGTAGGGAGAAGTACAGAGCGCCAATAAACCTTAAAGGCACTTCCTTTGCGTGCCGGCCCAATCACATAATATCTACGGCCTTTCACACACACAAGTGAATGCCATACAGGTCACACTGAGGGTGGCCGTATAAACAACTTTAACACTGTTACAAATATGCACCACACTGTGAACCCACACCAAACAAGAATGACAAACACATTTCGGGAGAACAGCAGCACTAACCCCCCCCCCCCCCCCCCCATGCTCTCTCAGGGAGAGCATGTCCCAAATTCCAAGCTGCTGTTTTGAGGCATGTTAAAAAAAATAATGCACTTTGTAATTTCAATAATAAATATGGCAGTGCCATGTTGGCATTTTTTTCCATAACTTGAGTTGATTTATTTTGGAAAACCTTGTTGCATTGTTTAATGCATCCAGCGGGGCATCACAACAAAATTAGGCATAATAATGTGTTATTAATTCCACGACTGTATATATCGGTATCGGTTGATATCGGAATCAATAATTAAGAGTTGGACAATATCGGAATATCGAATATCGGCAAGAAAGCCATTATCGGACATCTCTACGTTTTACATTAAAAACATTCTAAATATGTTTTTAACATAATTAGAGCCCCCTCGACATGAAATAACACCCATATAGTCAACTTTCACACCCGTTTCACCCAATATAGCAGCTTTGAGTGCTTTCTAATACTCACCAGTCGGGATGGGTTCCGTTTACATTGGAACTGATACGGTACCAAATTCCCAGTATCCCAGGAAATCGATACCGATATCGATAATACTCAACGGCACACATTTTTGCTACTTTTGTGACCGATAGTAAATATTGTTTTAAGTAAAATCTCATTTTTATTGCAACTTTTAAAAATGAGCTGATTAAAACAGCTGTCCAGTTGTTATAACTTGTTTTATTATTATCAATTTATATTTTGCAGGTACGACACTAAAGTGACACAAAATTTGGATCTGTATGAACATTTTACAATTTTATAGTCTGGATGTCACAGAGGAGACGTACAAGCACTATTTTACATAGCCAATATGGACAATTTGGTATTAATACAACAGGTTTGTCCTTTACCTTTGTTTAGCGGCCGCGGTGAGAGTACGTCAACCTCTGACAGCCAGAAGGTGGCGGGAGTCAGTCACTCCGTTTGATTAAAAAAAAATTGTGGTCCTCACATCCAGGGGTCACCAAATTGTCGTCGTATTCCTTTAATCTGGAGCCAGATTAAAGGTATAAACTTAAAATCAGAAGTATTTATTCCCTATTGGATACAATTTTAATACAATTTGTCTGAGCGCTATCTGTCCCGACTAGCATTCAATACGGCGACTCACACAGGGCTTTGTCCTTCCTGGACTCTGACTTCATATCTGGGGTTGTCCTTCAGACCTCGGCGAATACGCCACATCAACAGTAGCAAGAGTGTGGACGATAAGAGTGAATCAGAACCAGAATCAGAAATACTTTATTAATCCCGAGGGGAAATAAAAATTTTCAGCACAATCCCATTCAAGCACAGGCACATTCAAGAATGTGACTGTGCTTGAACTTGGACCCAGTTCCAACTGGAACTTAGAGGATATGATTAGTTGCACGGCCTATTCTAAGCATATATATACAGTACTAAACATTTTTGAATCACTTCATCCTTCATTATCTTCATTATATCCCAATATAATATATCCCAACAGTTCTTATTACAGTTGCATGTCCAAGACGTTTGACAGCAGTAGAGTGTAGTTTATGGTGTTTTTTGCTGCACCCTAAATTGTGTTACTAATGTAAGTATTGTACTTATTCCACACCAGCTGTTTGATTGTAACATGCATTTAATAGTTGTAGTTTTCATTAACAAATTTGAAGGTGCTGAAACAACCATGTAAAATCGCTAATGCTAATCAGTAGCATGTCGATATCAAAACCAATGTATATTAGCATCAAGCTAGTATAGATTTGGAAAAGTGGAGCTTTACTTGACTTAAGTTGGAGTGTTTTTTGAGGTATATTTTTTGTAGGCATTGAAAATTGCAACATTACCAAGAGGTAGGTTGGCGGAGTCAGCTCTCAGTGCTGCTGGAGTGATCGCCAAGTGCTGAAGTTCAAGAGCGGGCTGAGTCAGCAACCGGGCGTGACGTCACGTGCAACCCTGGTACCGAAACATGGCACAATGATTTTATGTCAATTGGTGCCCGGTGGGACCAGCAGGATTTGGTCGGTGCCAAAAAAGTACCGGATTCAATACCCATCCTTACTAACTGGTAGCCTGGAAGATCCTCTCAAACACTGCCAGTAAGATTTGGTATCGGGGGAAAAAAATGACATTGTAGTAAAAGTTTTATTGGCACCGAAACAAGTTTTGGCAACAAATAAATACAAACACTGACAAAATGCTATGTTTTTGGTCGATATTTTTAAAATTATGACATGTTTTTGATGCAAATATTAATATTTTTGCACACTTTCATTGTATTTCTGTGTTTTACAGGTTTTTATGATCAACTTTTTTTTTCACATTCGCTTTTTTACTCCTCTCTGAGCTGCCACCTTAACGTGGTAGAGGAGTTTGCGTGTCCCAATGATCCTAGGAGCTATGTTGTCCGGGGGCTTGATGCCCCCTGGTAGGGTCTCCCAAGACAAACTGGTCCTAGGTGAGGGATCAGACAAAGAGCAGCTCGAAGACCTCTATGAAGAAAACGATTAAGGAACCCAGATTTCCCTTGCCTGGACGCGGGTCACCGGGGCCCCCCTCTGGAGCCAGGCCCGGAGGTGGGGCACGATGGCGAGCGCCTGGTGGCCGGGCCTGTCCCCATGGGGCCCGGCCGGGCACAGCCCGAAGAGGCAACGTGGGTCCCCCCTCCAATGGGCTCACCACCCATAGCAGGGGCCATAGAGGTCGGGTGCGATGTGAGCTGGGCGGCAGCCGAGGGCAGGGCACTTGGCGGTCCGATCCTCGGCTACAGAAGCTAGCTCTTGGGACGTGGAACGTCACCTCGCTGGGGGGGAAGGAGCCTGAGCTAGTGCGCGAGGTGGAGAAGTTCCGACTAGATATAGTCGGACTCACTTTGACGCACAGCAAGGGCTCTGGAACCAGTTCTCTCGAGAGGGGCTGGACTCTCTTCCACTCTGTCGTTGCCGGCAGTGAGAGGCGACGGGCTGGGGTGGCAATTCTTGTTTCCCCCCGGCTCAGAGCCTGTACGTTGGAACCAGTTCTCTCGAGAGGGGCTGGACTCTCTTCCACTCTGGCGTTGCCGGCAGTGAGAGGCGACGGGCTGGGGTGGCAATTCTTGTTTCCCCCCGGCTCAGAGCCTGTACGTTGGAGTTCAACCCGGTGGACGAGAGGGTAGCTTCCCTCCGCCTTCGGGTGGGGGAACGGGTCCTGACTGTGGTTTGCGCTTACGCGCCAAACCGCAGCTCAGAGTACCCACCCTTTTTGGATTCACTCGAGGGAGTACTTGAAAGTGCTCCCCCGGGTGATTCCCTCGTTCTACTGGGGGACTTCAATGCTCATGTTGGCAGCGACAGTGAAACCTGGAGAGGCGTGATTGGGAAGAATGGCTGCCCGGATCTGAACCCGAGCGGTGTTTTGTTATTGGACTTTTGTGCCCGTCACAGATTGTCCATAACGAACACCATGTTCAAACATAAGGGTGTCCATATGTGCACTTGGCACCAGGACACTCTAGGCCGCAGTTCCATGATCGACTTTGTAGTTGTGTCATCGGATTTGCGGCCTCATGTTTTGGACACTCGGGTGAAGAGAGGGGCGGAGCTTTCTACCGATCACCACCTGGTGGTGAGTTGGCTGCGATGGTGGGGAGGATGCCGGACAGACCTGGCAGGCCCAAACGCATTGTGAGGGTTTGCTGGGAACGTCTGGCAGAGTCTCCTGTCAGAGAGAGTTTCAATTCCCACCTCCGGAAGAACTTTGAACATGTCACGAGGGAGGTGCTGGACATTGAGTCCGAATGGACCATGTTCCGCGCCTCTATTGTCGAGGCGGCTGATTGGAGCTGTGGCCGCAAGATAGTTGGTGCTTGTCGTGGCGGTAATCCTAGAACCCGTTGGTGGACACCGGCGGTGAGGGATGCCGTCAAGCTGAAGAAGGAGTCCTATCGGGTTCTTTTGGCTCATAGGACTCCTGAGGCAGCGGACAGGTACCGACAGGCCAGGCGGTGTGCGGCTTCAGCGGTCGCAGAGGCAAAAACTCGGACATGGGAGGAGTTCGGTGAGGCCATGGAAAACGACTTCCGGACGGCTTCGAAGCAATTCTGGGCCACCATCCGCCGCCTCAGGAAGGGGAAGCAGTGCACTATCAACGCCGTGTATGGCGAGGATGGTGTTCTGCTGACCTCGACTGCGGATGTTGTGGATCGGTGGAGGGAATACTTCGAAGACCTCCTCAATCCCACCAACACGTCTTCCTATGAGGAAGCAGTGCCTGGGGAGTCTGTGGTGGGCTCTCCTATTTCTGGGGCTGAGGTTGCTGAGGTAGTTAAAAAGCTCCTCGGTGGCAAGGCCCCGGGGGTAGATGAGATCCGCCCGGAGTTCCTTAAGGCTCTGGATGCTGTGGGGCTGTCTTGGTTGACAAGACTCTGCAGCATCGCGTGGACATCGGGGGCGGTACCACTGGATTGGCAGACCGGGGTGGTGGTTCCTCTCTTTAAGAAGGGGAACCGGAGGGTGTGTTCTAACTATCGTGGGATCACACTTCTCAGCCTTCCCGGTAAGGTCTATTCAGGTGTACTGGAGAGGAGGCTACGCCGGATAGTCGAACCTCGGATTCAGGAGGAACAGTGTGGTTTTCGTCCTGGTCGTGGAACTGTGGACCAGCTCTATACTCTCGGCAGGGTCCTTGAGGGTGCATGGGAGTTTGCCCAACCAGTCTACATGTGTTTTGTGGACTTGGAGAAGGCATTCGACCGTGTCCCTCGGGAAGTCCTGTGGGGAGTGCTCAGAGAGTATGGGGTATCGGACTGTCTGATTGTGGCAGTCCGCTCCCTGTATGATCAGTGCCAGAGCTTGGTCCGCATTGCCGGTAGTAAGTCGGACACGTTTCCAGTGAGGGTTGGACTCCGCCAAGGCTGCCCTTTGTCACCGATTCTGTTCATAACCTTTATGGACAGAATTTCTAGGCGCAGTCAAGGCGTTGAGGGGATCTGGTTTGGTGGCTGCAGGATTAGGTCTCTGCTTTTTGCAGATGATGTGGTCCTGATGGTTTCATCTGGCCAGGATCTTCAGCTCTCACTGGATCGGTTCGCAGCTGAGTGTGAAGCGACTGGGATGAGAATCAGCACCTCCAAGTCCGAGTCCATGGTTCTCGCCCGGAAAAGGGTGGAGTGCCATCTCCGGGTTGGGGAGGAGATCTTGCCCCAAGTGGAGGAGTTCAAGTACCTCGGAGTCTTGTTCACGAGCGAGAGAAGAGTGAATCGTGAGATCGACAGGCGGATCGGTGCGGCGTCTTCAGTAATGCGGACGCTGTATCGGTCCGTTGTGGTGAAGAAGGAGCTGAGCCGGAAGGCAAAGCTCTCAATTTACCGGTCGATCTACGTTCCCATCCTCACCTATGGTCATGAGCTTTGGGTTATGACCGAAAGGACAAGATCACGGGTACAAGCGGCCGAAATGAGTTTCCTCCGCCGGGTGGCGGGGCTCTCCCTTAGAGATAGGGTGAGAAGCTCTGCCATCCGGGAGGAGCTCAAAGTAAAGCCGCTGCTCCTCCACATCGAGAGGAGCCAGATGAGGTGGTTCGGGCATCTGGTCAGGATGCCACCCGAATGCCTCCCTAGGGAGGTGTTTAGGGCACGTCCGACCGGTAGGAGGCCGCGAGGAAGACCCAGGACACGTTGGGAAGACTATGTCTCCCGGCTGGCCTGGGAACGCCTCGGGGTCCCACAGAAAGAGCTGGACGAAGTGGCTGGGGAGAGGGAAGTCTGGGCTTCCCTGCTTAGGCTGCTGCCCCCGCGACCCGACCTCGGATAAGCGGAAGAAGATGGATGGATGGATGGCTTTTTTTACGGTTTAATAGAGATGTCCGATTATGGCTTTTTTGCCGATATCCGATATTCCGATATTGTCCAACTCTTAACTCCCAATTCCGATATTTACAGTCGTGGATTTAACACATCATTATGCCTAATTTTGTTGTGATGCCCCGCTGGATGCATTAAACAATGTAACAAGGTTTCCCAAAATAAATCAACTCAAGTTATGGAAAAAAATGCCAACATGGCACTGCCATATTTATTATTGAAGTCACAAAGTGAAGCTTGGAATTTAGGACATGCTCTCCCTGAGAGAGCATGAGGAGGTTGAGGTGGGCGGGGTTGAGGTGGGGGAGGGTAGCGGGGGGTGTATATTGTAGCGTCCCGGAAGAGTTAGTGCTGCAAGGGGTTCTGGGTATTTGTTCTGTTGTGTTACGGTGCGGATGTTCTCCCGAAATGTGTTTGTCATTCTTGTTTGGTGTGGGTTCACAGTGTGGCGCATATTTGTAACAGTGTTAAAGTTGTTTATACGGCCACCCTCAGTGTGACCTGTATGGCTGTTGACCAAGTATGCATGGCATTCACTTATGTGAGTGAAAAGCCGTAGATATTATGTGACTGGGCCGGCACGCAAAGGCAGTGCCTTTAAGGTTTATTGGCGCTCTGTACGTCTACCTACATCCGTGTACACAGCGGCGTTTTAAAAAGTCATACATTTTACTATTTGAAACCGATACCGATCATTTTTAAACTGATACCGATAATTTCCGACAGTCCGATATTATCGGACATCTCTAGTTTCAAACTAAGGGGAGCATTTTAGCGTCAGGGCTTACAACAAGTTTACCCGGAAGCAGTTTTACTAGACTTGGGCTTGCAGGTAAAAACACCAGCGAGGCAGACATAGATCCATCCAGAAAATTGAGGGTTCCTGGTTTGATTCCAGCTTCTGCCATCCCAGTCACTGCCGATGTGTCCTTGGGCAAGACATTTTACCCACCTTGCTCCCAATGCCAGGCTTCTCAATGTAAAGCGCTTAAAGACAATTGTGAAAAAGCGCTATATAAATATAATTATTTCATTCATTCATAAAGAAGCCTGATTGGTAACCCTGAACAGGTGTGCCCAGATTGCCAATCAGCGACAGGTGTCTGGGCGTAACAATTTAGGAGGATTTAATTGGAAGAGGCTGGTATTGGCACATAGGCTACAGCGAGACGAGTGGTCGGAAGAGCCTGATCCAACCTGTTGGCTGATTCTAGTTTTGGACCCGGGAATCAGTCCAGGGTTATAAGGTTAAAATGCAGCGCCGCTCCCTAACCAACAAGGTTTTGGTCTTGTCTTGCAGAACGCTTGCAGCAGCAACACAACTGACCAAGAAATGGCCACCAGAATAAAGAGCCTGGAACTGGAAAACCATAGCTTACATCAAGGTGAGTTTTGACAAATATTCCAAGTACAGAGACATTTCATACAATAGGTAAAGGAGAATATTCAATATAACTATATAAATACAATTTTTTGACACACTGCAAACTGCTGCTGATTTCCACCGTTGTTGTGTTGTAGTGGTGCACGATTTAAGAGCAGCACTGTTCAAGCTGGAAAGTCGGGTAGCAGTCCTGGAAAAGTCCCCTGTAGCGGTACCATCAGCTCCTTCACTCCCCTACACAAATGTAAATATAAAATACTCATTACTTTGGTCACGATGAGGAGAACATAAAATATTCAGTGCTACACTTCTTACTATACAGTAAAATACCATTATTTTTGAGTTTTGCCTAATTGTTGAATGTTTAGAATTTTTGTTCATAGTACATAGTAGATATTAGTGATGGGTCCGGCAACACCGATGCATCGGCGCATGCGTCGAGCTCATAGAGCAAAACCCTGTGTCGGTGCGCGTACCGCTTTTAGAAAGTCACGTGACCGATCATGAGCTGTTTTGGTCACGTGACCGATACGCGAACTGTGTCGCACTGACGCCTCCTCTGTGCCCTGTGAGCGGCTCTTTTCTACAGCCGGAGAAATAATAACTAAGAAGACAAAGCGTCTAAAATTGAATACGTTGGAAAATCTTTTTTTTTTTTTTTTTTTTATAAAGATGTGTAAAAAAATAATAATTTCCAGGTCCACAAGCATCCTCATTCACAACACGTTCTCTTAGATTTCCATGTTATGATACATGTTCACATTATTTATTGACTGTATCTAAAAAAGACAAAAAATATATTTTTATTTAAATGAAGTTATGCAATAATCCTAAATGAAATACAATGACTTGGTTTATATTATTGTATATACTAGGTCAGTGGTTCTCAACCTTTTTTCAGCAATGTACCCCCTGTGAATTTTTTTTTAATTCAAGTACCCCCTAATCAGAGCAAAGCATTTTTGGTTGAAAAAAAAAAAAGATAAAGAAGTAAAATACAGCACTATGTCATCAGTTTCTGATTTATTAAATTGTATAACAGTGCAAAATATTGCTCATTTGTAGTGGTCTTTTTTGAACTATTTGGGAAAAAAAGATATAAAAATAAGTAAAAACTTGTTGAAAAATAAACAAGTGATTCAATTATAAAGATTTCTACACGTAGAAGTAATCATCAACTTAAAGTGCCCTCTTTGGGGATTGTATTAGAGATCCATCTGGATTCATGAACTTAATTCTAAACATTTCTTCACAAAAAAAAAAAAATCTTTAACATCAATATTTATGGAACATGTCCACAAAAAATCTAGTTGTCAACACTGAATATTGCATTGTTGCATTTCTTTTCACAGTTCTTTTTGACAGACATTTTAGTGACAAACCTGGGCTTGTGCTTCACTGAGTTTATGAACTTACATTCATATTTTGTTGAAGTATTATTGAATAAATATATTTATAAAGGATTTTTGAATTGTTGCTATTTTTAGAATATTTAAAAAAAATCTCACGTACCCCTTGGCATACCTTCAAGTACCCCCAGGGGTACGTGTACCCCCATTTGAGAACCACTGTACTAGGTCATAAAATCAGTGTCAGTTGAGTCGGTCCATAGGTTGCCTGTAGGGATTTTTAATGTCCAGCAGATGTCAGTATTTAGTGACACCGTATCGACACAGTATCAATACAGTTTTGCAATGTGTCGAAACACTTCATGACGCCTCATCAACCCATCACTAGTAGATATATAAATGTTCATAATAGAACAGTAAGAAATGACATGAACATAAGTAATCGCAGCCTTTTGGATGCACATTTTGGTCAAGTGTGAGAGCTTTTATGAACAGTTGTCATTCCAAATCCTGGACAATCACCTGAATTGACCACAGCTGTGGAAACATCTCAAGAGGAGTGGAGACATGATGCGTCTCAGCTACAGTTTCAGCTTCATGACAAATGCTGTGAATACTTATGTACATGTATATTATTTTAATACATTTACATATATTAGACATTTGTCATGTTGTAAGATCTGTTTTGTAGAATTTGATTAAAAAGTAATAGGTACCAATTAGGTTTAAACTAGGGGTGTCCTGATCCTTAATTGATATCGGTCTGATATCAGAAGAAAATATAATCGGATTATATTGGTTTGACATTTAAAATTTCTGCCATATGCACTGTAAAACAGTGTGTTTACTTGTGCAAAGTTAGACAGCCAATTAACATCTAAATGTCCTAATAAACACACACTGTGTTTTCTCGTTTTTTAGTGAAGTCATTTGCAAAAGGTAAACATGGTACACTAGATGCTACTCAGAGCTAGCAGCTACACAACAGCTAAGCACACAATAGCTCACAAGCCAGATATATTAGTGTCAAACAGCACAATGGTCGATATAAACCTGTATGAAATAATTGTACTTATATTACTTACGGATACAAAGTCTCCAATGCTGAAGCGTGTTAGAAAGCACCCAGTAACAAATGTGACTGCATCATTGAACTTACTGTATTGTGATCTTAATTTAACTTATTATTGTGGCCACTAGGTGTTGCTAAAAACAATTACCACTACAGTGCAACTAAAAGACAGCATAAATCCATTCCAGACGGTTAAGTGTTTTTCATACCTACTATTGTTCTTTAATTTAAATTGATCAAGCCTTTTCTAACATTTAACACTATAAGATAATAGAACTATGTACTACCAATCCTTTAAGTTCTAATGTGTTAAAATTTTCAGATATTGTGTTTTTAAAAACAATGGAAATTATGTTTCGACTAAAGAACAGCCTTAGCTTGTATTCTTAGATTATTTTAATTAGGAGGAGAAAACTATAATTTACGGGGATATTGATTTTTGAAATAGGTAAAGTAAGACTAAATATAAAATACAAATGTATTTCAGTTTTAGGAGTTAACTGGTGGAAGAAGCTCAGTGATGAGCTGAAGACATGTAGTTCTTAAGGTTTAAGAATAACTTGAAAGGTGAAATAATTGAAAATTTATAAAATATAGTAACAATTACCGGTACTTTCATCCCATTGATTTTTTTTTTTTTTTTAAACGTTTATGTTCCAGGCAATCTAATTTTCAGTGAATGTATAGGATAGGCAAATATAAGCTTTGGCCTCAGCCTATTCCTTTTTCGGTCATTCTTTTTCTTTTTGTGTGTAAATGTGTATGATTGTTAAATATGTCTAATCTGTACTGTTTAACTGCTCACACAAAATTGATTATATGACCGAAATAAACTTATTTCATTTAATTTCAGTTGTGCCGATATCTTAGTGTAAAAATCCAATATCGGTACTGGTCAATTCTCAAGGCTCCAGTATCGGTATTGTATCAAAAGTGAATAAATATATCAAGACACCTTAGTTGTAATAAACGTGCAAAAAGTACAATACTTTGAATACTCTATTATGCTGTAATTTTTGTAATTCTATGTTTTACCGTCTTCAGGGCACTACCATGCAGCAGAAGACTATCGCGCCTGCAAAAGAAGAAGAAGAAGATGACGATATCGACTTGTTTGGTAGTGACGACGATGAAGAGGCGGAGAAACTGAAAGAGCAGCGGTTGAAGGAGTATGCGGAGAGAAAGGCCAAGAAACCCACCGTCATCGCCAAGTCCTCCATCTTACTGGATGTCAAACCAGTAAGAACCTCCTTTTTTAAAGTAGATTTGATTACCAGGGAGCCAAAGCTCTTTATGGATGACACGTGTGTCTCTTCAGTGGGACGACGAAACCGACATGGCCAAGCTGGAGGAGTGTGTGCGCTCGGTGCAGGCAGACGGCCTGTTATGGGGCGCGTCCAAGCTGGTCCCTGTGGGGTACGGGATCAAGAAGCTCCAGATCTCCTGTGTGGTGGAAGACGACAAGGTGGGGACAGACTTGTTGGAAGAGGAGATCACAAAGTTTGAAGACTACGTAAGTTATTTTTACTACTTTATGGAAACATTTACCAAAGGGACTCTTGTCTTTTTTCTGCTAAAAAAAAATTAAACATAGAAATTAGTTATTTCATTAGATTCAAAACATAAAATACTTGATCTGAATAATTCTGTAGCTGCTGTGTATCAGCAAAAATAGTCACAGCCCTTCACTTCTTCCACATTGTGTTGGCGTGACAGCCTACCTCGGCTAGGTATCAACAGGTCAGAAGTGCCAAGATCCTTGTTGTGATGCTGGACTGCACTCTATCCTGGTCAAATCATATCAATGATATAGCATACCTGCCAACTACTCCGGTTTTCCCGTAATTAGTACGGTTTTCATCAACCTATTCCGGGTTACGGTTGCAGTGATAAAAAGTTTTATTCACGAAATCGCGTAACAATAATGACAATCGACACTGCTTCCCGTAACTTCCTATCGAGCCATTCCGAATGCCATGCGCGAGGCTATTTATAGAACCGCTGCCAAGCACGAGGCACCTGTTGCCACTGTTTCCAAACGAGCGAACGATCATAGAATCAGCCGGAGAAAAACGAGTCTTAAACCGAAAAGAAAACTGCAGTCATTCCGTGAAGAATATTCAAGAGCCTATCCGGGAATATTTATCTGTTCCACAAAGAATGAAAACTACGCGAATTGCACCTTGTGCAGACAAGATTTTTCGATCGGACACGGAGGAATTAGCGATGTAAAATACCACGTTGGGACAAAAAAACACAAGTCTAATGCCGTTGCTAGCGATACAAGTGGAAAACTTTCAACGTTTTTCGTCGCCCAAACAGATTCTTTGAATACATTTGGATTTTAGCTACAAAAAGGTAATGACACCAATGTTATCTATTGGAATTGTTTAGTACTGTTATACTGTTAAAAGTGTTTGTACTATTTATGCTTTCAAGTCCAAGTTGAAGAAATCTTGTTAAATGTTGACAGCATAACTACCAAAACACAGAAGTATGTCCTTAATATTTTTGCAGTGCTATTTCTGTTGAAAAGTTAAAATGATTACATTAGAGATGTGATGTGCCACTTTTCAAGTGTCTGATGGCTTAAATTAATTTTCATTAATTTTTCATATTTTGAATTCTTTTGAAAGGCTTACAAAAAAACTACATTTGAATTGTAATTCCATGCTATTGACAGGACTATTAATTTTAATGAAGTTAGCTTACCATGTTTACGGTATGATAATTGTGATAGAAATGTGAATTTTAGGCACAGAATATTTTTTACAATTGAACAAGGCAGTAGATTATACAAGCTTGGACAGAAAGTTAATGACACCAATTTTTTTTTAATGGAATTGTTTAGTACTGTTTTACCATTTGTTTACTGTAAAAAGTGTTTATACTGTTTATACTTTCAATTAACAAATTGAAGTCTTGTGAAAGGTTGACAGGATAACTGGCATTAACTGTCAAAATAATTTCAAACTATTGAAGTTAGTATACAGAATAAACATGTCCATCAACCCATATGATTTTTGCTGTAATATTTTTGTTTTGAAAAGTCACTGTGACTGATAGAAAAGTGATGGTTTTAGCAACATTTTAACCTGTCTCAATGCTAATAATCATTTTGCGTCGGGGGGGGGGGGGCGAAGCCTGAACCCCCCACCAGGACTTTGTCCTGGACCTACCGGGGCCTGCGGCCCCTGGACCCTGGCTACTAGGTTTTTCTGATTTCAAAAGTTGGCAGGTATGATATAGTTACAAGGATGGGAAGGGCTGTTGGTGTTTCCAGGAAATGTGCTGCTTTTGTTGATCCACCTCTTCTTTGTCAAATTGTTAAGAGTTTAGTCTTGTCATCTTGACTATTGTTCTGCAGTCTGGGCGTCTGCTGCAAGTGGTGAGATCAGTAAGCTCCAGATTGTCCAGAATAGGGCAGCAAGACTGGTTCTTGGTTGTTCACTAAGAACCAAAGTGAACCAAATGCATGCTTCTCTTTCCTGGCTAACAGTGCAGGTTGTCAGCTAATACTCTAATATTGTTCAAATCAGTGACCAGTAGTAAAACTCCTGCTTTTCTCATGGCCCAAATAGTTCACAGCAGCACTATGCACAATCACAATACCAGGGCGTCCAGTGAGGGGCATATTATACTCCCTCGTCCCAGGAAGAATGCTTTGCGGAAATCTTTTATTTATAGATCTTTATCGCTCTGGAATAACCTGCCTCGAATTCTCACCGGCATTGAAAGTAAACAGATTTTTAATAAGAGAGTAATATTTTATCTGAGTCTTTAAATTAGTCTGCTCGTTGATGATTTGTTTGGTTTTATATTGTGTAGTTATATTTATATGGTAATTATTATTCTGTGACTGTAAATTGTTTGCTTGTTTTCTTATTGATGCTTTTATTTTATTTATTTTTTCTGTATTGTGTAGTTATAATATGCTTTTACTTGTAATTGTATTGAGTTGTGGACCCCAGGAAGACCAGTGGGTTGTTGAGGCAACCAGCTAATGGGGATCCTTAATAAAAATCAAATCTCTACATTATATACATATTAATAATTAGGGGTGTCCCAATCCAATATTGATGTCATACACCGGTCCAAAATCAGCTGAACAAAAGCATCAGCTTGCATCTAAAATCTCTGGTATGAGCTTCGATTCAAACAGTCCTGCAGCATGTTTACTTGTACAAAGTTAACATGTAGGGTCCAACCTTGTGTTTATTGGAGGACATTTTCTTCTGTTTGTGAAATCATTTAGAAAATGTAAACATGGTAGGCTAAAGGCTACTAAAGTGGATCTGGGTTAGATTTTGCCTCATCCCTCACCGAAGGCGTGAATGAAAAATCTGTGAGGAATGCACTACCGACCTGATAAGTGAGAAAGATGGTACAGTATTATTTGCTCACAGATGCTACCTGCAGCCAGTCCTGGCTGGTCCCACTACTTAATGATTCAATCACACGCAGGAATTTAGTAAAAATACATGACCTACTTTAGGAGCGAGCAGCTACACAACAACAAAGCAGACATGGACATACGTAACAAGTGTCCTTAATTTAACAACATTGCAGTATTAAACACGTGTTAATATAAACAAGTATCAAAAAATTATAGTTACCGTATTTTTCGGACTATAAGTCGCAGTTTTTTTCATAGTTTGGCCGGCGGTGCGACTTATACTCAGGAGCGACTTATGTGTGAAATTAACACATTACCGTAAAATATCAAATATTATTTAGCTCATTCACGTAAGAGACTAGACGTATAAGATTTCATGGGATTTAGCGATTAGGAGTGACAGATTGTTTGGTAAACGTATAGCATGTTCTATATGTTATAGTTATTTGAATGACTCTTACCATAATATGTTACGTTAACATACCAGGCACGTTCTCAGTTGGTTATTTATGCCTCATATAACGTACACTTATTCAGCCTGTTGTTCACTATTCTTTATTTATTTTAAATTGCCTTTCAAATGTCTATTCTTGGTGTTGGCTTTTATCAAATACATTTCCCCAAAAAATGCGACTTATACTCCAGTGCGACTTATGTTTTTTTCCTTCTTTATTATGCATTTTCGGCCGGTGCGACTTATAGTCCGAAAAGTACGGTACATTTTTCCTATATTGTCAATCTTAAAACCATAATCACATGGAGTTATTGTAAAAAAAAAAATTACTGAGGAAGCAAAATTACTTTAGGTGTATATTTTGGTTGTTGGATTTTTTTTTTCTACTTTCAATTTAAAAAAAAAATTGTTCAGCAAATGGCTCCCAAACTACACTTTGGACACCCCTGCTGAACATTAGGATTGTCACATAAGACGTTATTTTTTTATACATAAAGGTATTTTGGTAGTAGTTTTGTTTATTTAAAAAAAAAAAAAAAAAAAAAAAAAGCTCAAGAAAGTGTAGAAATAGTAGATGTATCTACTATAAACGTATATAAAATATTTGCATCAAGACTAATTCTAGTGCTTTTCTGTGGTTGTATTTCAGGTTCAAAGTGTGGACGTTGCAGCGTTCAATAAGATTTAAATGTCGTACTATAAACACTCCGTGTGTCCTTTGTGTCCATGAATAAAAAAAACTCTTGCACTGAAGCATGTCTCGTTATTGGCAAAGGCTTGTATTGCTTTCAAAGTAAGAGCACAGGTAGCTTGTGTTCTGTTTATTAATCACTTCCACCACAATATTATTTATGAATATGTAAAATGATCAAATTAGCAAAAATATCCACTTGTCTTTGTATTTCACCCAAACTGACAAAAAGGCTTTTCAAGCTGCAACTTCTCTTTGGCACTATAGCTGGCTAAAGTCTGCTCTGTATTCATTTACCGGGTAGATGCAGGATGCCAAACATTAATGAGCCTCTGTAAAAATGTGCATATGAATACATGTACTGTTACATCCTTAGTCAAGAGTGCAATGTTAAAAAAAAAAAAAAAAGGTCATAATTTGAATTGACATAATGCTGAGGTCTTCTAATAAATATTACTACTTCAAATATAGCAACATAAAGGCACAAAAGAATTCAGACATTTTCTCCTATTTTAAATAGCTAGCAATTGACATCAAATGTACAATTAGGTGATGTGTGCTATATAGATATAACAGGTTATGTAACGTACAGAAGGAGCATCAGCATACTTGCATATATTGTAACAATGTAAGATGTCATGTTGTACAGAAATATACTACAGTCGTGCTCATAAGCTTACATACCCTGGGAGAATGTATGATTACTTGGCCATTCTTCAGAGTATGAAAAATACAAAAACCTTTCTTCCACTCATGCTTAATGATTGTGTGAAGCTATTTATTGGCAAACTGTTTACTCTTTTTAAATCGAAATGACAAAAGTACCCAAATGACCCTTATCAAAAGTTTATATACCCCAGTGACTTGAAGAAAAATGGGCTGCATGGTCGAGTCGCCAGAAGAAAGCCATTTCTGCGCAAATGTCACAAAGTATCCCGCTTACATTACGCCAAACAGCACAGAGACAAGCTTCAAAACTTCTGGAACAAAGTAATTTGGAGTGATGAGACCAAAATTTAACTTTTTGGCCACTCGACCATGCAACCCATTTTTCTTCAAGTGCCTCCTTATTGTGCTCTGTGGCGCTATCCGCGTTGGGGTGCTGTTAAGGTTGACAAAGTTTTTAAAAAAACGTCGGACTGTGTGTGCTTCTCTTGGGATGCTACATGACTTACATGACGTTAGTTGTACAATATAACCATCAAGCACTTGTTGCAGGTGGCTGAGTCTGACTCTGAGTCACCTTGCTATTTCGATCTGATTACTAGGGCTGTGAATCTTTGGGCACCACACGATTCGATTCTTCAAGGTAGCCTCAAAACTTCTGGAACAAAATAATTTGGAGTGATGAGACCAAAATTGAACTTTTTGGCCACTCGACCATGCAGCCCATTTTTCATCAAGTGCCTCCTTATTGTGCATCTTGAAACAGCCACACCACAATTTTTCAGAGAGTCCTGTATTTCACCTGAAGTTATTTGTGGATTTTTCTTTGCATCTCGAACAATTTTCCTGGCAGTTGTGGCTGAAATCTTTGCAGGTCTACCTGAACCCCTCATTTTCCACTTCTTAATCAGCGTTTGAACACTGCTGATTGGCATTCTCAATTCCTTGGATATCTTTTTATACCCCTTTCCTGTTTTACGCAGTTCAATTACCTTTTCTCGCAGATCCTTTTGACAATTCTTTTGCCTTCCCCATGACTCAGAATCCAGAAACATGTGTGCAGCACTGGCTGAAAGATGCAATGGTCTGTCTGAAGCCCAGAAACTCGCTGACCTTTTATACACACACATTAATTACTAACAAACATGTCACAGATGAGGATTGTGTGGGCTTTGTACCGAGGATGTCGTTGTGGCTTGTGCAGCCCTTTGAGACACTTGTGATTTAGGGCTATATAAATAAAGATTGATTGATTGATTGGAACCTTGATTAGCCATTCAAACCTGTTTGTCAACTTTTGTGCATGTTATCAGATCAAAGTCACTGGGGTATGCAAACTTTTGATCAGGGTCATTTGGGTACTTTCTTTTGTCATTTTGATTTAAAAAGAGTAAACACAGTTTGCCAATAAATAGCTTCACACAACCATTAAGCATGAGTGGAAGAAAGGTTTTTGTGTTATCATTCATATTCTCTGAAGAATGGCCAAGAAATCATAAATTCTCCCAGGGTATGTAAGCTTATGAGCACGACTGTATATGCATGCAACATGTTGTACAGTAATGTAATATTACTATATAAATATATATGTGGAACATGCTATGTTGTAGACTAGAGGGACTTTAGCTTATATGTCCATGTCAGTCAACACAGGTGAGGTTAACGGAGGCCCCGGGGCCGAGCCACACAGCCGGGTACAGAGGCTGGTCAAAGTTGGTCTTTATTTGGTGCAGTAGCTGGATTCCTGCAGGTGTCACCGAATAGAAACACAGCGCTCCCGCGTCGTGGTCCAGGAAGACCCCGATTTTGTGCGATATTCTGGCGGAGGGAATGCTGACCATATCGTCGCCATGGGTGAAGGTGAAAGAGGAAAGACCGCAGAGAAGACTCCACGATAGACTGTTGTGTCCAAGCCTGCTTTCGTTGGACGTCCCCTGAACGCAAACAAATCATAAGATCTTCAAGGGGATGCTGGAGCCTACAAGCCAGAGCACTACGGTACCTATTTGCTAACCTCTGTACTGTAAACAAAAATGATCGTCGTTTATGCCTCATCTTAAACAAAGCTAGTCACCTTTCTCTTGATGTTTTCGTAGGCGAGTCCCAGCGCCACCTGCTGGCCATCCCAGTCAGCTTCCCAGTAACAACGTCCTTGCAAACCTTCACGGCACATCGCCTGAGCCCAGCTGTCAAAGCGCTCGGGGTGAACCGGGTAGGACTGCACCTCTCCTGTCCGACCCACCGCACGGTTCCCCTCGGTCAGCAACAGCTCCTGGTGCGCCGTAAAAGGGTCCCAGGAAAGAGGATGGAAATCTAAAGAAAAGGCATACTGATGACATGAGGAAGAAAGAGCCGCTGTTACTGGTGAGAAAACCAACAACTACCGGTACTCACATCGAAGCAGATCACTTCTGTCGTCCAAAGTGGCGACGCTTGCAGTGTAGGACTTCTTCACTGTCGCACATCCTAAAAATGAACATTCAATCTCTCGACATCAGCAAAAACACATTAATTATGAAACGATTCTCTTAACTGCATCTTTTAAATATGTGGCTTTTATATAGACCTAGCCACATATGTTTCTCTATAGTAGATCATAGTCCTTGTTAGGGATGTCCGATAATATCAAACTGCCGATATCATCGGCCGATAAATGCTTTAAAATGTAATATCGGAAATTATCGGTATCTGTTTCAAAAAGTAAAATGTATGACTTTTTAAAACGCCGCTGTGTACTCGGGCGTAGGGAGAAGTACAGAGCGCCAATAAACCTTACAGGCACTGCCTTTGCGTGCCGGCCCAGTCACATAATATCTACGGCTTTTCACACACACAAGTGAATGCCATGCAAACTTGGCCAACAGCCATACAGGTCACACTGAGGGTGGCCGTATAAACAACTTTAACACTGTTACAAATATGCGCCACACTGTGAACCCACACCAAACAAGAATGACAAACACATTTCGGGAGAACATACGCACCGTAACACAACATAAACACAACAGAACAAATACCCAGAACCCCTTGCAGCGCTAACTCTTCCGGGACGCTACAATATACACCCCCCCACTACCCCCCCACCTCAACCTCGCCCACCTCAACCTCCTCATGCTCTCTCAGGGAGAGCATGTCCCAAATTCCATGCTGCTGTTTTGAGGCATGTTTTTTTTTTAAATGCATTTTGTGACTTCAATAATAAATATGGCAGTGCCATGTTGGCATTTTTTTCCATAACTTGAGTTGATTTATTTTGGAAAACCTTGTTACATTGTTTAATGCATCCAGCGGGGCATCACAACAAAATAAGGCATAATAATGTGTTAATTCCACGACTGTATATATCGGTATCGGTTGATATCGGAATCGGTAATTAAGAGTTGGACAATATCGGATATCGGCAAAAAAGCCATTATCGGACATCTCTAGTCCTCGTAAACCTCATTATAGAATACAATTAAAACTTTGAGAAAAATTATGATAGCAGAGAAAAGCATTCAGTCTTTAAGTAAATGAAGTACAAACCCCGTTTCCATATGAGTTGGGAAATTGTGTTAGATGTAAATATAAACGGAATACAATGATTTGCAAATCATTTTCAACCCATATTCAGTTGAATATGCTACAAAGACAACATATTTGATGTTCAAACTGATAAACATTTTTTTTTTTGCAAATCATTAACTTTAGAATTTGATGGCAGCAATACGTGACAAAGAAGTTGGGAAAGGTGGCAATAAATACTGATAAAGTTGAGGAATGCTCATCAAACACTTATTTGGAACATCCCACAGGTGTGCAGGCTAATTGGGAACAGGTGGGTGCCATGATTGAGTATTAAAAACAGCTTCCCAAAAAATGCTCAGTCTTTCACAAGAAAGGATGGGGCGAGGTACACCCCTTTGTCCACAACTGCGTGAGCAAATAGTCAAACAGTTTAAGAACAACGTTTCTCAAAGTGCAATTGCAAGAAATTGAGGGATTTCAACATCTACGGTCCATAATATCATCAAAAGGTTCAGAGAATCTGGAGAAATCACTCCACGTAAGCGGCATGGCCGGAAACCAACATTGAACGACCGTGACCTTCGATCCCTCAGACGGCACTGTATCAAAAACCGACATTAATCTCTAAAGGATATCACCACATGACCTCAGGAACACTTCAGAAAACCACTGTCACTAAATACAGTTTGTCGCTACATCT
The DNA here is from genome assembly GCF_033978685.3 of Nerophis lumbriciformis. NCBI lineage: Eukaryota > Metazoa > Chordata > Actinopteri > Syngnathiformes > Syngnathidae > Nerophis > Nerophis lumbriciformis. The sequence goes on from NC_084561.2 coordinate 10,031,763, forward strand.
GTAAGTGCAAGTTAAAGCTCTACTATGCAAAGCGAAAGACATTTATCAACAACATCCAGAAACGCCGCCGGCTTCTCTGGGCCCGAGATCATCTAAGATGGACTCATGCAAAGTTGAAAAGTGTTCTGTGGTCTGACGAGTCCACATTTCAAATTATTTTTGGAAATATTCGACATCGTGTCATCCGGACCAAAGGGGAAGCGAACCATCCAGACTGTTATCGACGCAAAGTTGAAAAGCCAGCATCTGTGATGGTATGGGGGTGCATTAGTGCCCAAGGCATGGGTAATTTACACACCTGTGAAGGCACCATTAATGCTGAAAGGTACATACAGGTTTTGGAACAACATATACTGCCATCTAAGCGCCGTCTTTTTCATGGACGCCCCTGCTTATTTCAGCAAGACAATGCCAAGCCACGTTCAGCACGTGTTACAACAGCGTGGCTTCGTAAAAAAAGAGTGCGGGTACTTTCCTGGCCCGCCTGCAGTCCAGACCTGTCTCCCATCGAAAATGTGTGGCACATTATGAAGCGTAAAATACGACAGAGGAGACCCCGGACTGTTGAACGACTGAAGCTCTACATAAAACAAGAATGGGAAAGAATTCCACTTTCAAAGCTTCAACAATTAGTTTCCTCAGTTCCCAATCGTTTATTGAGTGTTATTAAAAGAAAAGGTGATGTAACACAGTGGTGAACATGCCCTTTCCCAATTACTTTGGCACGTGTTACAGCCATTAAATTCTAAGTTAATTATTATTTGCACAAAAAAAATAAAGTTTATGAGTTTGAACATCAAATATGTTGTCTTTGTAGTGCATTCAATTGAATATGGGTTGAAAGGGATTTGCAAATCATTGTATTCCGTTTATATTTACATCTAACACAATTTCCCAACTCATATGGAAACAGGGTTTGTAATTTTATCTTACCATTTCTATAGGGGGCCATATTTTACACTCGTATATTTTCAAAATAAAATGAATTTTACCGACTCGTTACTTTTGTTTAGACAAAGCATTATGATACAGAAGTACAGTGGAACCTCAATTTACAAACCCCTCTATTTGCAAAAATTTCAGTTTACAAAGTTTTAGACCGCGGCAAATATGCTGCTTCATTCATTCATTTTGTGCCTGCTCGTATTGAAGTGATTTGAGGAAGCCGGCTTCGTACGACGACAAGCTTTTAAAAGTGATGAGATTGGACTTTGCTGGACAAAAATGTCAAAGTGGATTAATTTCACAGCGGAGGAGAAGACTATCTCTTGGTCAGCGGCGCCTCTTCCAAGTGCACACACACCTCCTCCCTCCTCTGTCTGCTCATTTCTGTCCTCATGAGCTGCTCCTCTGCAATGTTAACGTACTGTAAGTGGATGTTACTTTTTAAACTGTTTATTACTGTATGGTTGTTAAAGTTAAGGATTTTTGATCATGGGGGACTTTGTGTGTGTGTGACAAAGAAGCGCATACAGCACACTTCAGCTTGTTGTTTTGACTTGTTGACAGAGACAGTTGATTAGTCACCCTCTTGTTTGATGTACTGTATAGTATAGCACCTTATGTTGTGTTCAAAATGTCCAAACCAATTAAGTTGGAAAATCGAGGTTCCACTGTATTATGATGCTATATTACTATATTATAAACTGGATGTTACATGTACAAGGACTATTTTTTTTTAAAGTTATTTCACAACTTTAAAAAAAATAGTTGAGTATTAGTAAACCCAATTGTTACATGTTACGTCTTGTTTTTTTGTTCATCATTTAAGCTATTGAGTAATAATAACCAGTATATGGTGGTGCCTCAGGATACACGTGCCTCAGCTCACAAGTTTTTACAACCTGTCTCTTGGCAAATTGTTATATTATCAAATGGCGGACATTTATACATGAAAATATGTAGAAACTGCTGATGGTATCAGTTTAAACTTGGGCTTTTTATCACAAAAGTTATTTAATAAGAGTATTAGTAACTAGTCTACATTTAAATTCACACAAGTTGGTAAAAGTTAAGTGAAAGTACTTGATTTTAAAACATTATTTTATTTAACACATATATTGTCTAGTGCATGTTGACACAAGACTACTTTAATAAACACTTTAGTACATTCTGCTGCTCAGATGTGATTTACATCCAAACATGGACATCTAAATTTAATGCTGTTAATCGTCAAACTGTTTTTCCTTGTTTCTAAAACAAATGAGACTTTTTCTTAATTCAAGAAACTGACAAAAGCCAAGTAGTTTAACTTTTACCGCGACTACCAAGTATGCCTTCTGTGTACTTTATGCTGAATTGAAAGCCCTGAAAGAGAAATAATAAAAACAAACAAATTCCAACTGAAATTTTAATGGGCCTACTATGTGTGCTGCGAACCTTTGGTCCCAGGGTTGATTGAAGCTAAAAAGTTAGCAGGCTATTGTTAGCTTATTATAATGGGAACAGTTAGTATACAAAATCCATAAACCATTCATTTTTGGTTTAAACCAGGGGTGTCAAAAACTACGGCCATCATCTTGTGGACAGCGTGAGTAATTCAGGTCAATGACCAAGAATTGTGTTTTCGAAGTGTATGTAGCACAGCATTTACTTATATGACTCAATCCAAACAACTTTCCGTACTCATGGCGCAAAAAAAAAAAAAAAGCTAAACACTTTCTACACTTATCCATGTTTGGTGCATTTAAGCTGCTGGATGTTTCTGATTGTTTGCAAAACTTTGTAGGTCGTCACAGAAGTAAACAAGGTATGAGTTGAATTTTCACATACTCTTAATATCCAATCATAGTATTTAGTATATATCATTATATTAATATACAGTAAATATGTACACATATATACTTAATGCATAGGCTATTGTTACTTTACATGCAGTCAGCTTAGGCCCCCTGGCCAAATTCTTTAGCCCAATACTGAACCCAAGTCAAAAATTTTGGACAGACTTTGCATAAATGATCAAAATTTGCAAAAATTCTAGCATGAAATGTTAGCATGGTAACATAAGAAAAGTTAGCCTACTTCTAAGATGGCGACAAATACGAGAATCCATGATTTTTAGGTTCAAATTAATATTTGCTAAAATACTAGCATTAAATGTTGGCATGCTAACGTTAGAATGATAACATAGCAAAAGTTAACATACTTCTAAGATGTCACCAAGTATCAAAATCCATGATTATTAAGTTCAAATGAATACAATTTGCTAAAATACTTGCTTAAAGGTTGGCATGCTAATGTTAGAATGATAACATCGCAAAAGTTAACGTACCGTATTTTTCGGATTATAAGCCGCTCGAGTATAAGTCGCACCGGCCGAAAATGCATAATAAAGAAGGAAAAAAACATAAGTCGCACTGGAGTATAAGTCTCATTTTTTGGGGAAACTTATTTGATAAAATCCAACACCAAGAATAGACATTTGAAAGGCAATTTAAATTAAATAAAGAATAGTGAACAACAGGCTGAATAAGTGTACGTTATATGAGGCATAAATAACCAACTGAGAACGTGCCTGGTATGTTAACGTAACATATTATGGTAAGAGTCATCCAAATAACTATAACATATAGACATACTTGCCAACCTTGAGACCTCCGATTTCGGGAGGTGGGGGGTGGCGTGGTCGGGTGTGGGATGAGGGAGTGGTTAAGAGGGGAGGAGTATATTTACAGCTAGAATTCACCAAGTCAAGTATTTCACATACATATATATATATATATATATATATATATATATATATATATATATATATGTGAAATACTTGACTTGGTGAAGTCAAGTATTTCATATATATATATATATATATATATGTATATATATATATATATATATATATATATAAGAAATACTTGACTTTCAGTGAATTCTAGCTATATATATATATATATATAAAGAAATACTTGAATTTCAGTGTTCATTTATTTACACATATACACACACATAACACTCATGTACTCATTGTTGAGTTAAGGGTTGAATTGTCCATCCTTGTTCTATTCTCTGTCACTATTTTTCTAACCATGCTGAACACCCTCTCTGATGATGCATTCCGCTTTGTCTCCTTGTTGTGTGCGCAGTTGTGCACTGCACTCTCTAAAAGCCGTAGATGTTATTGTCACATATGCATGTACAGTAGAGGGCAGTATTGTCCTGTTTAAGAGTGTCACAACATTGCTGTTTACGGCAGACTAACTGCTTTACGGTAGACAAAACGTGACTGCTGTTATGTGTTGTTGCCGCGCTGGGAAGACGTTAATGAAAGTGCCTAACAATAAACCTGGAGGGGGCGTGGCCTCCAGCTCCGCCAGAATTTCGGGAGATTTTTGGGAGAAAATTTGTCCCGGGAGGTTTTCGGGAGAGGCGCTGAATTTCGGGAGTCTCCCGGAAAATCCGGGAGGGTTGGCAAGTATGCATATAGAACATGCTATACGTTTACCAAACAATCTGTCACTCCTAATCGCTAAATCCCATGAAATCTTATACGTCTAGTCTCTTACGTGAATGAGCTAAATAATATTATTTGATATTTTACGGTAATGTGTTAATAATTTCACACATAAGTCGCTCCTGAGTATAAGTCGCACCCCCGGCCAAACTAGGAAAAAAAACTGCGACTTATAATCCGAAAAATACGGTACTTCTAAGGTGTCACCAAGTATCCAAATCCATGATTATTAAATTTAAATTAATAAAATTTGCTAAAATACTCGCTTAAATGTTTGCATGCTAATGTTAGCATGATAACACAGGAAAAGTTAGCATACTTCAAGATAGCACCAAGTATCATAATCAATGATTTTTAGATTTAAATGAATAAAGTTAAAGATAAAGTGCCAATGATTGTCACACACACACTAGGTGTGGCGAAATTATTCTCTGCATTTGACCCATCACCCTTGATCACCCCTAGGAGGTGAGGGGAGCAGTGAGCAGCAGCGGTGGCCGCGCCCGGGAATCATTTTTGTTAATTTAACCCCCAATTCCAACCCTTGATGCTGAGTGCCAAGCAGGGAGGTAATGGGTCCCATTTTTATAGTCTTTGGTATGACTCGGCCGGGGTTTGAACTCACAACCTACCGATCTCAGAGCGGACCTAGATACAATTCGAGCATAAAACATTAACATACTAACGTTCACATGCTAACATATTAGAAGTTGGCAACTTCTAATACTAATATGGCACACAGTTTCAAAAGCCATGTTTTTAGGTTTGAATACAATACATTTGATAAAAAGCGAACATAAAATGTTAGCATGTTATAATGGAAACAGCATGCTTCACAGCAGGCGCATAAAAATCTCAAAACATTGGGCCTGTTGGTTAAACAATAGAAAACTATGTACATAAGTTGGAGAAATATAAACATGGCGTACAACATGATACTTTATGCTCACCTTTGTTTGACTTCTCTGACTGCAGCATGTTGACATTTTTTACTGTGAAAAGACAACAAACTATTGTAGTGCAGCGGTCAGTATAATCAACAATAACAATACATTAGTGTTTACAATAAACACCTGCGGCGCTGATGTTGGTAAACTGTGCGTGGTAAAAAGTCTGCAGGTGTTCCTTCATGTCGGAGATGGATCTCCTCACGCCGCCAAAGGAGACGTGAGGATTGAGTGTCAGAGAACGTTCTTCTGCTGCTGGACTGCAAAACGTATTCTGCACACACAAGTCGATCAAGAACCCTTCAAACAACCTTGGAAGATCCCATTACTGTTGATTAAAAACGGCCCAAGGTCAGAATTTGTTGCTTACGATCAGATGCTGATCCTGCGATCCTTGCAGCGCGGCGTCTCGCTCCTTCAGCTGGCAGATTTGTCGTTCCAGGCGATGCAGCAGGTTCTCGCAGCGAGTCGACTCCGCCTTCTCCTGAGCCCTGATGAGCGCCTTCACTTCCACACGACGGTGCTCCAAAAACATTTGCAGCTCCGCAAAGATCCTGCTGGCATCCTTGACTGCTTCCTTGGCGCGGTGCTTAAAAATATGGTACATCATATGTTTTAGTTATTATCAGAACATGTCCAAAATGGACAGATGGTAACACGTGTGGTTTTTATTACTTACAGAGAAAGACTTCAAGTTTTGTTTCAGCTGCTGAACCTCACGTTCTTTCTCCGTAATTTGCTCGCCGATGTTTCTACGCATTTCTTCAAAATGTTTCTATGGCAACAAGAAATCAAATAATACTTTTTTACTACCATATATGTATCAAACTATATATTCTTACCATAGTATTCAGCTGTCAATGTATTAGTTTATTTATAGACGTTTTATTAAATACATTATTGCAGTGGTTTTAGAAAACTACATCAACATTGCTTCTTTTCTCCCCCACAAATAAATGAACATGTAAATAATATAACCGTAATGGCAGTCATATATTTTATGAGTGTGTGAGCAATTCAGGGACAAAGGACCTCGGTAGCACGGCAAGCAATGGCGGTAGTTTTTTCCCGCAGACGAGCGAGCTAAACCCCCTGGATGTCTTTGCTCACACCGTCCCTTATGCCACCGAAGATGATCAAGAGAAGAATATCGACCCTAGTTTCCCTGGCCTGCTGACATCAACTCCAAAACTGGACAGATCAGCTTTCAGGAAAAGTGAGCGGATGAGGGTATGTCTACAGAATATATTAATTGATGAAAACTTTATTCATTACTCGCGGTTTTACATAAATTATTATACATGAACTGTGTTTACCAATAATTTAGCTTAAAAACATTACAACACTTAAAAACAAACACATACCAATCGTTGGTTAGAAGGCGATCGCCGAATTCGTCCTTGCTTTCTCCCGTGTTGCTGGCTATCGTGTCGTTTTCGTCGGTTTCCCTTGCATTCGGTTCAAACCGATATGGCTCAATAGCTTCAATTTCTTCTTCAATTTCGCTAAAGCCGCTGAAATCCGAGTCTGAATCCGAGCTAATGTCGCTATACCTTGCTGTTCTATCCGCCATGTTTGTTTGTATTGGCATCACTGTGTGACGTCACAGGAAAATGGACGGGTGTATATAACGATGGTTAAAATCAGGCACTTTGAAGCTTTTTTCAGGGATATTGCGTGATGGGTAAAATTTTGAAAAAAACTTCGAAAAATAAAATAAGCCACTGGGAACTGATTTTTAATGGTTTTAACCCTTCTGAAATTGTGAACTAATTAATTATTAAATTAGATTGGAAACCGCATATTAAATATATAAAGGGAAAAATATCCAAATCCATTGCTATTCTTTATAAAGTAAAACACATGCTGAATAAGAAATGTCTTCATATGTTATATTCTTTTATTTTTCCATATTCAACATATTGTGTTGAAGTTTGGGGAAATGTTTATAAAACAAACACAGACCCAATAATTAAACTTCAAAACAGGGTCATTAGAATAATACACAAAGCGTGCTACTATGAACATACCAATCCATTATTTATAAGTTCTAATGTGTTAACATTTTCAGATATTGTGTTTTTAAAAACAATGGAAATTATGTTTCGAGGAAAGAACAGCCTTCCAGCTTGTATTCTTAGGTTATTTCAATTAAGAGGAGAAAACTATAATTTACGGGGGAAATTGATTTTTTTAAATAGGTAAAGTAAGAAGGAATATAAAATACAAATGTATTTCAGTTTTAGGAGTTAAATGGTGGAACAAGCTCAGTGATGAGCTGAAGACATGTAGTTCTTAGGGTTTAAGAAAACCTTGAAAGGTGAAATAATTGAAAATTTTAAAATATATTAACAATTACTTTCATCCGATTGATTTTTTTTAACGATGTTTCAGGCAATCTAATTTTCAGTGAAGATATAGGATAGGCAAATATAAGCTTTGGCTTCAGCCTATTCCTTTTTCGGTCATTCTTTTTTCTTTTCGTGTGTAAATGTGTATGATTGTTAAATATGTCTAATCTGTACTGTTAAACTGCTCACACAAAATGGTTGATGGTTGATTATATGACCGAAATAAACTTATTTCATTCATTCATATACTAAAAAAATAAGGAAGAAACTACAATACAAATAAAAAATAAATAAATTGGTTTCCATCTATACAATATTTATGTATTCACAGTAGAGATAAACTTATTTGCACCAATATTAGGCATTTTGACGTATATGTCTTTTTTTTCTCTTTTCTTTTACTACTACTTCTACATATTAAACCAGTATTTAGTAGGGCTGTGACAGTATTGTGGATACCCTGGTATTTCGGTTTCAAAGTCTTCGCCTAACAGTATCAAACAAAAACTTGTGTAGTTTTTTCCGCCGGTCATTAGTCGACTCTGAAAACAACCTACATCTACCAGAATCCTCTGCGCACCGTGGGGCTCCAAGGTGGGGGTGTGGAATGCAGGAAAGTGAAGTGTGTTCAGAGTCGATTAGTCACATGCAACCAAGGTACCAAAACATGGTACCGTTGGATTTTACGTGAATCGGTGACCGGTCGTACCGGCGGATGGTGCCAAAAAGTATGGGATTTGGTACCTATTCCTAAACTTGTCACTTGTAAAATGTTAATACATACAGTTGTAAGGTTCGTGTACATCTACGCACCTCCCCAAAGGTCCTCCCTGCATGGACTGAGGACACGTCAAAGGTGGGATGCTCAAAGCCTTGGGTCATGGAGAACGCCGGGTCCTGGTAGAGGGGAGGAGCAGATGGACCCTCACTTAACTGTGCAGCCGCCAGTCTTTGGATCATCTCTGTCAGCAAGGTGTTCCTGCCCAGGGTCGGTCTGGGACTGAAGGTGGCTCTGCAGTGTGGACAGCTGCAGACCATTTGACTGTCCCAGTAGCTTGTCAGGCAGCTCTGACAGAAGCTATGACCGCACGGGATGCTGACCGGGTCCTTCAGCACTTCCAAACATATTGAACAGCTGAACTCTGCTGCGTTCAAACCGAAATGGGCTTGAGCCATCGTAGCGGAGCGGAGACGGGACACCAAAACCTGGAACAGGTAGGGAAATCACAAAACCTTTACAGTGGATCCTCGACTTTTGAGTGTTGTCTCTCGGCTATTGCAAGCCAAAATTTGAGATACAAGCATTCCCGCCAAAACATCTGCTCTTACTTGCTAGCATTAGCTAATAGCTAGCTTTGTTTCCCCACCATTGGATTGACTGATTGAGACTTTTATTAGTAGATAGTACAGTACATATTCCGTACAATTCACCACTAAATGGTAACACCCGAATAAGTTTTTCAACTTGTTAAGTCGGGGTTCACGTTAATCAATTCATGGTACAAATATATACTATCATCATAATACAGTCATCACACAAGTTAATCATCAGAGTATATACATTGAATTATTTACAATCCGGGGGATGGTATGTGGAGGGGGTTAGGTTTGGTTGATATCAGCACTTCAGTCATCAACAATTGTATCATCAGAGAAATGGACATTGTCACAGTGTAGGTCTGACTTGGTAGGATATGTACAGTGAGCAGAGAACATAGTGAGCTCAGAAAGCATAAGAACAAGTATATACATTTGATTATTTACATTTGATTATTTACAATCCGGGGAGATGGGATGTGGTGGGGGAGGGTGTTAGTCTAGGGTTGTAGTTGCCTGGAGGTGTTCTTTTAGTGCGGTTTTGAAGGAGGATAGAGATGCACTTTCTTTTACACCTGTTGGGAGTGCATTCCATATTGATGTGGCATAGAAGAAGAATGAGTTAAGACCTTTGTTAGATCGGAATCTATTTTAATCTATTCTAATTTAACGTGGTTAGTAGAGCTCCCCCTGGTGTTGTGGTTATGGCGGTCATTTACGTTCTGGAAGTAGTTTGTCATGTACTTCGGTATCAGGGAGGTGTAGCGAATTTTATAGACCAGGCTCAGTGCAAGTTGTTTTACTCTGTCCTCCACCCTGAGCCAGCCCACTTCGGAGAACTGGGTAGGAGTGAGGTGTGATCTTAGACTTAGACTTGGACTTCCTTTTTATTGTCATTCAAATTTGAACTTTACAGCACAGATAAGAACGAAATTTCGTTACATAAGCTCATGGTAGTGCAGGATAAAAAAGCAATAAGGTGCATATATAAATAAATAAATAGGTTACTGTACAGATAAATATATTGCACTTTTCACGTTTATGGCTGTATGTTATATTGTCTTTTTTATTCCAGCGAGTTAATCCATTTTGGGGGGAGTTGAGGGGGTGGAGGTCTAGAAGTAACCTGACTAGCTTGTTCTGGGATGTTTGGAGTCTAGATTTGAGGGTTTTGAGGGTACCAGGAGGTGCATGCGGAATCGAAAAAGGAAGAAGAAAGTGAGTGTGAAGGACAGTCCGTAGAGGAAGAAGTGGATGACATTCATTGAATTAATTAAATAAATGATAAACATGTGTGTAGTCGATTTGATAAAGGAGTCTAGCCAAAGATGTCAAAATGATATCAAAACGGCAGGACATTTATCCATGAAAATATGGAGAAGCTGCTTTAAGGAGATACCGTAGAAGTCCGCTCTCCAAGGTAAATACTGTACATTACTACTATTACATAGTTTCATAAAACTACTGTTGGTTGTAGTACATTCTATTGTATTTTTACATACAATATTTCTTATCTAAAAATGTATTTTTCTTTTTAAAAAGGCATGTTGCATGTTCAAACTGTGCTGTTTTGGGAGCCAGTCACTGATTGAATTGATTTTTTAATTCAATGAGCGACGTTGAGGAGACTCCCCTCAATACTGAGATAGGCTCCAGCACCCCCCGCCACCCCGAAAGGGATAAGCGGTAGGAAATGAATGGATGGAATACTGTACCAATACAGTCAACACGTCAAAATGTCATCTAATACATTCAATACAGTAATAATACATTCCCTATAAACAGAGGCTTGAGCAAATGAGTAATTTGACTCACCAGTCAGTGTTTCAATCGGTGCACTTGCGTACCTACACTCGTCTTTTGAGTATTTATAAAATAATGACAGTACCCGAATGTTGTACTGGACTCAAGCCATTGTGTTGTTCTCGAAAGTCGCCATCTTGGTTACGTGACGGAAAAGGCGGGACTTATTTGAATTTTTTTTTTTTTTTTTAAATAACTTGATATTGTAGTGCTGTTTTATACCGAGTGAACATGTAGTGAACATGTGTACAAAAGCTAATTATATAAATTATTATTAAAATTAAAATATTGCGATTGTCATTTCCGGTCCGTGTGGATTCTCAGATTTGCCATAACTACACTGCCAAAGTTCGATTCCTAAGAACAGTACTACGCTGTATACACAAAGACATTTTGTTGACATTATTATAATATAATTTTTTGTCTATAATAAAGTGTACTGATGGAAGTATTACATTTTAGAAGACAACTATTGGCATACTTGCCAACCTTGAGACCTCCGATTTCGGGAGATGGGGTGGGGGGTGGGGGGCGTGGTCGGGGGCGGGGGCGTGGTTAAGAGGGGAGGAGTATATTGACAGCTAGAATTCACCATTCTACATCCTGAAAACATGCAAACAAAACTGTTTAGATAATTGATACTTCAAACTTGCATAAATAAATCTTAAGGAATATAACATAACTTGGCTTCTGAGAGCTAAAATTAATTATTTCAAATATGTTTATTTTAATGTATAATTCTATTGCTGGATGTAATAAGGAGTCAGAAAAAATACAAATAAAAATACAATTAATTTTGATGTTTTTAGCAAAATATAGTAAAAATGTATTTTTTTGTTTTTTGTTTTTTTTTAATTAATAAATATATTTATTTTTAGGTAAGATAAACATAATAATACAATTTATCTCTAGTCTGGATGATTTAGGTCTTGTCACCCTGTTGTCCTCCCGTCGTGAAAAAAGGCTGTCCTCACTCAGGTCCGCATGGAGCTGGAGGCCATGCTCCCTCCACCTCCGGCTGAAAATCGGGAGATTTTCGGGAGAATATTTGTCCCGGGAGATTTTCGGGAAAGGCGCTGAATTTCGGGAGTCTCCCGGAAAATTCGGGAGGGTTGGCAAGTATGACTATTGGTAGCAGACTCTAGAGCAGGGATAGGGAACCTATGGCTCTAAAGCCAGATGTGGCTCTTTTGATGACTGCATGTGGCTCTCAGATAAATCTTAGCTGACATTGCTTAACCCAGTGTTTTTCAACCACTGTGCCGCGGCGTGAGATAAAGTCTGGTGTGCCGTGGGAGATTATCTAATTTCACCTATTTGGGTTAAAAATATTTTTTGCAAACCAGTAATAATAGTCTGCAAATGATGTGTTGTTGAGTGTCGGTGCTGTCTAGAGCTCGGCAGAGTAACCGTGTAATACTTTTCCATATCACTAGGTGGCAGCCGGTAGCTAATTGTTTTGTAGAACGGGAGGCAGCGTGCAGGTAAAAAAGTGTCTAATGCTTAAACCAAAAATAAACAAAAGGTGAGTGTCCCTAAGAAAAGGCATTGAAGCTTAGGGAAGGCTATGCAGAACGAAACTAAAACTGAACTGGCTACAAAGTAAACAAAAACAGAATGCTGGACGACAGCAAAGACTTACTGTGGAGCAAAGACGGCGTCCACAATGTGCATCTGAACATGACATGACAATCAACAATGTCCCCACAAAGAAGGATAAAAACAACTGAAATATTCTTGATTGCTAAAACAAAGTAGATGCGGGAAATATCGCTCAAAGGAAGACATGAAACTGCTACAGGAAAATACCTAAAAAAGAGAGAAAAAGCCACCAAAATAGGAGCACAAGACAAGAACTAAAACACTACACACTGGAAAACAGCAAACAAGTCAAAATAAGTCACAGGGTGATGTGACAGGTGGGGACAGTACACCTACTTTGAGACAAGAGCTATAGTGATGCATGCTTGGTTATGGTTTAAAGTCATATCCAACAATTGCGACAACGACTTTTTATTGTCAACGGAGTTTAGTTTTCTAATGATTTCTGCTGGTGGTGTATGCCTCCGCATTTTTTCAGCGCAAAAAGTGTGCCTTGGCTCAAAAAAGTTGAAAAACACTGGCTTAACCTAATAAGTCATGAATAATTCCGCTGGTAATCAGTGTTAAAAAATAACGTTCAGAATATAAAACATTCTCATGCATTTTAATCCATCAATCCGTTTTCTTCCGCACTTGTTCATTAATGGTAAGAAGTATTTTATTAATTATTGGTTAACTTCAGAATAACAATGGTATTAAAAAGAATAAGAGACTTATTATACTCCAAAAATGTTGGTGTTACTTAAAAATGCACACATTTAGTTGTATTCAGTGTTAAAAAAAAATACTATATGGCTCTCACGGAAATACATTTTAAAAATATTTGGCTTTCATGGCGCTCTCAGCCAAAAAGGTTCCCGACCCCTGGTGTAAACGTAGTCTAAGTTGGAGGTGTTAAAATCGCCATGTAAAATTGCTAATGTATAGCAGCATCAAGTGGAAAAGTGGAGCCTATTTTTAAACTTACTTTGGAGTAGAGATGTCCGATAATGGCTTTTTTGCCGATATCCGATATTCCGATATTGTCCAACTCTTAATTACCGATTCCGATATCAACCGATACCGATATATACAGTCGTGGAATTAACACATTATTATGCCTAATTTTGTTGAGATGCCCCGCTGGATGCATTAAACAATGTAACAAGGTTTTCCAAAATAAATCAACTCAAGTTACGGAAAAAATAAGACTATTTTTCAAAATGTTCCAAGATGTTATTAATCATTAATTAATTAATGAATGATTAATATAATGCAGTGGTTCTTAACCTGGGTTCGATGGAACCCTAGGGGTTCGGGGAGTCGGGCTGAGGGGTTCGGCGGAGGTCGAGACACACCCGACTCATCGTGTAAATAAAAACTTCTCCCTATCGGCGTGTTACGGATACGACAAAAGCAGGAGTCAGACTGATTTGCGGGTGTGTAATTTGTTGTGAGTTTATGCACTGTGTTGGTTTTGTTCTTTGAACAAGGTGATGTTCATGCACGGTTCATTTTGTGCACCAGTAAAAAAAACATGGTAACACTTTAGTATGGGGAACATATCACCAGTAATTAGTTTGCTTATTAACATGCAAATTAGTAACATATTGGCTCTTAACTAATCATTATTAAGTTCTTATTACTGCCTTATTCGGCATGGCCTTATTGTAACCCTAACCCTCTAACCCTGGCCCTAACGCTCTAACCCAGGGGTCGGGAACCTTTTTGGCTGGGAGAGCAATGAAAGCCAAATATTTTAAAATGTATTTCCGTGAGAGCCATATTATATTTTTTAACACTAATTACAACTAAATGCGTGCATTTTTAAGTAAGACCAACATTTTTAGAGTATAATAAGTCTCTTATTCTTTTCAATAACATTGTAATTCTGAAGCTAACCAATAAAAAATAAAATACTTCTTACCATTACTGCGACTTCTTGAACAGGTGTAGTAGAAAACAAAAGGATGGATAAAAATGCGTGACAATGTTTTATATTTTGAACGTTATTTTTAACACTGATTACCAGCGGAATTATTCATTACTTATCATGTCAAGCAATGTCAGCTAAGATTTATCTGAGAGCCAGATGCAGTCATCAAAAGAGCCACATCTGGCACTAGAGGCATAGGTTCCCTACCCTTGCTCTAACCCTAACCCTAATCAAATAACTCTAAATTAAGTCTTTGTTACTTAGACAGAGGTGGGTAGTAACGCGCTACATTTACTCCGTTACATCTACTTGAGTAACTTTTGGGATAAATTGTACTTCTAAGAGTAGTTTTAATGCAACATACTTTTACTTTTACTTAAGTATATTTATAGAGAAGGAACGCTACTTTTACTCCGCTACTTTTATCTACATTCAGCTCGCTATTCGCTACTAATTTTTATCGATCTGTTAATGCACGCTTTGTTTGTTTTGGTCTGTCAGACAGACCTTCAAAGTGCCTGCCTTACTGGTGACGTTTCACTTCGTTCCACCAATCAGATGCAGTCACTGGTGACGTTGGACCAATCAAACAGAGACAGGTGGTCACATGACCTGACTTAAACAAGTTGAAAAACCTATTGGGGTGTTACCATTTAGTGGTCAATTGTACGGAATGTGTACTGTACTGTGCAATCTAATAATAAAAGTTCCAATCAATCAATCAAAAGTGTGAAGGACAAATATACTTGTTTTATTTCAACCGTACATCCCGTCAAAAGCCTCAAGACTGACCGCACATGAGGACGTTCCTGTCTTCACAATAAAAGTGCCGCTCCATCGCGCCTGCGCTTTCAAAACAAGAGTCTCCGAAAGCCAGCGCAAACAAGCTAGCAAGCTACGGAGTTTGACGCCAATATATTTCTTGTAAAGTGTATAAAAACGAATATGGAAGCTGGACAAATAAGGTGCCAAAAACCCACCACTTTCATGTGGTATTAGACAGAAAGGAGGAACTTTTCTTCTCCTCCATTTGAAAACGTGGACGTTATCATCACTACTGTCTGATTACAATCAACGCAAGTCATCAGAATCAGGTAATACACCAACTTATATTCTAGTCTGCATGAAAGAAAGGAATCTATATGTTAAACATGCATGTATATTCATTAAAACATCTTTAACATGTAAACAAAAACAGCAAAATAAATACATATAAATTATATACTGTATATATCAATGTATATGTATGTATATATATACCGTATATATATATATATATATATGTGTGTGTGTATGTTACTCATCAGTTACTCAGTACTTGAGTAGTTTTTTCACAACATACTTTTTACTTTTACTCAAGTAAATATTTGGGTGACTACTCCTTACTTTTACTTGAGTAATAAATCTCTAAAGTAACAGTACTCTTACTTGAGTACAATTTCTGGCTACTCTACCCACCTCTGTACTTAGAATATGTTCCCCTAGTGTCCAAAAAACTCTAAATTAAGTCTTTGTTAATTAGAATATGTTCCCCATACTAAAGTGTTACCAAAAACATATTACTTTGTCTTGAATTTGAAAAAAAAAACATTTTATTTTTCACTAAAGAAGGGTTCGAATATGAAACTGGTGGGGTTCGGTACCTCCAACAAGGTTAAGAACCAATGATCTAATGGTATACAATTACTTTTTTTTTACCAGAAAGTTTGTAAAATGCTGATTTATAATGAGATTAAAACACAGGATAAAGATTTTGGTCAAAGATTAAAAAAAAATTTGTATCAACAAAAATATGACAATAACAAAACAAAATAATACAATTATTCTATAAGAGGCCATTCTGTTTAAACAAAATAAAGTCAAAATAGTTGTCCTTTTGCGCCTAATATAAATGCAACAATGTAACAATATCAATAATTTAATATAAAAACACGCATATATATGTGAATATAAATACGAAGCCAACCATGACCATAATTAGCATCAGTATTTTTGGTATGTGTTAGTTACACTAAATTGGCCCTAGTGTGTGAATGTGAGTGCGAATGTTGTCTGTCTATCTGTGTTGGCCCTTTGATGAGGTGGCGACTTGTCCAGGGTGTAACCCGCCTTCCGCTCGATTGTAGCTGAGATAGGCTCCAGCGCCCCCCGCGACCCCGAAGGGATTAAGCGGTAGAAAATGGATGGATGGATGGATAGTTACAATGCAGTTCCCGCCCATGTTTTAGCTGACAACACCCATACTTGCCAACCCTCCCGAATGTTCCGGGAGACTCCCGAAATTCAGCGCCTCTCCCGAAAACCTCCCCGGGACAAACATTCTCCCAAAAATCTCCCGATTTTCAGCCGGAGCTGGAGGCCACGCCCCCTCCAGCTCCATGCGGACCTGAGTGAGGACAGTCTTTTTTTCACGTCCGCTTTCCCACGATATAAACAGCGTGCCTGCCCAATCACGTTAAAAATAAAAAGCAACAATGAGAATAAAAATATAACAGTAAAATAAGAATATAACAAGAGAAACTAGACAGTAGAGACCATGTTATGAAAAAGTATTGCACTGTCATCCTAGTACCTCCCCTCCCTCCCAGAGAGGAGTTGCTTAGAAAACTGTTTTATTTTAGATATGTAATCCTCCATGTTAATAGTCCAGGCGAGAAGAAAAAATAAACGATCGCTGCTAACTGTTGCTGCTTGTTGTCACTTCTTCTGCAGCCGAGTAGTCACAAGAATGATCTCTGGGATCACTACCGCCCTCTACCACCAGGAGGCGGGATTACTGCGAGCCTCACACAGTGCGTCTTCGCAGCCGTTTTATGATTGCTCAGCACAAGAAATACGTTACACCAGGGGCGTCACTAGCTTTTAAGGACAGGGGGGGCTTTGCCCCCAGGAGATGCACAGGATGCGAGCGAATGTTACGCACGAGCACAAAACTTCACAAACGGCTAACAAAGACTTAGAAATTATTCATTGTTATTATTATTATTTTAAAAAAAATGCACGGAACGAAATGAAATGCTCCCCAGTACGATGGCTTTTGACCATATTTTTTCTTTTTATGTATTTATTCATTTTACATTTTATATTAAATGTCTTGGTTTTTCCTCCCTCTGAAAATCCTATTAAATGTTTAACAAGCCATCCTATAATAATAAAACAGCTATTAATGTAACAATACAATAAAACCAATATATTTAATGATGTTTTTTTCATTTTAACAATAGGCTTATGTATATTACTTTATATAGATTCTACAAGAAACACAAAACTTAAAAAATAAATGATTTACAATTGCACACACAAGGTTTTGTGCAGCTTCACTCATTGTAAAGGAAGATAATGTGCTTCGTACACCTGCAGGACCGCAAGCAAGGTCGCAGAGAAAATGCGGACTGGAATTTGAGTGATGTGGGCATTTTCCATATGAACAAGTGGAATGGATTGGATACCGACGCATGAAAGGGACTCTCTACCTTACGCTACGAAGTGAGGGGAAACTGAGTGAATAATAACAGGTTATATGATTATTTATTTAAACTCATATTCGGGCCACTTTATAATGAATATGTATTTGTAAAAAAAATCTATATATATATAACACCAAATTATTTAGGGGGGGCTCAAGAATATTTTAGGGGGGCTTGAGCCCCCCTAAAATAGGCCTAACAACGCCAATGACCGCAATTCTCAGTATTTGAACGGCAAATGTGAAAATTCAGCGATTTTGAATAAAAATAATCTAAAACTGGTGAAGTTAAATGGAAAATAACTTTATAGTATAATCACTGGATACATATAACAATTTAATTTTTTTTCTTTCTTTTTACATTTTTTTTTTCTTTCCATGATGGCAGGTGAGGCCCCGCCCCTGACTGCAAGTCACTGGTACTTTGGCAGGTGTTAGTATAAAAGTGTTCCAGTGAACTTCAAGTCCCAGAACCCTCGGCTTCTTCGGACCTGACTGGCTGGCTGGCTGGACTCGAGAGCAATGGCAGCTCCTCGCGGGGACACGCGTGCGGTCGGCGAGAGATCAATACCGGGGGGTGTGAGGATGGAGAGGTCGATACTGGACCGGGTTCCGTCGCTGCTGACCGACCTGTACCAGTTCACCATGGCCTACGCGTACTGGCGGGCCGGGCGTCACCAGGACTGTGCGGCGTTCGAGTTGTTCTTCAGGCAAAATCCGTTTGGTGGCGGCTTCGCTCTGTTCGCGGGACTCAGCGACTGTCTCAACTACATCAAGACTTTCCACTTCACGGACGAAGGTGAGGACACTTTTTTATTTATTTATTTATTGAAATGGTTGTTACACATTCCTCATGTAACTTTACGTTGTTGTGGTCCACCCGTGTTGCGCAACACGCGTGACAGCGTCAATGGTTGACTGTTTCATGTCTTTGAAGTTCTGTAATACATATATATATATATATATAGAGAGAGATATATATATAAGTATGCTGTAATGAACTCTATCCATGTCTAAAAATATAATATGCGTCTTTTTGAAGGCTAAATATAGGAGAGAAATTAAGTATTCGATACACTGTTTTTTGTTTTACCTTGTATTTTTTAGTATATGTATTCTACAATAGAGAAAATAATCTTTCTATAAATAAATATGTATTTGCCTTGGTCAAATCCAAATAAGTAGTTGTACCACACACACACACACGCACACACACACACACATATATCTACAGTGTTGGGACTAACGCGTTACAAAGTAACGCCGTTAGTTTCGGCGGTAACTAGTAATCTAACGCGTTATTTTTTTTATATTCAGTAACTCAGTTACCGTTACTACATGATGCGTTACTGCGTTATTTTACGTTACTTTTTATGTAGTATAAACTAGTTTGTTTTATCGGAGCGCTGAGCTGATTCTTCTTGTGTCTCAAGCCGGAGAAGAGAGAGAGAGACATGCGCTCTGTGTGGGTGTGTCTGAGTGTGAGTGTGGGGAGCGAGGGGGGGGGGGGGGGCGGGGGCGTGTCTGATCATGGCGGAGCCAGAAGTCGAGTTTACCTACTCAGTGGCCTAGTGGTTAGAGTGTCCGCCCCTGAGATCGGTAGGTTGTGAGTTCAAACCCCGGCCGAGTCATACCAAAGACTATAAAAATGGGACCCATTGCCTCCCTGCTTGGCACTCAGTATCAAGGGTTGGAATTGGGGGTTAAATCACC
>NC_084561.2:10058823-10073823 GCF_033978685.3 Nerophis lumbriciformis
GCTATATAAATCCCAGTTAATATTATTATACAGTATATATATGTATATATGTGTATATGTATATATATGTATATGTGTGTGTGTATATATGTATATACATACTTCTGTACAAGCAACAATTACAATTAGTGGTTGACAAAGTAATAAAAATGTTGCAGGTGGGACCAGATTGTCAAGCAGAGACCGGTTTTTAGAAACAGACCAGTGGAACCAGAACAGGTGGTTTAAGAACGTAAGAGTGCAAAACAGGAAAAAAATGTAAACTAAGGAAAACAACACATACACAACATATACTGCATATGATTTGGTTTTCAGTGAATATTTCGCACCGATTTTCGTATTCTGTGGGGCCAAAGAAAGTTGCGAGTGAAAACACTCTGACAAAGAAAGTGAGAAACACTACTGAATTCAAGAACATTTTTTTGGCTCAGTTGGTAGAATGGCCGTGCCAGCAACTTGAGGGTTCCAGGTTCGATCTCCGCCATCCTAGTCACTTTATCAGTGCCACACTGGTTTAAGTGTAGCTTAAAGATGTCGATACTGGGTTTCACTATGTAATATATATATATATACATAGAGTCTCTAAAGAAAAGCGCTATATGAATATAATCCACTTCACATTTGTAATAATGTGTATTATTGCTTCAACTTTTGTATCATTTGTTTTTTGTCTGACCTTTATGCCTCGGGATCCCCTGAGAAGAGCTGGAATAAGTGGCTGGGAAGAGGGAAGTCTTTTACTTTTATTATAAATGTGTTTACATTGTTGAAATAAACCTGGCATACAAATGAAGCAGTTGCTCCAACGTCCGTCACTCCAGCAACAACACGTGGACATATTTGTTCCACGCTTATTAGATTTACCGTGAAATGTTTTGCACGTGACACGTTTGAGGCTGTTTTCCTTTGTGCCTCGTCAACGTAGACGTGGACTTCCTGCGTTCCGTCTTGCCGCCAGCCACCGACGCGGCCTTCTTCCAGTACCTGCGAGGTCTGGACTGTTCTGGCGTCACGCTGCGCGCCGTCCCAGAGGGCACGGTGGTCTTTGCCCGGGTAAGGGGATCAGGGTTGTGGGCCCGTGGAGGCTTGAAGGGTCAGAACTGTGTTGTTTGCAATGTGTTGCAGGAGCCTCTGATGGAAGTTGCCGGTCCGCTGGTTGTTGTTCAGTTGTTGGAGACCAGTCTGCTTTGTCTGGTCAACTACGCCAGGTGACGTCTTACATATGATCTTATGCAGAACAACACAAGGGGAATCAATTGGATTGATTTTACATTTTTCTATGCTCGCACACTTTAAAGCAGCCGTTGTCCAAACTTCGACCCCGCAGATAACTTCAAATTGGACCGCGAGATGACCGCAGGGAGATTGCATTCGTTTTAAACGTCTTAATATTTTTGATGCTGGTACATCACGGGACATTACGAGTGGTTCCTGGTCAATGGCCTCGTATTGTGGATTTATTGAACAGCATTTATTTATATGGCAAATGCAAACAACCTACCCTAGTCATGGTGCACAAAAAAAAAAAAAAAAAAAAAAAAAAAAAAAAAAAAATCCAACCAACACAAAATGTCACTGACGGTCACTGAACTTTGTGGTAATTATATATATATAAAAAAAACGTCCATTCACAAAAAAAATCAAAATACACCCATCCATTACAAAACATGATGGGAAAAATGCAAAACACTCTTCACACTTATCCATTTTTGGCGCACTTTCGCTGCTTGATATTTCTGATCGATTACAAAACTTTAAGGAGGTCCTCACGGAAGTAAACAAGGTAGAAGTCAAACTTTCACATACTCTTAATATCCATTATATCAATATAATATGTACACACACAGCATGTACCGTATTTTTCGGACTATAAGTCGCAGTTTTTTTTCATAGTTTGGCCGGGCTCCAGTGCGACTTATATATGTTTTTTTCCTTTTTTACTATGCATTTTCGGCAGGTGCGACTTATACTCCGGTGCGACTTATACTCCGAAAAATACGGTATGTATAGGCTATATATTTATAGGCTCTCTCCGGCCCCCAGTCCAAAAGTTTGAACACCACTGCTTCAAAGAATACAATTTCAGGTTTTAAAATATCCACAACATAAGTGTAATTGTACAAAACACCTTTCAAAAATATGATATAAAATATGATGTAGGTAATGATTAAGGGTGTCCAGATCTGATATTGATATTGGATATCGGTGGGATAAAAACAAGTTTGGGATGATATCGGCTTGTATCTAAAATGTCCGATACAAGCAGTCCTGCAGTGTGTTTACTTGTGCAAACCTGGACAGCCGGCTAAATGTCCTCCGAAAACACACAAGGTTGGTCTTTTCTTCCATTTTAGTCAAGTCATTTACAAAAGGTAAACATGGTAGGCTACTTGGAGCAAGCAGCTACACAACAGCTAAGCACACGATAGCACACAAGCTACACATATGTAATAAGTGTGCTTGATTGAAGAATATTGCACATTTGACAATGCAAACAAGTATCAAATAATTAAACAAATATCAGAAAAAAAGGGTATTACAACATATGCAGTAACAAAGGTGTTCGCATCAATCAACTTACTGCTGGATCAAGCCTCTTCTGACATCCCACACTACAAAATGAAAGTATGTAATATGATTTGTGCTGATATTGTATCTAATTAATATCCGTATAGGCCAAGGGTCGGCAACCCAAAATGTTGAAAGAGCCATTTTGGACCAAAAATACAAAAACAAATCTGTCTGGAGCCGCAAAAAATTAAAAGCCATATTACATACAGATAGTGTGTCATGAGATATAAATTGAATAAAGAACACTTAAAGGAAACTAAATGAGCTCAAATATACCTACAAATGAGGCATAATGATGCAATATGTACATATAGCTAGCCTAAATAGCATGTTAGCATCGATTAGCTTGCAGTCATGCAGTGACCAAATATGTCAGATTAGCACTCCACACAAGTCAATAACATCAACAAAACTCACCTTTGTGGAAAGTTTGGTGGACAAAATGAGACAGAAAAAGAAGTGGCATAAAACACGTCCTAGAAAGTCGGAGAAAGTTATACATGTAAACAAACTACGGTGAGTTCAAGGACCGCCAAAATTAGTAGGACAAAACAGCGCTCGCCAAATACTCAAATCAGTGAAGCATGTTTAATATAAACAGTGTGCTTTATAACAATTAGGGAGGTTTGTGTCATGTTTGTCCTCCTACAGAAACCATATTAAAACAAAAAATATATTTTTTTCCCCTCAACTTTATCCATTTTTCGTACCTTTTTGAAAAAGCTCGAGAGCCACTAGGGCGGCGCTCAAAAGCCGCATGCGGCTCTAGAGCCGCGGGTTGCCGACCCCTGGTATAGGCTAATACTCAAATCTCCAATATCGGTATCGTATTTCAAGTGAAAAAGTCGTATCGGGACAGCCCTAACGATAATGATACTATATATAATTGCATTTGTATGAACATGGCTAAGGTGCTCCTGAAAATTGGACACAAATGGTCAGCACAAAAAGCCAGATGGTTTTTATTTGACTTTTTTTTTTTTTTTTTTAATAAAACAGAATGTTTGGTTCTTGTAGTTTAGTTTGCAGTAACGCTGCCCGCTTCCGCCTGGCATCTGGCCACAAGAGGAAACTTCTGGAGATGGGTCTCAGAAGGGCTCAGGGGCCGGATGGAGGGCTGACTGCGTCCAGATACTCGTATATTGGAGGTGATTGTTGCGTGCTAGCCAATGCCGTACTCTTTGTGTACTTTGTACTTTACTACTACTCTGCCATGATCCTGTCTTTCAGGCTTTGATATGACCAGTAATGTTCAGGCTGGTTTGCTGTTTGGGGTCCCAGTTTCAGGGACTATGGCTCACTCGTACGTCACCTCTTTTACGTCTTTGGAGGAGGCTCTGCCCAAAGTGAGTATCTGCGGTCGAATCCGCTTATGTAATGTTGCTAGAACAAGTCCATGGACGGAATCTGTAGGCGCAGACAAGGTGTTGAGGGTGTCTGCAGGATCTGATTCTTGTTATACGGATGATACGGTCCCGATGTCCTCATCCAGCAGTGACTATCAGCGTTGTCGTGGTTCTCAGCCAAGTATCCTGCCATCTTGTTCTTGAGCGATGGAAGGCTGGAGAGTGAGATGGACAGGATCGGTTGTTGGAATGCAGTCTCTGTACCAGACCAAGGGAGAGCTGAGCCTCTCAAGTCCAGGACTTACAGGCTTTTAAAGGGCCGCATGACACAACACTTTCTTTGTCTTTTGAGCAGTGGTCCCAAACCTTTCTGGGGCCCACGGTGTTGATTGTGTTGGGTCAACCTCCTGAACTATGTAAGATCTTCTAGCAAAGATCTTTAAGTAATAAAAGATAGAAATCTAATGCTATTATGTTTAGCGACGTATGACCAGTAGTTGGCCACCCCAGATTTATAGCATATTTGGTGGGATGCACATTATTCTCAGGCTACGTTTGACCCCGTAGCATTTGAGTTTGATACCTATGCTTTTTTAGTAGTAGTATGTGTAGTAGTACTACTAGTAGCAGTAGTAATAGTTGTAGGTGTCGATCTTTCCAGTGATTTAATTGGTTTCAGTGATTCCAGGTTCAGTTGTTCCATTAGTCCCAGTGGTTGCATAGGTTCCAACGGATCCACTGGTTCCAGTTGTCCCAGTGGCTTCATTGGTTCCAATGGTTCGATCTTTCTAGTGATTTCAGTAGTTCCAGTGATTCCAATAGGTTCAGTTGTTCCATTGTTCCAAGTGATTTCATTGGTTCCAATTGATCCACTAGTTTTAGTTGTCCCAGTGTTTTTGATTGTTTCCAATGGTTCCAATGGTTCGATCTTTCCAGTGATTTAATTAGTTTCAGTGATTCCAGTGGTTCCAATAGGTTCAGTTGTTCCATTGGTCCAAGTGATTTCATTGGTTCCAATGGATCCACTGGTTCTAGTTGTCCCAGTGTTTTTTTTTTATTGGTTCCAATGGTTTGATCTTCCCAGTGATTTAATTAGTTTCAGTGATTCCAGTGGTTCCAATAGGTTCAGTTGTTTAATTAGTTCCAGTGATTGCATGGATTCCAATGGAGCCATTGGTTCCAGTTGTCCCAGTGGCTTCATTGGTTCCAATGGTTTGATCTTTCTAGTAATTTCATTAGTTCCAGTGGTTTCAATGATTCCAATAGTTCCAGCAGTTCTAGTGTTTACAATGGTTCTAATAGTTTCAATGATTCCAATAGTTTCCGTTGTTCCAGTGTTTACAAAGGTTTCTGTTATTCTAATGGTTCCAATGTTTTCAGTTATCCTATGGTTCCAGTGGTATATAGTGTTAGTGATGCCAATAGTCCCAGGGGTTCCAGTGACTCCAGTGGTTCCAATAGGTCCAGTTGTTCCATTGGTCCAAGTGGATGCATGGGTTCCAATGGTTCGGTTAGTTACAGTGTTTCCAATTTTAACAATGGTTTCAGTGGTTCTAATAGTTATGGGGATTCCAATGGTTTCATTGATTCCAGTGTTTCCAATGGTTTTGGTGATTCTAATGGTTCCAATGTTTTCAGTAATTCCATGTTTCCAGTGGTCTCAATGGTTCCAGTATCTCCATTGATTCCAAGGGTTCCAATATTTTCAGTGGTTCCAGTGATTCCAAAGTTCCAGTTCCAATGGTTCTAGTAGTTGAAATTGTTACAATGGTTCCAGAGATCTCAATAGTTACAGTGTTTACAATGGTTCCAGGGATTCATATGGTTCCAGTGTTTCAAGTAATTCCAATGGTTCCAGCAATTTCAATGTTTTCATTGGTTCCAGTGGTTCCAATGGTTCTAGTAGTTCAAATTGTTATAATGGTTCCAGAGATCTCAGTAGTTCCAATTGTTACAAGTGTTCCAGAGATCTCAGTAGTTACAGTGTTTACAATGGTTCCAGGGATTCGTATAGTACAAGTGTTTCCAGTAATTCCAATGGTTCCAATGTTTTTTTAATGGTTTCAATAGTTTTAGTTGTTCAAATAGTTCCAGTGGTTCCAATGTTTACAATGGTTTCAGTGATTACAATTGTTACTATGGTTTCAATGGTTCCAGTGGTTCCAATAGTTACTATGGTTTCAGTAGTTCCAGTGGTTACAATGGTTCCAGTGATTCCAGTGGTCTAGCGTTTCCAATGGTTACTATGGTTCCAGTAGTTCCAATGGTTCCACTGATTCCACTGGTCTAGCGTTTTCAATTGTAACTATAGTTTCAGTAGTTTCAGTGTTTGCAATGGTTCCAGTGATTCCAGTGGTCTAGCGTTTCCAATGGTTACTATAGTTTCAGTAATTCCAGTGGTTCAAATGGTTCCAGTGATTCCAGTGGTCTAGCGTTTCCAATGGTTACTATAGTTTCAGTAATTCCAGTGGTTCAAATGGTTCCAGTGATTCCAGTGGTCTAGCGTTTCCAATGTTTTCAGTGGTTCCATTGTTCCAGTGGGTCAAATAATTCCAATTTCATCCACAATTCACACATGCCCTGTCACTAATCTGCAAATTTTCATTACCAATCAGACTCTCGTCGCTGTGAACGGGAACCGTGACGCGGTAGATTTAATCTCGCTCACCAAGAGTTGGCTGGGTCGAGTGTGTAAGCTTCTGGGGGCGGACCCGGAGAAGATTCATGATGGGGAGTTGGCGGCATTCCTGTCGTACGCCATCGCCTACCCCAAGAATTTCCTGCCAGTGATTGATAGCTACAGTGTCACCTGGTAATTGTAAAAGTTCATGTCTTACCAATGGAATGTCAGGCATTAACATTAATAAGCAACAAGCAACTGAAATAAATTAAGGTCTTAGTTTAAGATGTGGTGTTCTTTGCTTCAGCAGTGGTCTGTTGAACTTCTGTGCCGTGGCGTTGGCGCTGTGTGAACTGGGCTACAGACCGCTGGGGGTTCGATTGGACAGCGGGGATCTCTGCAAGCAATCGCTGGACGTCCGAAGTGTCCTGAGACTCTGCAGTGAGCAGTGAGTGAGGTGCCAGCGTGCTCATGTCTCCCCCCACAACTGATAGAACTACAGTAGATGTTATTATTATCAAATCTTTACGTTTTCTAGCTTCTCCATCTCGGCCTTCGACTCGCTGACCATTGTTGGGAGCAACAACATCTCAGAGCAAACCATGGTGGAACTCAACACCAAGGTGACAAACGTTTCGATCTTCTTCCCTTGTATCCGTCCTAGCTCCTCACGTGCTCATCCCTCAGGAGAACGAAATCGACGTGGTCGGTGTTGGAACGCATCTGGTCACCTGCACCAAACAGCCCTCGCTGGGTTGTGTGTACAAGGTGGTTTAAAAACAAAAACACCCTGAGTGGTTGTGGTCCTGTGGGGTTTACGTTGTGTTTTGTGTGGAAGCTCGTGGAGGTACAAGGCAAGCCAAGGATGAAGATCAGCGAGGATCCGGAGAAGAGCACGGTCCCAGGACGGAAAGCCGTCTACAGGCTGATTGACGCTGACGGTAAGAAGAGTCACTTGTTGTATGAAGTATTTCTTACAAGCTGAGTCATCATTAATATACAATTCAATCAATGTCAATCAATCTTTATTTATATAGCCCTATATCACAAGTGTCTCAAAGGGCTGCACAAGCCACAACGACATCCTCGGCTCAGATCCCACATCAGGGCAAGGGAAAAACTCAACCCACTGACACCAGATCTTTAAAGGCCTACTGAAATGCGATTTACTTATTCAAACGGGGATAGCAGGTCCATTCTATGTGTCATACTTGATCATTTCGCGATATTGCCATATTTTTGCTGAAAGGCTTTAGTAGAGAACATCGACGATAAAGTTCGCAACTTTATAAAAAAGCCTTGCCTGTACCGGAAGTAGCAGACGAGTAGCGTGACGTCACCGGTTGTGGAGCTCCTTACATCTGCTCATTGTTTACAATCATGGCCACCAGCAGCGAGAGCGATTCGGACCGAGAAAGCGACGATTTCCCCATTAATTTGAGCGAGGATGAAAGATTCGTGGATGAGGAAAGTGAGAATGAAGGACTAGAGGGCAGTGGGAGCGATTTAGATAGGGAAGATGCTGTGAGAGGCGGGTGGGACCTGATATTCAGCTGGGAATGACTAAAATAGTAAATAAACACAAGATTAGCCACAACACAACCAGGCTTATATTTAATATGCCACAAATTAATCCCGCATAACAAACACCTGCCCCCTCCCGTCCATATAACCCGCCAATACAACTCAAACACCTGCACAACACACTCAATCCCACAGCCCAAAGTACCGTTCACCTCCCCAAAGTTCATACAGCACATATATTTCCCCAAAGTCCCCAAAGTTACGTACTTGACATGCACATAGCGGCACGCACGTACGGGCAAGCGATCAAATGTTTGGAAGCGTACTCACGGTACCGCGTCTGCGTATCCAACTCAAAGTCCTCCTGGTAAGAGTCTCTGTTGTCCCAGTTCTCCACAGGCCAATGGTAAAGCTTGACTGTCATCTTCCGGGAATGTAAACAATGAAACACCGGCTGTGTTATCCGGCACAACAGTCAGGGGGTGCATTCTACGGTGGGGGTGCGTTATCCGGCACAACACCTGCCGCAATACACCGCTTCCCACCTACAGCTTTCTTCTTTGCTGTCTCCATTGTTCATTGAACAAATTGCAAAAGATTCACCAACACAGATGTCCAGAATACTGTGGAATTTTGCGATGAAAACAGACGACTTAATAGCTGGCCACCATGCTGTCCCAAAATGTCCTCTACAATCCGTGACGTCAAGCGCTGACGTCATCATACCGAGACGTTTTCAGCAGGATATTTCGCGCGAAATTTAAAATTCAGTATTGGCATGTGTTGCAATGTTAAGATTTCATCATTGATATATAAACTATCAGACTGCGTGGTCGGTAGTAGTGGGTTTCAGTAAGCCTTTAAGCTCTAATATAGATTCTCAAATCAAAATATCAATACTTTTCATACTTTAGTTCAGGGGTGTCCAAACGTTTTCCACCATGCTGAAAAGTCAAAGTATGCGGCGGCCATATTGATATTTATATATATATATATATATATATATATATATATATATATATATATATGTATATATATATATATATATATATATTTTTTTTTTTTTTTTAATGCTTAAAACAGCTATTGTCAGCTTAGTATCATAGGTGACCTATTAATTATTAGGTAACACATTTCAGCGTATTCTCTTTTCATACCAATTGTTTTGCTCTTTTTCAATTTTTTTTTACTGTTTCTTTCCAGGTAAGAATAGAATAAAAATTATGATAATAATAGTACAAGTGTGGAACTGCAAGTGTGTCAAAAATGCTGCCTGTAAAAAAAATAAAAAATGGCCAGTTACCTATTCATGTTTATTATTGTTGTAATTTTTCAAATTAATTAACTAGTATTATTATTATTTTTTTTTTATTAAAATGTTTTTTTTTTGTTTTTTTCATGTGTGTGGGCAGATGCAAAAATTCCCTGAGCATTCATTAGACGTGCACACTATGGCCACACCAGCAGCACACTTTCCCAAACCAGACGTCATAAGTTAAATGTTTTGTTATTATAATCAAATGACAGCAGTCATGATATTATTTTCTAATATAAGTGATTTGGCGCACTTACAATTAAAATAACAAAAAACTGTTTTTTTTTTTTCATGAGCTATGTACTAGTATTGTGTGTCTGGGCGCAGGTCCTAGTATGGAAATAATTTGTACCTCTTTCAAAGATCACATTTAGTTCCCCTGAAAACATTCTCATGTTGCACAATGAGATGTAAGCATGGGATAAAGTGTACATTTCTGTCACTTTGTCTGTAAAATGTATCTTTTCATGAGCATTTCTGTAATCTAGTATCAGCATTTCATGATTATTAATGCACATATTTCAGTTTAAGGAGTCACAGTGTAACGACCTGGCATTTAAACTTGATGTGGTGTTTGAGTTGTCCGACGTTTTGTGTGGCCATAAACGCATCATTTCCACGAGTGAGTGTGTTGGTGCAGAAAGAGTGAGTGTCTGCTGTTGATGACAAAAGTTGGAAACAGTTTTTCTATCTAGAAGTTTTTCACTAATGTTTTTGGTTTAAACAGTTATGCTCAAAAAAACAATCGATGGGTATATTTGCACAAAGTATCTGTATCTGATACCAGCCTGAATTTTACTCGGGGAAAATCAGTGGTATCGCACATTACTAATTAGAATTCCTCATTTGTGGTTTTCTTAAAACCTTTGAGACTCTTTTTCAATAATTCCAATTTACTTTGTGGAGAACTGTCAGGTTCAAACACTGATGACATCTATTAAACAAGACAAGAAGCAAGGAATTAAACAGAGACAGAATTCAATTTGGCTCAATTGAGGAGAAACGTCTGGACTGTACTCTTTGAACAGTTCCACCACGCTCTGGCGAAAGATTGCACGCCTCGTCTTTTAATTGGACTATCCCTGATTACAAAGGAAGGGGGTCGTAAACAGCCGCTGCCTTTGGTTACAAAACAGTTCAAAGAAAAGGTCGTAAAAAGGTTCAAAGAAAAGGTGCCTAGAAGGGAGTCAGGTCAAATATGATCCTTCATATTTAAGAGCAGCAAACAAGGTACAAGTCTAGTCCGCATGACCAAAAAAAATTAAAATAGAGGTGACCTGAACTGTGGAACTCTCTCCCCTTGCAAATTAAAACGGTCACATATATGGAGTATTTCAAATCTGCTCTTAAAACACATTTTTATGCACTGGCTTTTAATAACAAGTCTCGCCAGACGTTTTGTATTATTAGGGACCGAGTCCCTTTGGGACAGAGGACCCTATTGTATTTCTAGCGTTTTATTATTATACCGCCGCCTCTTTGAGCTGTAATTTGACCACCTTAACATGCTTCAAAACTCACCAAATTGGACACACACATCAGGACTGGCGAAAATTGCGATCTAATCAAAAAACCAAACCCCAAAACTCAAAATTGCGCTCGAGCGCCCCCTAGGAAGAAAGCACAGACAAAACTGCCTGTAACTCCCAGTAGGAATGTCGTAGAAACATGAAACAAAAACCTCTATGCAGGTCTCACTTAGACCTATATTTCATACACTGACAACATTGCACGCGCATTGTGTTGTTGGCTAATATTAGCAATTTGGATAGCTAGTGTTAGCGGTCATAGAGTGTATATTGTTACGTACCCAGCAAAAATCAACAGGAAGTTTGCAATTCCCCCTTCAAAACCAAAGTTGTGTAAAAACAGTCACCTTTTTTCAAACATTATCTCCTCTGAGCGCGTTTGTCGTATCGGCTTCAAATTAGCACGGGAGAGAGATTGAACCCTTCTGATTAAAAGTTGATGAAAGAGTTTAAATTACTGCTCCGGTTTGGATTTTATGAGCCCTCAAAGTCGGTCCCGTCCATCGCTGCTTGCAGCTTTAATTTAATTAGTTTTTGTTGTTTTAATCAACCTATTTTATTTGTATTTTTTAAACCTGTTAGATGTTTTTATTAATTGTATTAACCAATTTTGTGGTCAAACTTCGTAATTTAATTCAAACAAACTTGTACAAACACTTTTTGGCAATTTGAGCTGTCGGTTCAGTTTTATGGCGACACATTTTCTCGGAGGTCCATCCTTAAATGTCACGTGAGAAAACACACCGGAGTAAAACCTTGTAGTCGCTCAGTTTGCGGTAAAATCTTCTCAAATGAAAAAAAAAAAATCGCACATGAGAACACGCACTGGAGAGAAACCTTTTAGTTGTCCAGTTTGAGGTACAATATTCTCAAAGGGGGAAAAAAAAAGAAAAGATATTGCACATGAAAACACGCACTGGAGAGAAACCTTTTAGTTGTCCAGTTGGCGATCAAGGTTTTACTGATGAGAAAAGTTTGACAGCACACATGCCGACACACAACGGAGAATATATGTTTTCCTGTCCATTTGTCGTGTAGCACAATGTCTTGTGTGGACAATCGTAGTAACAGAAGTAGTAATAGTAGTTTATTTCGGACATGTATACATCACATAAATAGAACTGTCACGGTACGATATGATCAAGGTATTTTAAGTTAAAGTACCCATGATTGTCACACACACACTAGGTGTGGCAAAATTATTCTCTGCATTCGACCCATCACCCCTGATCACCCCCTGGGAGGTGAGGGGAGCAGTGAGCAGCAGCGGTGGCCGCGCCCGGGAATCATTTTTGGTGATTTAACCCCCAATTCCAGCCTTTGATGCTGAGTGCCAAGCAGGGAGGTAATGGGTCCCATTTTTATAGTCTTTGGTATGACTCGGCCGGGGTTTGAACTCACAACCTACCGATCTCATGGCGGACATTGAGGCCACCATACGATATGGAGCAGGTAGGTAAAGTGTCTTGCCCAAGACACTTAGGGGATCGAACCTGGAACCCTCAAGTTGCCGGCACGGCCACTCTACCAACCGAGCTACGCCGCTATATAATGCTCCCATGGTAATTTCAACGTTACGCTCAAGGCAATTACAAAAATCCTTGTTCAACAGACCTTAAAACTAATTTATACACCCGAGCCTTTAAAATACACCCCCTTTTTAAGGCGAGTTGATCTGCCGCTTCTCTTATCTGCTCTGCCCCCCCCCCCCCCCCCCCCTATCCCACGTAGAGAGGTTATCAGTTTCCACGAAGTAGGCACTAGCTGTTTCAAGTCGGGACCAGGGGTGGACCACTCTGTTTTTCATGGTTCCCATTGGGTTGAGTTTTTCCTTGTCGTCGTGATTAGGGGCTATATAAATAAACTTTGAGTTATTTCAACTATTTTCCCTAAAAGACACATTAACCTCTTAAGGCCCAAGCTGTTTTTTTACATGCTTTTTTTTATTTGTCTTTGCTATTTGGACTTATTGGACCATAATTAGAATAAAAACTAAGAATCATCTTTTGATATGATGTACTTAGTCCATAAGTACACAAACGTGTACTTCATGTTTAGTGACATGCTAATTCTTATTTTTACACTTTTTTTCTTTCCAAATTCCATTGTATGTTATACTCTTCTGACACCACCAGATGGCAGTATAAGTGTCCACATAAGTGGCCATAAGACCCCAATTCAGTAGTGTACACAATTTTGGAAATAAGAGCTAAAAGGTGCTGTCCACGCATGTGGCCACTAAGCTTTTAGAGGCTAGAAAGTGTTTTATTCAATTACTTGATTAATTGATTACTAAAATAAACGTAAATGAGAAAGTTCCTGAAAATGTCTGACTTTTATGTATTTGGTGTGGGGTGGGTACTCACCAAGTTCTTCACTGCCAATCATCTTTAAAATGAAACAACTTTTTGGTCCAACCCAACCATTTTTTTCCATTATGTACGATAAAGACGATACATTTCCGCTTGGGCAGGATATCCTTTTCTGGACCTGCTGTGTCTGGCACTGGAGTCTCCGCCCGAGGCTGGCCGTCCTGTGAGCTGCCATCCTCTGGGCACCTGTGACACGCCGCTCACCGTCACGCCAGCTGAGGTCACCTGTCTTCGCCAGGAAATGTTTACAAAAGGACAGGTGAGTATAAATACGCTGTCAAAAAAAATGGCCGTAAAAATGTATTTATAATGAAAGTATCTGCAATATGCTTCTTTTGTATCAGAAGTGAAGGGGACTTTCATACTGACACATGTATGAATCATTTTGTGTAAAAGTGTATCAAAAAGTGCTTCATATAAAATAAAACCCCGTTTCCATATGAGTTGGGAAATTGTGTTGGATGTAAATATAAACTGAATACAATGATTTGCAAATCCTTTTCAACCCATATTCAATTGAATGCACTACAAAGACAAGATATGTGATGTTCAAACTCATAAACTTTATTTTTTTTGAAAATAATAATTAACTTAGAATTTCATGGCTACAACACGTGCCAAAGTAGTTGGGAAAGGGCATGTTCACCACTGTGTTACATGACCTTTCCTTTTAACAACACTCAGTAAACGTTTGGGAACTGAGGAGACACATTTTTTAAGCTTCTCAGGTGGAATTCTTTCCCATTCTTGCTTGATGTACAGCTTAAGTTGTTCAACAGTCCGGGGGTCTCCGTTGTGCTATTTTAGGCTTCATGTTGCGCCACACATTTTCAATGGGAGACAGGTCTGGACTACAGGCAGGCCAGTCTAGTACCCGCACTCTTTTACTATGAAGCCACGTTGATGTAACACGTGGCTTGGCATTGTCTTGTTGAAATAAGCAGGGGCGTCCATGGTAACGTCGCTTGGATGGCAACATATGTTGCTCCAAAACCTGTATGTATGGTGCCTTCACAGATGTGTAAGTTACCCATGTCTTGGGCACTAATACACCCCCATACCATCACACATGCTGGCTTTTCAACTTTGCGCCTATAACAATCCGGATGGTTCTTTTCCTCTTTGGTCCGGAGGACACGACGTCCACAGTTTCCAAAAACAATTTGGAAATGTGGACTCGTCAGACCACACAACACTTTTCCACTTTGTATCAGTCCATATTAGATGAGCTCAGGCCCAGCGAAGCCGACGGCGTTTCTGGGTGTTGTTGATAAACGGTTTTCGCCTTGCATAGGAGAGTTTTAACTTGCACTTACAGATGTAGCGACCAACTGTAGTTACTGACAGTGGGTTTCTGAAGTGTTCCTGAGCCCATGTGGTGATATCCTTTACACACTGATGTCGCTTGTTGATGCAGTACAGCCTGAGGGATCGAAGGTCACGGGCTTAGCTGCTTACGTGCAGTGATTTCTCCAGATTCTCTGAACCCTTTGATGATATTATGGACCATAGATGGTGAAATCCCTAAATTTCTTGCAATAGCTGGTTGAGAAAGGTTTTTCTTAAACTGTTCAACAATTTGCTCACGCATTTGTTGACAAAGTGGTGACCCTCGCCCCATCCTTGTTTGTGAATGACTGAGCATTTCATGGAATCTACTTTTATACCCAATCATGGCACCCACCTGTTCCCAATTTGCCTGTTCACCTGTGGGATGTTCCAA
>NC_084561.2:10078823-10158823 GCF_033978685.3 Nerophis lumbriciformis
CCGCTCCGTAAAAGTGTCCATCTTTTTTTTTTTTCTTCTTCTGTTGTGGCATATGCTGCAGGTGCCTGCTCGTTTTTCGTATGTGGGTAACAACATTTAACTATGTATATATATTTCCGAATTGGTTTAACTGCCACCCGCCTGAATCTATTTAAAATCTTTTTTTTTTTTTCAACCGCCCGACCCGACCCGCGGATAAAATCTAATTTTTTAAAATTTCATCCGCCCGATCCGCGGATAATCCGCGGACTCCGCGGTTGTGCCCGCAAACCAAACTTGTATCGGCCCCTGTGGAAGTTGCCCTCCAGGGGGTTCTTCGGACCACCAAGCATTGACATGAGAGCCAAGTTCAGATTCACATCCATCCATCCATCTTCAACCGCTTATCCGGAATCGGGTCGCGGGAGAAAACAGCTCCAGCAGAGACCCCCAGACTTCTCTCTCCAGAGCCACATTAGCAACTTCCTCCTGGGGAATCCCGAAGCGTTCCCAGGCCAGAGAGGAGATGTAATCCCCCCATCTGGTCCTTGGCCTGCCGCGGGGTCTCCTCCCAGTGGGACGTGCAACAAGGACCTCCCTAGGGAGACGCTCGTGAGGCATCCGCATGAGATGCCCGAACCACCTAAGCTGGCTCCTTTCCAAGAGAAGGAGCGGCGACTCTACTCCGAGTCTCTCTTGGGGGACTGAACTTCTCACCCTATCTCTAAGGGAGATGCCAGCCACCCTTCTGAGGAAACTCATTTCGGCCGCTTGTATCCGCGATCTTATTCTTTCGGTCATGACCCACACTTCATGAGGTGAGAGTAGGAATGTAGATAGCTCGGTAGACCGAGAGCTTTGCCTTCTGGCTCAGCTCAGATTCACAATGAGGGTTTATTTTCTCCATAAAGTCTGTCAGGTGCTTTTCAACATTTGTCTTTTCTTTCTCCCTCTCTTGCCTTTTAACAGAGTGACAGGTGATCAGATAACCAGGCCTTGGTGGGCCATCTACGCGCCTGTCGCTGGTCTCGAAGCCGGTCCTGGCACATCCCGCTTCGCTGCAGGTCCGCAGGCCACGCCCCCCCCCCTCCACACCCCCCTCTAAACAGCACCATTTTAACACGTAACCGTTCTTTCAAAGAGAAGAAATATTGTATGAAAAATGATATGACAGAATGTAGTACAAACAACTACAGTAGTTTTATGAAGTAATGTAATAATTATGTACGGTTTCTCCTTTAGAGACTGTCTGATTCTGGTGGTCCGCTCCCTGTATGATCAGTCTCAGAGCTTGGTCCGGCAGTAAGTCGGACACGTTTCCAGTGAGGGTTGGACTCCCTGCCCTTTGTCACCGATTCTGTTCAGAACTTTTATGGACAGAATTTCTAGGCGCAGTCAAGGCGTTGAGGGGGTCCGGTTTGGTGGCTGCAGGATTCGGTCTCTGCTTGAATGCGGATCATGTGGTCCTGATGGCTTCATCTGGCCAGGATCTTCAGCTCTCACCGGATCGGTTCGCAGACGAGTGTGAAGTGACTGGGATGGGAATCAGTCCATGGTTCTCGGCCCGGGAAAGGGTGGAGTGCCATCTCCCGGGTTGGGGAAGAGATCTTTCCCCATATAGAGGAGTTCAGGTACCTCAGAGTCTTGTTCACGAGTGAAGGAAGACTGGATCGTAAGATCGACAGGCGGATCGGTGCGGCGTCTTCAGTAATCGATCCGTTGTGGTGAAGAAGGAGCTGAGCCGGAAGGCAAAGCTCTCAATTTACCGCTCGATCTACGTTCCCATCCTCACCTATGGTCATGAGCTTTGGGTTTTGACCGAAAGGACAAGATCACGAGTACAAGCGGCCGAAATGAGTTTCCTCCGCCGGGTGGCGGGGCTCTCCCTTAGAGATAGGGTGAGAAGCTCTGCCATCCGGGGGGAGCTCAAAGTAAAGCCACTGCTCCTCCACATGGAGAGGAGCCAGATGATGTGGTTCGGGCATCTGGTCAGGATGCCACCCGAACGTGTTTTGGGCACGTCCAACTGGCAGGAGGCCACGGGGGAAGACCCAGGACACGTTGTTAAGACTATGTCTCCCGGCTGGCCTGGGAACGCCTCGGGATCCCCCGGGAGGAGCTGGACCAAGTGGCTGGGGAGAGGGAAGTCTGGGCTTCTCTGCTTTGGCTGCTGCCCCCGCGACCCGACCTCGGATAAGCGGAAGAAGATGGATGGATGGATGGATGGTTTGTCCTTTATACTGGTCCTCCGTCAAACACACCATCGAGCAGCTTCTCCATATTGAAGGAAAAAAACTCCCGTCCTTAATAAATAATACAAATTCACCAAGCGGCTGTCAATTTTTAGATTAATTGTTAAAGTGTTTTTTAATTAAAATAAATAAATGTCAGGTGGCCGTCCCTGAAAAAGAGATATGTCTTCTCCTCGGCTCCAGCAGCACATATTCTTTTGTCAGGAAGGTACGGGGGTTGTCCTTCATCTACCATTTGGATAAGGTTTCCATGGAAACGGGTCCTGGGATCTTGATGAGAGTGTGGGGGGATGACCGTTTGTGTGTGACTTTAAAAGCGACACCACTACAGTAACCTCGTAGTAGTTAACACTATGGCTGCAAAAAAAAAACATTCGAATTGTGATTCTTATTCACCCCGATTCTGGATTGATTCATAATTAAAATAATTTAAATAAATATATACATTTAAATAGTTTTGTTTTAAAATAATCCCTTATTAAAAAATACCTTTTTAGTTCATCTCCATGCCACCAGATGGAACCTTTCTAACCTTTTCATCATAAATATTACTATTTTTTTTTTTTTTTTTTTATTTATTTATTTATTTTATTTTTTTATTTATTTTTTGTGTGTGTTGTGTATGTATGTGTTTGTGTATATGTGGGCTTATGTATATGTGTGTGGGTGTATTAATGTGTATATATGTGTGGATGTGTATGTTTATATGTATATGCATGCGTGTGGAAATGTGTGTATGTGTATGTATATGTATATGCATATATGTATGTGTGTATGTATGTGTATATGAATGTGTAGGTGTGTG
The DNA here is from genome assembly GCF_033978685.3 of Nerophis lumbriciformis. Classification (NCBI taxonomy): domain Eukaryota; kingdom Metazoa; phylum Chordata; class Actinopteri; order Syngnathiformes; family Syngnathidae; genus Nerophis; species Nerophis lumbriciformis. Next base: position 10,081,860 of record NC_084561.2, read on the forward strand.
CATGGGTGTGGATGTCCGGTGGCTCAATTGGCCTGGCTGTGGATGAGTTGGGGTAGGTGGGTTGGTGGCCTCGGTGGTAGCCGGGGGTGTGCGTTGTTGTGGTTTACGGGGTCGGTCGCTTTTTTGTTTTGGTTTCGGCGGCCGCGGGTGTTTACGCTGCGGACGGGCGGTGGTGGTGATGGTTGCTGCGGTGATACCAGCGGTTGGCATCGCTGTGTTGGGTTGGAGTGGTTGGGGGACTGTGGCTGGTGTCTGTGCGCTTGTGGGGTTGTGGGGATGGCTGGCGTTGGCTTGCCGGCTGGTTTGGGGGCTGGCGGGCGGACGGGATGCATTGGCTTCTTCCCCCGTTGGGGGGCTCCTTCCCCTGGCAGGGACTCGTATGGGCACGTTGCTGTGTGGATGGCCGGGATGCGGTGTTTGCATTGGGCGTGGGGGTTGTGCGGTTTCTCTGCGTTTGGTTGCCGGTATGGGCTCTGCAGGGTTGGGTTGGGGCGGGCGGGGGCTGGCTTTGTTTGGCGGGGGGAGGGGCTCGCGTGGCGTCACGTTAAAGTGGTCTGGTGTGGGTCACGGGCTGTGGCGGGGGGTGGCGGCCTCCTGGCCGCAGTTCCTGGTTGTCGGCCGCGTGGACTGGGGGGATGTCCGGGCCCTCTACTCCTCCTACTTATAGCGCACACAGTCACACATATATAGGACTTTGGGGATTGTCCTGCGGGGAGGCATGGCGGGGGGTTGAGGATGCCTCCAATGGGGCTCCAGTCCTCCTTTCTTGTCCCCTGCTCGTCCATCCCTCAATCTTAGCTGCATATTAGACACTTAGGATTTGGGGGGCTTGGTTTGGTTGGGACCCACCATGACCTTGATGTCCCCCAATTTTAATCGCATTATTAGTTCCCACAAGCATACATATCTCACTCACGCTACAGTACACACATCAATAGGGACTGGAGGTCGGCTGTAACGGCTGACCTCCTAATTTTAACTACACAGTAGACACTCTGGGGGCCTTGTACACATGCATGGGGGGTTTGGGGTTCGGCGCACCCCTCATTGCCTCGTCGGCCGGCGGGGACTGCGGTCTGGTGGCCTGCCAGGCTTTTATTCATTTATTATTGTTATATATATATTTTTTATTTTTAATGTATTTATTATTTTTATTTTTATTATTACTCATTTTTATTTTATTTTATTTTTTAAATTTTATTTTTTATTTTATTTTTTTATTTTATTTTATTTCTTTTTTTTTTTTAAATCTTATTATTTATTTGTGTGTGGCGTCGCGCGGGTCTCACTTCCTGTTGGATGGGGTCCGTGCCCGTGTGGCCCGACCTTGCGCTGTGGGGTCTCTGTTGGTGACTTGGTGTGGTGGCGGCGCAGCCCCCGTGTCTGGTCTGGATGCTGTGTCCCGGTTGTTTGGGCGGTGGTGTGTTTGTGCGGGTTTGGGTTGGGGTGGGGGGCCTTTTGGTTGGGGGGGTTGTTGGTGTCTCTTGTTTGCGTGTTGGCGTTCGGGCTGACCGGCGGGCTGGCGCCGGCTGGTCTCCGTGGCCCTGGTGGCGTGTGGTTGCTGGTCGCAGTTTTTCTTTGATCGCTTTGATTTGATTGGCTGGTGCTGGCTGTCTGGGGTTATTGCGGCTGCTGTTTCTGCTGCCGTTTGTTTGTGGTGTGGGCGCCCGTGGCTGCTGGGTCTGGTGCAGGGGTGTGGCTGATGTTGTGACTGGTGGCAGCGCGCGCGCGTGATGGCTGTCGGGGCTGACGAACTGTGTATATGTATGTATATGTGTGTGTATGTATGTATGTTTATATATGTGTATGTGTACATATGTGTATGTATATGTATATATGTGTATGTGTGGGTATGTATACGTGTATGTGTGTATGTGTATGTGTATGTGTGTATGTATGTATGTATGTATGTATATTTCTGGGGGTACGCTCTGGGCCTGCCTGTCAGACGGGGGTCGACGCCTCAGGCTACTGCATCCGAACTGCGTGTCTGGAGCTCCTGGGTCCCGCTGTCCATCCCTTCCGGGTGCCCGTCTTGGTTGGGGCCTGTTGGGCCTAGTCCCTGCGTCTATTGTGGTAGCTTGGTGCTGCAAGGTATTCCGAGGTGCTGCGAGTCGGCCAGTTGCTGGGGTAGTGACCTTGTTTGTCAGCATGTCTGTGATCTTCTTTTAATTCTTTTTTTTTTAAATTAATTAATTAATTAATTTATTTATTTATTTATTTATTTTTTAAATATATTTTATTAATATTATTTTTTAATTTTTCCCCTCCCTCAGGGGGGGGGCTCGGCGGGGCGGTTGCTGGTTGTTCCATCTCCATCGTTGGGGTCCCTGCGGGTGGGGTGGGTGGTTCCCGTGGCCCTGTGCCTGGGTGGTCCTGCGGCGGCCGGTTTGGGTGGGGTGGCCGGGGGCTGGCCTCGCCGCGCTCTCCGGGGGTGGGGGGTGGGCTCGTGGGGGCCCGGTTGCCGGTGGGGCGGGGGCGGTCTTCCCGTCCGGTTGCGGGGAGTCTCTGGGTCCCTCGGGCGGGGCGTCTCGCCTTTCTGCCCGTGTGGGGTGTGGTCTCTCGCTGGCTTGGGGTCTGGCTGTCCCCTGCTTTTCTCGTGCCCTGTCCTCTGCCGGGTGCGTCTGTCTGCGGCCTGCTGCTGGCCCTTGTGGGCGGTACGGTGGGTCGGGCTCTGGGGTTCCTGTCGCTGGCCGGCTTGGCTGCGTGGGGGCGGTGGTCCCTGGTTCCCTGGGCACCACGCCTCCTGTTTGTGGGTTGGGCTCTCGGGGGTGATGGGGCCGTGCTCTGGCTCCCACGCACTCTGGGAGTCGAATGTATTGTACATGCAAATTCACATATGCTCACATACGTACATAGGTACCTACGCTCCCACATACATACACAAATACAGTACATATTTACCTACCTAAAGTTCGTACATCCACACGCACATTCAATATACAAACATACACATACACATACTGTACATATACATTCACTGTACAAACACATATACACATTCTGTATATATACATTCATTGTACAAACACATATACACATTCTGTACATATACAAGTACATATGCATACTTACACTCATGCACATAATCACGTTTCATCAAACATATATTAACGTTGTTGCCCTAGGGTATACTGGGTGTAACACATGGCACACTGACAAAGCTTAACCTATTGTGACTATAACAATCTACAAGGTTAATGTAGGTTGCTTCTCTTTCTCCCCCTCCATTTTTCTGCATTCTTTCGTATCTCAAGTTATCATTACGTATATGTATTGTTGCATTTAAACAACTGTATTGTTGATAATAAAGGTAAATTATTGGTATTGTTCATTATCAATAGCGCTATTTCTATTGGTATTTGTATTGATCCATTTGTAGTGTAATAATGCTCATTGTCATTTCTGTATTATTTTTTATTTTTCGCTAACTGCTTATTTGCTATTACTTTTACCATCATATTTGTACATGTCATATTTGCTGATGTTGCTCTATTGTTGTTGTTGTTGTTGTTTGCTGTTGTTGTTTTTGTCTCTCTGTCTAATCCCCCTCTTGTCCCCACAATTTCCCCCTCTGTCTTCTTTTTTTTTCTCTTTCTATCCCCTCCTGCTCCGGCCCGGCTGCACTAAATGATAATATAAATACATTTAATAAAGTCAAATACAAATAAGGCAACAAGAGAAGTATCCTACACTTCTCTTTTGTAAAGTAAATCTGAACAGCCGACATGGGCATCTACATCAACTATATGATTTGCCTGAGAAGCTGGACAGGACATAAAAAAAAAATAAAAAAAAATAAAAAATAAAATAAAAAAAAATAAATAAAAAATAAATAAATATTACTATGCCAAAAATTACATTGCGAGAATCGGTTTGAATCGAGTATCTCGAATTGATTCGTCACCCTAGGAATCGGCTCGATAGGTGCCCAAATATTCCCAACCCGAGTTAGCATGCAGAAATACTGTACATATGATGGGAAGATCAATATTTTAAATTACAAAAATACGTATAGTTAGCATTAAAAAAAAAAAAAACTTTCTTTTAATATTTTCATGGATAAATCATCCCGATTTTGAATCGATTCATCCATCCAACACCTGCTCTGTGGCCTAGTGGTTAGAGTGGTTGTGAGTTCAAACCCCGGCCGAGTCATACCAAAGACTATAAAAATGGGACCCATTACCTCCCTGCTTGGCACTCAGCATTAAGGGTTGGAATTGGGGGTTAAATCACCAAAAATGATTCCTGGGCGTGGCCACCGCTGCTGCTCACTGCTCCCCTCACCTCCCATGGGGGTGAACAAGGGTGATGGGTCAAATGCAGAGGACAAATTTCACCACATTGTGTGACAATCATTGGTACTTTAACTTTAATCTTAGCCGGAGTCAGGTCGCGGGGGCAGCAGCCTAAGCATAGAAGCCCAGACTTCCCTCTCCCCAGCTACTTTGTCCGGCTCTTCCCGGGGAACCCCGAGGCGTTCCCAGGCCAGCTGGGAGACATAGTCTCGTACCGGTCAGTCCCAGGAAATCAGATTTTTTTTAAATGTATTAGCCAGACCAAGCTTTTCTAACTCGTCACCTGTTTTGTAAAAGTTTCATTATTACTGTTATACCTAATAATACATAGCGAGAATCGATTTGAATCTGGAATCATCTTGTTTAATCGAGAATCTTATGGAATCGAAAGGTTAAAGTTCAAGACCAGCAATGCTACGTACGCTCCAACTGCTCCACCAACTCTGTCCTAATTTTTACGATGATTTCTTTCTTTAATTCAATGGATATCATCCACTTCTTCTTCTTCTCGGACGTTTTGGTAGGAGCTCACTGTGACATTCGCATGAGTAGGCTCGTAAGCCGATATTCACAACGCTGTGTGATATCAGAACATAACAATCGGGATATCCCCATTCCTGGGTGGATCTCACATGAGAGGAAGAGTAACGCAGTCTGCTGAAAATTATAGAAAGCGCCACTCCACACGACAACTGACGCCGTGGCCGAAGTTGGAATTTGCCACCAAACACACGTTAAGATATGCAACACTCTACTGCCATCTGGAGGCTAAAGTGGATATGTTTCACGTGTCAGGTCAAACGAATCCCCTTCCTACCTCAAAGAACTGCTCACCCCCAAATCCTCCACACGACACCTCCGCTCTGGACAGGCTAACCTCCTCCAACCTCCGAGGACAAAGCTACGAACTATGGGAGCTCTGCCGCTACCAGTCTGTGGAATGCTCTCCCTGACCACCTAAGGGTACCACAGACTGTGGACTTTAAAAAAAAAAAGGCTTTTTATAGATATATGCATACTAGTTCTAGCTATTAGGCTGTTCTAGTTTTTAATTGTATTTATTGTATTTATTATCTTTTTATTATTATTATTATTTTCAATACACTGTAGCACTTTGAGGTTGTTTGCTCAATGTAAAGTGCTTTCTACAAATAGAATCTATTATTATTATTATTCCTACTGTATTTGCAAAAACAAACAAGCTTACGGAAAACCATTTCTCAGTTTTGTGAGAAGTCGTGAGCACAGATGACCGTTTAAAAAAAAAAAAAAAAAAAGTTATCTTAAATATTGAAGAAGTGGACCTCTAGTATGGGAGACGGTTGCCATAGTGACGAGTGAACCGGAGGCACTGAAGGGGGACAGCATGTTCAAACCTGTGTGTTCACATGGAGTGTGTGTGTGTGTGTGTGTGTGTGTGTGTGTGTGTGTGTGTGTGTGTGTGTGTGTGTGCAGAAATATCCCCACTGGTCAGCTCATATGTTTGAGCCAAGTCCTGTGGTTTTTTTTTCCCCACTTAGAGCCTCCTGTTCCTGCTGCCATGTTGCTAAAAACACATGAAATATGTGATATTTGGTGTCCTTGGATGATGACAGCAAAATACTTAGATGGTTATTGTAGACACAGGAAAATGTACAGATTTGGAGATGAACATTCAGAGAGTTTTAAATGCAGAAATAGTTCCAAAAGCTAAATTTTTGATGTGTCGATGAAGGCGTGCATCAGCTCCTCTGCCCTTTTTTCCCCCCTCGTCTTTCCGCGTCTCGTCCTTTCCCTCCCCGGGCGAGCGGCGTGTTTGCAGGCGCGCGTGTGATGTGAATTTTAACATCAGCGTCCGCCTTCCAAGCAGACTCCTGGGACGTTTTTTTTTTTTTTTTTTTGGATCACTTTGACCTCGTCAGCTGTTGTTATTTAGACCGACAATGCTTACAAAGGCCAGGGTTTATTAAGGGTGTCAACACACAAAAAAAAAGATTTTCAGATTAATCGCGATTTTTATTTGTAAAGATTCTTAATGGATTAAAAACAATCAAAAATCGATAATTTTTTTTATTTTTTTTTGCAATCTGTCCTGTTTTTTTTTATTAAACAAAACCAATTTTCTTTTAAGTATTGCATTTAAAGGGGAACATTATCACAATTTCAGAAGGGTTAAAACCATTAAAAATCAGTTCCCAGTGGCTTATTTTATTTTTCGAAGTTTTTTTTCAAAATTTTACCCATCACACAATATCCCTAAAAAAAGCTTCAAAGTGCCTGATTTTAACCATCGTTATAAACACCCGTCCATTTTCCTGTGACGTCACATAGTGAAGCCAATACAAACAAACATGTCGGATAGAACAGCAAGCTATAGCGACATTAGCTCGGATTCAGACTCAAAATTCAGCGGCTTAACACTGTCTGATAAGCATACTTGCCAACCCTCCCGAATTTTCCGGGAGACTCCCGAAATTCAGCACCTCTCCCGAAAACCTCCCGGGACAAATATTCTCCCGAAAATCTCCCGATTTTCAGCCGGAGCTGGAGGCCACGCCCCCTCCAGCTCCATGCGGACCTGAGTGAGGACCACAGGGTGACAAGAACTAAATCATCCAGACTAGAGATAAATTGTATTATTATGTTTATCTTACCTAAAAATAAATATATTTATTAATTAAAAAAAAAGAAAAACTAAATACATGTTTACTATATTTTGCTAAAAACATCAAAATTAATTGTATTTTTATTTGTATTTTTTCTGACATTAGAATTATACATTAAAATAAACATATTTGAAATAATTAATTTTAAATTATCATAATAATTCATTTAAAATGACCATATTTAATTATTAAAATAATTGCTTGTTTATCAACAACTTTAGCATTTTATTCATTACATTTTGAAGCTCTCAGAAGCCAAGTTATGTTATATTCCTTAAGATTTATGTATGCAAGTTTGAAGTATCAATTATCTAAACACAGTTTTGTTTGCATATTTTCAGGATATATATATATATATATATATGTATATATATATATATATATATATATATGTATGAAATACTTGACTTGGTGAATTCTAGCTGTCAATATACTCCTCCCCTCTTAACCACGCCCCCAACCACGCCCTGCCCCACCCCCGACTACGCCCCCACCCCCCACCTCCCGAAATCGGAGGTCTCAAGGTTGGCAAGTATGCTGATAAGATAATTACTAACAACTATGAACTAGGTTTACAGCATATGAAATACATTTGGCAACAACATGCACTTTGAGAGTGCAGACAGCCCATTTCAGGCGCGCTAAGAACATATATTTTTCCACGATTTCAGCACTCCGGTTAACCATACCTAAATAGACACAAAATATACACCAGACTACCCGAATGTACTCGAATGATTGAAAAAAATAAATGTTTTTAAGCTAAATTATTGGTAAACACAGTTTATGTATAATAATTTACGTAAAACCGCGAGTAATGAATAAAGTTTTCATCAATTAATATATTCTGTAGACATACCCTCATCCGCTCTCTTTTCCTGAAAGCTGATCTGTCCAGTTTTGGAGTTGATGTCAGCAGGCCAGGGAAGCTAGGGTCGATATTCTTCTCTTGATCATCTTCGGTGGCATAAGGGACGGTGTGAGCCAAGACATCCAGGGGGTTTAGCTCGCTCGTCTGCAGGAACAAACTGCCGCCATTGCTTGCCGTGCTACCGAGGTCCTTTGTCCCTGAATTGCTCACACACTCCGGCAGATTCAATGGGGTCTGGCGGCAGATTTCTTTGACTTTATCGTTGGAAATGCATCTGCTTTGAGTGTCGCAGGATATCCACACATTCTTGCCATCTCTGTCGTAGCATAGCTTTCGTCGGTAAAGTGTGCGGAACAAACGTCCAATTTCTTGCCACTTTGGCATCTTTGGGCCACTGGTGCAACTTGAATCCGTCCCTGTTCGTGTTGTTACACCCTCCGACAACACACTGACGAGGCATGATGTCTCCAAGGTACGGAAAACAGTCGAAAAAACGGAAAATAACAGAGCTGATTTGACTCGGTGTTTGAGAAAATGGCGGATTGCTTCCCGCGCTCCGAGAGCGAATATTAGAAAGGCGTTTAATTCGCCAAAATTCACCCATTTAGAGTTCGGAAATCGGTTAAAAAAATATATGGTCTTTTTTCTGCAACATCAAGGTATATATTGACGCTTACATAGGTCTGGTGATAATGTTCCCCTTTAACATTATGAGAGAAGCTAAGCCAATCAGTGGCCACGATACTGAATACCGCACTGTGATTGCTTGAGTCTCTTCTAATGGGCGATACTACTGATATTTGTAGTTCACTCATTCATTTTTGTGCTTGAAAATGCATAACATAGGTTAGAAAATATGTAAATATGAGTATGAATATAATTTTATTTTGGAATTTTTCTTGACAACAAAAAATGTTTTTCCCCCCCCAAAAAATAAAAAATATTACAAATAAAATAAGAATAATAAAAATAGAAATAATACAAATCAGTCAAATAAGTGCAAGCAAATATTGACATAAAGCCACAGACAACCACACTTCTGCGTGGCCTCAACATGGTGCAGCAACACACAAAAGCGAACAAAAGGCTCATCAACCAGCCACGTTTCCACCACGTCCAAGCTGGAGATCAGTCTACTCCAGTGATTTTCAACCTTTTTTGAGCCAAGGCACATTTTTTGTATTGACAAAATCCGGAGGCACACCACCAGCAGAAATCATTAAACAACGAAACTCAGTTGATAGTAAAAAGTCGTTGTCGCAATTGTTGGATATGAATTTAAACCATAACCAAGCATGCATCAATATAGCTCTTGTCTCAAAGTAGGTGTACTGTCACCACCTGTCACATCACGCCGTGACTTATTTGGAGTTTTTTGCTCTTTTCCTGTGTGTAGTGTTTTAGTTCTTGCGCTCCAATTTTGGTGGCTTTTTCTCTTTTTTTGGTATTTTCCTGGAGCAGTTTCAGGTCTTCCTTTGAGCGATATTTCCCGCATCTACTTTGTTTTTATTCTTCTTCGTTGGGACTTTGTTGATTGTCATGCCATGTTCGGATGTTACATTGTGGACGCCATCTTTGCTCCACAGTAAGTCTTTGCTGTCATCCAGTATTCTGTTTTTGTTTACTTTGTAGCCAGTTCAGTTTTAGTTTCGTTCTGCATAGCCTTCCCTAAGCTTCAATGCCTTTTCTTAGGGACACTCACCTTTTGTTTATTTTTGGTTTAAGCATTAGACACCCTTTTACCTCCACGCTGCCACCCGCTGTTTCGACTTCTACAAAGCAATTAGCTACCTGCTGCCACCTACTGATATGGAAGAGTATTACACGGTTACTCTGCCGAGCTCTAGACAGCACCGACACTCAACAACAACACATCATTTACAGACTATAATTACTGGTTTACAAAAATATTTTTTACCCCAAATCGGTGAAATTAGATAATCTCCCACGGCACACCAGACTGTATCTCACGGCACACTATTGTGCCGCGGCACACTGGTTGAAAAACACTCGTCTACTCTACATATTTTAGAAAACCACCCCATACTACCTAAAAATGAGAATATTTGTATTTGAAAACACACTCATACACACACACACACACACACACACACACACACACACACACACACACACAAAAACCCCAACAACAACACAAATTAGCAACGGAGTGAAACCACAAACTTTAAAGCAAACTGTGGCGAGGGACAATTCTTACATTTTGACGCATATTGAAGTAAAGTGAATTAATATTTATATAGCGCTTTTCTCTAGTGACTCAAAAGCGCTTTTACATAGTGAAACCCAATATCTAAGTTACATTTAAAACCAGTGTGGGTGGGGCACTTGGAGCAGGTGGGGAAAATGTCTTGCCCAAGGACATAACAGCAGTGACTAGGATGGCGGAAGCGGGGATCGAACCTGGAACCCTCAAGTTGCTGGCACGGCCACGCAACCAACCGAGCTACCTGCACGTTTTTGAATGTAAAATACAACATTTGAAAACAATTTCATTCATGTTTTGTTGTATCCCATCCGATTATCTTCTTCAGTGTAGTAAATATGACATCCTAATAAATTGTTGCACATTTTTACAAGACCTGTATGAGATTGATGATGGTGTGCGGAACAAACGACTGACCATTTCGTCGGCTTTCCCCGCACCCTCGTATTTTGAACACATTTCGTCCAATTTCTTGCCACTTTCGCATCTTTGGGCCACTGGTGCAACTTGAATCCGTCCCTGTTCGTGTTGTTACACCCTCCGACAACACACCGACGAAAGTGAGAAAATGACGTTGTGACGTCATCGCTCCGAGAGCGAATAATAGAAAGGCGTTTAATTCGCCAAAATTCACCCATTTAGAGTTCGGAAATCGTTTTTTTCTGCAACATCAAGGTATATATTGACGCTTACATAGGTCTGGTGATAATGTTCCCCTTTAAAGTCCTTTATTGTCTCAAAACTCGACAGTGCGCCTTATAACCCGGTGCGCCTAATGTACGGAATAATTTTGGTTGTGCTTACTGACCTCGAAGCTATTTTATTTTGTACATGGTGAAATGATAAGTGTGACCAGTAGATGGCAGTCACACATACGAGATACGTGTAGACTTCCATATGATGGCAGTCACACATAAGAGATACGTGTAGACTGCAATGTGACTCAAGTAAACAACACAAAAATGTTATATGTTCCATTGAAAATATAGAACATTACACACGGCGCTCAAAAATCGATCAAAATGTTTTAGTACGACTTTGGTAAGTTATGAAGCTTTAGTCAATGTCAGGTTGTGACGCTGATTTGACCATTGAATTTTGGTCATTTTCCAACCAATATATTAAAACTCAAACATAACGTTGAAACATGCTTTTTGACGTTTAATCAATGTTGGGTTGTGACGTTGATTTGACCATTGAATTTTGGTCATTTTCCAACCAATATTCTACAACACAAATACAACGTTGAAACAACATGCTTTTAGACAACGTTTATCCAACATTTCCCTCGTGTATCCAACGTTAGACACCGACGTCGTCTCAATTTGCAAATACAACTTTTTCGCAACGTTATTTGAAAGGACATGTACGTATAATCAACGTCGTATCAATGTCTTGTGCCTGCTGGGTTTCTACAAACCCCGTTTCCATGTGAGTTGGGAAATTGTGTTAGATGTAAATATAAACAGAATACAATGATTTGCAAATCATTTTCAACCCATATTCAGTTGAATATGCTACAAAGACAACATATTTGATGTTCAAACTGATAAAAAAATTTTTTTTTTGCAAATAATCATTAACTTTAGAATTTGATGCCAGCAAACACGTGACAAAGAAGTTGGGAAAGGTGGCAATAAATACTGATAAAGTTGAGGAATGCTCATCAAACACTTATTTGGAACATCCCACAGGTGAACAGGCAAATTGGGAACAGGTGGGTGCCATGATTGGGTATAAAAACAGCTTCCCAAAAAATGCTCAGTCTTTCACAAGAAAAGATGGGGCGAGGTACACCCCTTTGTCCACAACTGCGTGAGAAAATAGTCAAACAGTTTAAGAACAACGTCTCTCAAAGTGCAATTGCAAGAAATTTAGGGATTTCAACATCTACGGTCCATAATATCATCAAAAGGTTCAGAGAATCTGGAAAAATCACTCCACGTAAGCGACATGGCCAGAAACCAACATTGAATGACCGTGATCTTCGATCCACTGTATCAAAAACCGACATCAATCTCTAAAGGATATCACCACATGGGCTCAGGAACACTTCAGAAAACCACTGTCACTAAATACAGTTTGTCGCTACATCTGTAAGTGCAAGTTAAAGCTCTACTATGCAAAGCGAAAGCCATTTATCAACAACACCCAGAAACGCCGCCGGCTTCTCTGGGCCCGAGATCATCTAAGATGGACTCATGCAAAGTGGAAAAGTGTTCTGTGGTCTGACGAGTCCACATTTCAAATTGTTTTTGGAAATATTCGACATCGTGTCATCCGGACCAAAGGGGAAGAGAACCATCCAGACTGTTATCGACGCAAAGTTCAGAAGCCAGCATCTGTGATGGTATGGGGGTGCATTAGTGCCCAAGACATGGGTAACTTACACATCTGTGAAGGCACCATTAATGCTGAAAGGTACATACAGGTTTTGGAACAACATATGCTGCCATCTAAGCCCCTGCTTATTTCAGCAAGACAATGCCAAGCCACATTCAGCACGTGTTACAACAGCGTGGCTTGGTAAAAAAAGAGTGCGGGTACTTTCCTGGCCCGCCTGCAGTCCAGACCTGTCTCCCATCGAAAATGTGTGGCGCATTATGAAGCATAAAATACGACAGCGGAGACCCCGGACTGTTGAACGACTGAAGCTCTACATAAAACAAGAATGGGAAAGAATTCCACTTTCAAAGCTTCAACAATTAGTTTCCTCAGTTCCCAATCGTTTATTGAGTGTTGTTAAAAGAAAAGGCCATGTAACACAGTGGTGAACATGCCCTTTCCCAACTACTTTGGCACGTGTTGCAGCCATGAAATTCTAAGTTCATTATTATTTGCAAAAAAAAAAAAAAAGTTTATGAGTTTGAACATCAAATATCTTGTCTTTGTAGTGCATTCAACTGAATAAGGTGCTCCAAAACCTGTATGTACCTTTCAGCATTAATGGCGCCTTCACAGATGTGTAAGTTACCCATGTCTTGGGCACTAATACACCCCCATACCATCACACATGCTGGCTTTTCAAGTTTTTGCCTATAACAATCCGGATGGTTCTTTTCCTCTTTGGTCCGGAGGACACGACGTCCACAGTTTCCAAAAACAATTTGGAAATGTGGACTCGTCAGACCACAGAACACTTTTCCACTTTGTATCAGTCCATCTTAGATGAGCTCAGGCCCAGCGAAGCCGACGGCGTTTCTGGGTGTTGTTGATAAGCGGTTTTCGCCTTGCATTGGAGACTTTTAACTTGCACTTACAGATGTAGCGACCAACTGTAGTTACTGACAGTGGGTTTCTGAAGTGTTCCTGAACCCATGTGGTGATATCCTTTACACACTGATGTCGCTTGTTGATGCAGTACAGCCTGAGGGATGGAAGGTCACGGGCTTAGCTGCTTACGTGCAGTGATTTCTCCAGATTCTCTGAACCCTTTGATGATATTACGGACCATAGATGGTGAAATTCCTAAATTCCTTGCAATAGCTGGTTGAGAAAGGTTTTTCTTAAACTGTTCAACAATTTGCTCAGGCATTTGTTCACAAAGTGGTGACCCTCGCCCCATCCTTGTTTGTGAATGACTGAGCATTTCATGGGATCTACTTTTATACCCAATCATGGCACCCACCTGTTCCCAATTTTCCTGTTCACCTGTGGGATGTTCCAAATAAGTGTTTGATGAGCATTCCTCAACTTTATCAGTCTTTTTTGCCACCTTTCCCAACTTCTTTGTCACGTGTTGCTGGCATCAAATTCTAAAGTTAATGATTATTATCAGTTTGAACATCAAATATGTTGTCTTTGTAGCATATTCAACTGAATATGGGTTGAAAATGACTTGCAAATCATTGTATTCCGTTTATAATTACATCTAACACAATTTCCCAACTCATATGGAAACGGGGTTTGGAGTTGATCTATTTCCCTACAATCCGTCATCGGCCCCAGGCCGCCATACCAACAACTACGTTAGCAATGAGCCGCACGGCTCTACAATAAAACAAACAAGAGGACCTTCATCCCACAGCAAGTTCATTTTTTTGGACTTGAAATAAGACGCGCCTTTTGATCCTCTCTGGTGTTGTTTATTGAAATGCCGGCGAGTTAACATGCATCACCTGACATTTCCACAAGCCGTTCAACAGCGAGCAGGAGATATCATCTTACACACCTCGTGGCTGCTGGCACCAGAATGACAAGATTGTGGATTTGCAGACAGATCCATGAACATTTAATCACGACTCAACTTATTTGTGTTCACACCGTTTGATCGCCATTTAAATATGGCTTTTTTTATAATCAATAAAGGATCCTTTTATTCCACTGACATTCCTCTAGTGGTCGATGCAATAAAAGACTGCTGTCTTGTTCATTATCCCAGTGACCTTATGACAAAATCAATACGTCATATCTAAATAATATCCAGGCAGCAGCTGCAATGTTGCGGTATCAAGTTGAGGGCGAAGATCAGTTTCGCAGGTTCTGCACGCTTCGCACACGGCGGTATTTTGGTGCGTTGCGGTCCATTTCAATGAGAAATGAACCGCAAGCCTTCGCCGTCATTACCGTAATGTGATTACTGTAATTGCAGCTTTATGTATCTCTGCCCACCTGCTGCCATTTAGCAACGTCGACTTCCCGTAGAGACTGAACTAACAAACATGTGGTGGAAGCATCAAACTCACCGTGAAATGAGGGTAATATATTTACACTTTGCAGTAATAACATTATCATAACATAAGGCTACATTTTCATTTGAGATATGCTTCCTTTCAGCTTACTATTGATCTGTTCAAATTTGATGTTTTTTCCTCCAGTAAATAGAAAACATTTTATTTCAAATATGTCATAGAAATATGAATAGAATAGAATAGAAAGTACTTGATTGATCCCTGGGGGAAATTCAGCACCACAGTTCGCTCACAATAAACAATAAACACTTTTTTTTTTTTTTTTACATGTGAATGATATAAATACAGTCTATTATACAGCATTATTCACATGTGAATAACATAAATACAGTCTATTATACAGCATTATTCACATGTGAATAATACAAAGACAGTCTATTGTAAAGCGTTATTCACATGTGAATAATATAAATACAGTCTATTATACAAAGTTATTCACATGTGAATACTATAAATACAATCTATTATACAGCGCTATTCACATGTGAATAATATAAATACAGTCTATTATACAGCATTATTCACATGTGAATAATACAAATACAGTCTATTATACATAATTTTTCACATGTGAATAATATAAATACATTCTATTATACAGCATTATTCACATGTGAATAATACAAAGACAGGCTATTGTAAAGCGTTATTCACATGTGAATAATACAAAGACAGTCTATTGTAAAGCGTTATTCACATGTGAATAATATAAATACAGTCTATTATACAAAGTTATTCACATGTGAATACTATAAATACAATCTATTATACAGCGCTATTCACATGTGAATAATATAAATACAGTCTACTATAAAGCGTTATTCACATGTGAATAATATAAATAGAGTCTATTATTCAGCATTATTCACATGTGAGTAATATAAATACAGTCTATTATACAAAGTTATTCACATGTGAATACTATAAATACAATCTATTATACAGCATTATTCACATGTGAATAATATAAATACAGTCTACTATAAAGCGTTATTCACATGTGAATAATATAAATAGAGTCTATTATACAGCATTATTCACATGTGAGTAATATAAATACAGTCTATTATACAGCATTATTCACATGTGAATACTATAAATACAGTCTATTATACAGCATTATTCACATGTGAATAATATAAATATAGTCTATTATACAGCATTATTCACATGTGAATAATATAAATACAGTCTATTATACAGCATTATTCACATGTGAATAATATAAATAAAGTCTATTATACAGCATTATTCACATGTGATTAATATAAATACAGTCTATTATACAGCATTATTCACATATGAATAATATAAATACAGTCTATTATACAGCATTATTCACATGTGAATAAAATAAATACAGTCTATTATACAGCATTATTCACATGTGAGTAATATAAATACAGTCTATTATACAAAGTTATTCACATGTGAATACTATAAATACAATCTATTATACAGCGCTATTCACATGTGAATAATATAAATACAGTCTATTATACAGCATTATTCACATGTGAATAATACAAATACAGTCTATTATACATAATTTTTCACATGTGAATAATATAAATACATTCTATTATACAGCATTATTCACATGTGAATAATACAAAGACAGGCTATTGTAAAGCGTTATTCACATGTGAATAATACAAAGACAGTCTATTGTAAAGCGTTATTCACATGTGAATAATATAAATACAGTCTATTATACAAAGTTATTCACATGTGAATACTATAAATACAATCTATTATACAGCGCTATTCACATGTGAATAATATAAATACAATCTACTATAAAGCGTTATTCACATGTGAATAATATAAATAGAGTCTATTATTCAGCATTATTCACATGTGAGTAATATAAATACAGTCTATTATACAAAGTTATTCACATGTGAATACTATAAATACAATCTATTATACAGCATTATTCACATGTGAATAATATAAATACAGTCTACTATAAAGCGTTATTCACATGTGAATAATATAAATAGAGTCTATTATACAGCATTATTCACATGTGAGTAATATAAATACAGTCTATTATACAGCATTATTCACATGTGAATACTATAAATACAGTCTATTATACAGCATTATTCACATGTGAATAATATAAATATAGTCTATTATACAGCATTATTCACATGTGAATAATATAAATACAGTCTATTATACAGCATTATTCACATGTGAATAATATAAATAAAGTCTATTATACAGCATTATTCACATGTGATTAATATAAATACAGTCTATTATACAGCATTATTCACATATGAATAATATAAATACAGTCTATTATACAGCATTATTCACATGTGAATAAAATAAATACAGTCTATTATACAGCATTATTCACATGTGAGTAATATAAATACAGTCTATTATACAAAGTTATTCACATGTGAATACTATAAATACAATCTATTATACAGCGCTATTTACATGTGAATAATACAAATATAGTCTATTATACAGCGTTATTCACATGTGAATAATATAAATACAGTCTATTATACAGCATTATTCACATGTAAATAATATAAATACAGTCTATTATACAGCATTATTCACTTGTAAATAACATAAATACAGTCTATTATACAGCATTATTCACATGTGAATACTATAAATACAGTCTATTATACAGCATTATTCATATGTGCATTTTAACTAGAGATGTCCAATAATATCGGCCTGCTGATATTATCGGCCGATAAATGCGTTGAAATGTAATATCGGAAATTATCGGTATGGTTTTTTTTTTATTATCGGTATCGTTTTTTTTTTTTTTTTTAATTAAATCAACATAAAAAACACAATATACACTTCCAATTAGTGCACCAACCCAAAAAAACCTTCCTCCCCCATACTCATTCACACTCATTCCCACAAAAGGGTTGTTTCTTTCTGTTATTAATATTCTGGTTCCTACATTATATACCAATATATATCAATACAGTCTGCAAGGGATACAGTCCGTAAGCACACATGATTGTGCGTGCTGCTGGTCCACTAATAGTGCTAACCTTTAACACTTAATTTTACTCATTTTCATTCATTACTATTTTCAATGTAACTGTTTTTATATTGTTTTACTTTCTTTTTTATTCAAGAAAATGTTTTTAATTTATTTATCTTATTTTTTTTATTTTTTTTTTAAAGTACCTTATCTTCACCATACCTGGTTGTCCAAATTAGGCATAATAATGTGTTAATTCCACGACTGTATATATCGGTTGATATCGGTATCGGTAATTAAAGAGTTGGACAATATCGGAATATCGGATATCGGCAAAAAGCCATTATCAGACATCCCTAATTATAACCCTCAAACTCCCAGGCCTCCGGTAGAGGACCCGAGCTTGAGGATGACACAGATACCAGCCCACCGGGGTGAGAAGGAGATTTGTTTTTAATATAAATGTATATATATATACATATTAGTTACTTTACTACTTTACTTTACTACTTCGGCCATCAACCACATTATTTTAACCCAATGTGGCCCCCAGGGTAAAAGGTTTGGACACCCCTGCTATACACCATAGGAGTATACTCTGTGCCTCCATGCTGCATAGCTTTCCTTATGCTGCCCGTGCACTCCCCCACTGCACTATTTCTGTCACCAAATACATTTCTACTCGCACTTCGCCTGCCGTCTCTTCATCCCGCGGCTGGAGACCAACACAGAAGGTAACAGAAATCTTAAACCCCACCACTAACTACAATAACGGCGCAGACACAAATACGACACAAGGAGCAACTTCCTGTAAGCAAGCGGAAGTGAATCTGACATTTCAACAGTGTCAAAATATATATTTTTTTTCATTCAACTGTACATTTATGATGACCTGAAGCCTACTATAGCTCAGGGTCACTATATATGCTGGTAGAAGTAGTTAACTGAAGTGAATACTTTGTGCGGCCCAGGCTGTACCTAAAATAGAGATAGCATATTGAAACGGGATTTTTTTTTTAGTTAGTTTGATGACAAATTGACTGTCATTAGATTGTAAAAAAAAATAAAAAATAAAAAAATAAAAAATAAAAAAATTAATTAATTAAAAAAATAAATAAATATATATATATATATATATATATATATATATATATATATATATATATATATATATATATATATATTTGTTCCTCAGCTGTGGTCCGTATGGGCCGCAGCGGTACTCAGTTGTAACACACTTTTCCACCACTTGCAAGGATGTCAAACAGAAGAAGTCTGGAACGAAACTCATAGAGAAATTTCTTAAGCGCAAAAATTATGACTAACGCGGTACAGCTGTATTTTCATTTGCACATTAATTTATTGACAATTTATTTAAGAAACGTATAAATGATAAATTACTGGTAGTTTGTTAAAGAAACATATAAATGATGTATTATATAACATGTATTTAGAATTAATTCATTTGTATTTATCCTTTACTATTAATGGTATTTATTTGTTTTATTAATTATATATTTCATTTTGCAATTTATTTGTATGTAATCTTTATTTGATTTCTATTACATTTTAATTTAATGTAATTTTATATTAATTTTTATTTTCTATATTTCTTATATTTATTTTTCATTTATTTTAGCACTGTAATGTTTAAAATCCAGAGAGAGATGACTAATTTAGTGTTAATATTTGAGTGGGCAGCGGGCCCCTCTGTAGTGGAAAAATTGGGCCCCGAGGTCAAAAAGGTTAAGAAACCATGCTAAGATCTGGCAGCTACACGACAGCTAAGCGCACAATAGCACACAAGCTAGACATTGAGTCCTTAATTGAACAATATTATAGTCCGAAACATGACATTTGTCAACATAAACAAGTATGAAATTAATGGTTGCATATGATTTACAGATATGCCAGAAAAAAAATCCAGTAACAAACGTGTCCGCATCATTCAACTTCCTGCGTCATGAGCTTAACTTAATACATTATTGTGACCACTCCACTTCAACTTAAAGAAAGCATAAGTAAATAATAAATAGGTTAGTGTTTGTGTCCTCTGTTTGACTAATTTGACTAAACTTTTCTAACATTCCACACTACCAAATGATAAAAATATCTTCAGTCGCTCCGTGTGATTGAGCAGCGGATGGTAGCAGCTCAACGTCATTTCAGTCATAAATGATGGCGGCGTAAGGCGGTGACAGCGTAATGACGGTGATTGCCGTCTGATAAAGATGGTAATTTCATTGCGGGAGGAAGCGACTGAGAGGTGAAGCGCCGCCTTGATGTTTTCTACCAACGGCACACAAGCTTCTTCTTTCTGTCAACGTCTTGGTCGAGCTCCTTTTTGACAAACATTCTACAAAAAAACCTGTCAAAAAGCACATCTTGTTACAAAAAGCAAACAAGTCTGAGAGTCATGAATACTCGCAGAGTTCTGACTTTGTTCTGGAGAACCATGCATTTACTGACACACTGTTAGATTGCAACAAGTTCCTTCATTTAGGGTTTAAGTGAAGTGAATTATATTTATATAGCGCTTTTCTCTAGTGACTCAAAGCGCTTTACATTGTGAACCTTAACCTTTTTGACCTCGGGGCCCAACTTGTCCACTACAGAGGGGCCTCAAATATTAACACTGAAGTAGTAATCTTACTCTAGATTTTGATCCTATTCAACAATTACAGCGCTAAAATACATAAAAATAAAATGAAAATACAAGAAAAATTCAAGAATATTGGAAACTTTTTTTTTTTAAATAAAAATGTAATAAAAAAGGAATTAAATACAATACAATTTGAAAATAAAACAATACCGTAATAAAAATACAAGAAAATTAGAAAATACAAATCAATTTCTTTTTTGTTTATTTAATTGATGTATTTGTAGATATTACTTTGTTTTTTTTTGCTGTTTCTTTCTTATTTTGGGGGGGGGCGGGTATGGTTGGGATATAAACTAAAAATATTTTGACATTTAGGGCAGACAACAGATATATGATGTATGTGAATATGATGTAATGGATAGGAATGTCTGATGCTGGGTGTCAACAAAAAAAAAAAAAAAGAAAAAAAATACAAATCAAATAGAATATGATAAAAACAAAAATAAAATAATATTAAATACAAATTTAAAAAAATACATAAAAAAAAAAATTATCAAAATGAAAGTAAAAATAACATAAAATGAAATTAAAACAATACAATTAGAAAGTAAAAATACATAATAAATTAAATAAAAACATGTCGATGACAAAATAGTTCATAAAATAAATAGTGAGAGATAAATACATATAAATAAGTTGTTCTATGACATTTCAGGAGGTATGGGGTGGTTTCCTAAAGTACATACAAAAAAACTGATCTCAAATTTTTAACTCCGATTGAGAAGTGATTGCAAAGTAGATACTTGATGAGCCTTTTGTCTGCTTCTGTGTATTCCTGCACCGCGTTGGGGACACTCAGGAGTGCAGTTGTCTGTGGCTTCATGTCAATATCAATCAATCAATAAATCAATCAATCAATATTTGCCTGTACTTATTTGACTGTGACTTCATGTCAATATCAATCAATCAATATTTGCCTGTATTTATTTGACTGATGCATGTGTTTTTTTATATGTAATTTTTGTGGGTTACTTGTTTGGGGGGGAAAAAATAACAAGACATGTTTTTAATTGTATTTCTGGACTGTATATGTAAAAATGTTAAAACAATAAATAAATAAATTCAAACTAAATGTAATGTTTCTTAAATAAAGTGTCAAAAAAATTAAAGTGCAAACGAAAAATACAGCTTCACCACTTAAGTCATAATTTTTGCGCTTCAGCAACTTTTCTATGACTTCAGGTGCAGACTTCTTCTGTTTGTTTTATATCGTCATTGCTGCCACAAGTGGTGGAAAAGTGTATTACAACTGAGTACCGCCATGGCCCGTACGGACCACAGCTGGGAAAAAAATGATATATTTTACCCTATGGTTAAGAAACACTGCCCTAATTGAACACTTGAGTGCTTGTGGAACCGCCAGGAAGCTTTTGACAAGCTCACCGGCGTCTCCATGGCAACGGAGGAACGAGGAAGCCGAACGAGGTGGTGACCGAGAGCCCATGTGGAGAGCGCCATTGATCGGGGGGAACTGTAGCGAGGACTCAAAAGAAACATTGACGTGCTAAAGACACGCTGAGACATTTCCAAGGTAATCTTCTTGAGTTCTGAGAAAACACTCACGGACCTGAAAACGTTGTCAGAAAGAATCACGTCACTTGAGTGGAAGGACTAGACGAGACCACAGTCCGAAGACATGTTTGATTAATGGCTTGTGTTGATTTATTCATGCATTTGTGCGCTTCTGCACAGAATTAGCAGGATGGAAAATAATCAATAAATAGATCAATACTGGAGAAACAATTAAAAAAAAAAAGTTTTACGACTTTGCTCGGAAATCAATTCTTAATCTACTCATGATGCAAATAGGTGAATTTCACTGTAAAAAAAAAAAATCAGTACATTTTACCGTAGAAACAAAAGTGGTAGTTTTTACCATTTACCGTAATGCACTGTAAAAACGCATGTAGATTTTCCAATAAAATACAGGCAGCTCCACCAGATTTTTTATGTAAAAAAAAAAAAAGTTCTATATATATTTTTTTAATTTACAGTAATGCACTGTAAAAACAACGACTGGAGATTTTACGGTAAAAAACAACCAAACTGGCAGCTCAGTCACCAGAATTTTACAGTAAAAATAAAAGCAGTACAGTTTTTTTAGTGCACCGTAAAAACAACCACCGTCGATTTTATAGTAAAAACTAATTCCTGGCTTGTCAGATTCTAGAATTTGACCATAAAAAAGTAATTGTAGCGTTTTTACATTTACAGTAATGCACTGTAAAAACATAGTCGATTTCATGGTAAAAAAAAAACAAAACCTGGCAGCTCAGTCGCTAGAATTTGACCTAGAGAGTAAAAGTTTTAGCATTTTTCCATTTTCAGTAATGCACTGTAAAAACAACGGCCGTAGATTTCATGGTAAAAATAAAAAAAACTGGCAGCTCAGTCGCCAGAATTTTACCATGAAAATAAAAATGTTTGCGTTTTCACATTTATAGTAATGTAAAAAAAATACATATCTGTAGATTTTACTGTAAAAAATGGGCAGCTGAAACACCAGACTTTTGCTGTAATAATAAAAGTGGTAATATTTTTCCTTGTACAGTAGTGCACTGTCAAAACAACGACCGTAGATTTTACAGTTAAAAAAAAAACAAAAAACACCTGGGGCTGCTCAGTTGCCTTAAGAAAAATTCTGTAAAATTCTGTATGATTCTGTAAATTTTATGGTAGAAAATTTCACAGTAAAAATTCAAGTTCTATCCTTTTTTCAATTACAGTAATAAATTGTAAAATCAATAACCAGAGATTTCACAATAATAAAAAAAAGCTCAGTTGCCTGAATTTTACCGAACAAATAAAAATTGTAGCGCTTTAACATTTACAATAATGCAGTGTTAGGAAAATTCTGTAAAATTCTGTAGATTTTATGTTAGAAAATTTCACAGTAAAATTTTAAGTTCTATCTTTTTTTTTATTTACAGTAATAAATTGTAAAATCAATAACAAGATATTTCTAAATAAAAACAAGCTCAGTTGACAGAATGTTACCGTACAAATAAAAATTGTAGCGCTTTAACATTTACAGCAATGCACTTTCAGAAAATTCTGTATAATTCTGTAGATTTTATGGTAGAACATTTCACAGTAAAAATGAAAGTTCTACCCTTTTTATTTACAGTAATAAATTGTAAAGTCAATGACCAGAGATTTCACAATTTAAAAAAAAAAGCTCAGTTGCCAGAATTTTACCATACAAATAAAAATTGTAGCGCTTTAACATTTACAGTAATGCACTGTGAGGAAAATTCTGTAAAATTCTGTAGATTTTATGGTAGAAAATTTCACAGTAAAAATGAAAGTTCTATCCTTTTTTTAATTTACAGTAATACATTGTAATATCAATAACATGAGATTTCAAAATAAAAACAAGCTCAGTTGACAGAATTTTACCGTACAAATAAAAATTGTAGCGCTTTAACATTTACAGTAATGCACTGTGAGGAAAATTCTGTAAAATTCTGAGATTTTATGGTAGAAAATTTCACAGTAAAAATTAAAGTTATATCCTTTTTTTAAAATTTATAGTATCCATCCATCTATCCATTTTCTACCGCTTATTCCCTTTGGGGTCGCGGTAATTTACAGTAATAAATTGTAAAATTAATAACAAGAGATTTCAAAATAAAAATAAGCTCAGTTGACAGAATTTTACCATACAAATAAAAATAGTAGCGCTTTAACATTTACAGCAATGCACTTTCAGAAAATTCAGTAAAATTCTGTATAATTCTGTAGATTTTATGGTAGAACATTTCACAGCAAAAATTTAAGTTCTACCCTTTTTTTTTAATTTAAAATAATACATTGTAAAATCAATGACCAGAGATTTCACAATGAAAAAAAAGCTCAGTTGCCAGAATTTTACTGTAAAAAATAACAGTTGTGGCTTTTTCAGTTTACAGTAATTCGGGTGTAAAAACTATTGTAAATTTTATGCTAAAATTCTGGTGACTCAGCCTGCTGTCTTTTTTTTTTACTGTAAAATCTACAGATTTGTCCTCCCAGTGTGGTTTTGAAGAAAAAGAAAGGAAAAGGAATCATTTCCAGCTTTTTTTGTTCTGAAAACCTTTTGGAAATCTGGATTGGAGTCGTCGGACTCGTGTCATGACTCACTGATTGATGTTTTCATTTCTCAAAGCATAATGGTGTGCTGCAGCATGGGTCGCCATGGCAACAGCAGCGTTTGGAGGAGAGGGCGAGTGGAGTGCCGCTGGATACCGGGAGTCATTTGGGATTCCGACATGGGAATGAGAATCGGTGAGCGAAGAGACGACCACAAATATTCTCTGCTCAAACAATCAATGACCATAATTCCGGCATATTCACGCTGTGAGCGGCACAACGTACGCAAAACATGATCTTAAAAAGTGATCAATTATAGATACGAATTTATGCATTCACTCTATTTATTACTTATCTCAAGCCTGAAATGTTGTGATTAAATATTGTATTACCTCACTTTTTGTTAGTTATCTACATAAATAATGTAAATCCATTCCAGACCCCCTAAAATATGAACACCAAACACATTTAATAGAGAATAATTAGAGTTTTGCGTGCAGAAATCAAGGTGAAATATGTATACAGCAAACAAAACCAAGCTACAAGAGTAGAGGAAACCCTCCTTTATCGCGTTAATTGGATCCAGTCCTGACTGTGACCGCAAAGTAGGAATAATTCATTATAAATCAAATATTTTCATAGCTATAGAGCATAAAAAAACCTGTTCAGAACCGTCTAAATAAATTTTTTTTTTAACATTATGAGTGCTCTCGAGATATGAAATAATAACACCCACGTAGTCTCATTGATGCTGGTTTTATCCAATAGAAATGCTGTCTGAGGCTGAGCCAATTAGAGGCCAAGATACTGAATAACAGGCTCTGATTGGTTTAGTCTCGTTAATTTACCAAATCAATTCTTAACCTATAATAAGTGAATTGCACTGTAAAAACCCAGTGATTTTACTGTGAAACAAAAGTGGTATAGTTTAAAAAAAAAAAGTATATATATATATATTTTTTTATACCAGTAATGCACTGTAAAATGGACCGTAGATTTTACAGTAAATTACTGGCAGCTCATTCACTGAAATTTTACTGTAAAAATAAAAACAGTTTTTTTTTTCATTTACAGTAATGCACTGTAAAAATGACTGTAAATTTTACAGAAAAAAACTACAAATAAAAAACTGGCAGCTCAGTCACCAGGATAATAGTAGGAATAATAATAATAGGAATAATTAATAGGAATAATTAATAGGAATAATTAATTATGAATCAAATATTTTCATAGCTATAGAGCATAAAAAATAAATAAATATAATATTAGATATAATATATAAATATTAAATATAAAATACCCATATTGTCACATTTACACTGGTTTTATCTAATAAGCGCATGAGAGAAACAAACCGGATGCTGTCTGAGGCTGAGCCAATCAGAGGCCAAGATACTGAATAACAGGCTCTGATTGGTTTAGTCTCGTCTAGTGGTTGATATTACAGTAAATTGTGTATTCTTAGTTCATTTACCAAATCAATTCTTAACCTATAATAAGTGAATTGCACTGTAAAAACCCAGTAGATTTTACTGTAAAACAAAAGTGGTATAGTTTAAAATGTTTTTAATATATATATATATTTTTTTTTTTACCAGTAATGCACTGTAAAATGGACCGTAGATTTTACAGTAAATTACTGGCAGCTCATTCGCTGAAATTTTACTGTAAAAATAAAAAGTTTTTTTTTTCATTTACAGTAATGCACTGTAAAAATGACTGTAAATTTTACAGAAAAAACTACAAATAAAAAACTGGCAGCTCAGTCACCAGGATAATAGTAGGAATAATAATAATAGGAATAATTAATAGCAATAATTAATAGGAATGATTAATTATGAATCAAATATTTTCATAGCTATAGAGCATAAAACATAAATAAATATAATATTAGATATAATATATAAATATTAAATATAAAATACCCATATTGTCACATTTACACTGGTTTTATCTAATAAGCGCATGAGAGAAACAAACCGGATGCTGTCTGAGGCTGAGCCAATCAGAGGCCAAGATACTGAATAACAGGCTCTGATTGGTTTAGTCTCGTCTAGTGGTTGATGTTACAGTAAATTGTGTATTCTTAGTTCATTTACCAAATCAATTCTTAACCTATAATAAGTGAATTGCACTGTAAAAACCCAGTAGATTTTACTGTAAAACAAAAGTGGTATAGTTTAAAATGTTTTTAATATATATATATATATATTTTTTTTTTACCAGTAATGCACTGTAAAATGGACCGTAGATTTTACAGTAAATTACTGGCAGCTCATTCGCTGAAATTTTACTGTGAAAATAAAAAGTTTTTTTTTTCATTTACAGTAATGCACTGTAAAAATGACTGTAAATTTTACAGAAAAAACTACAAATAAAAAACTGGCAGCTCAGTCACCAGGATAATAGTAGGAATAATAATAATAGGAATAATTAATAGCAATAATTAATAGGAATGATTAATTATGAATCAAATATTTTCATAGCTATAGAGCATAAAACATAAATAAATATAATATTAGATATAATATATAAATATTAAATATAAAATACCCATATTGTCACATTTACACTGGTTTTATCTAATAAGCGCATGAGAGAAACAAACCGGATGCTGTCTGAGGCTGAGCCAATCAGAGGCCAAGATACTGAATAACAGGCTCTGATTGGTTTAGTCTCGTCTAGTGGTTGATGTTACAGTAAATTGTGTATTCTTAGTTCATTTACCAAATCAATTCTTAACCTATAATAAGTGAATTGCACTGTAAAAACCCAGTAGATTTTACTGTAAAACAAAAGTGGTATAGTTTTAAATTTTTTTAATATATATATATATATATATATATATATATTTATTTTTTTTTACCAGTAATGCACTTTAAAATGGACCGTAGATTTTACAGTAAATTACTGGCAGCTCATTCACTGAAATTTTACTGTAAAAATAAAACGTTTTTTTTTTTCATTTACAGTAATGCACTGTAAAAATGACTGTAAATTTTACAGAAAAAAACTACAAATAAAAAACTGGCAGCTCAGTCACCAGGATAATAGTAAGAATAATAGTAGGAATATGTAATAGGAATAATTAATTATGAATCAAATACTTTCATAGCTATAGAGCATAAAAAAATTATATTAGATATAATATATAAATATTAAATATAAAATACCCATATTGTCACATTTACACTGGTTTTATCTAATAAGCGCATGAGAGGAACAAACCGGATGCTGTCTGAGGCTGAGCCAATCAGAGGCCAACATACTGAATAACGCGCGCTGATTGGTTTAGTCTCGTCTAGTGGCCGATACTACTGTAAAATTTATATTTTTAGTTAATTCACCAAATCTATTTCTAACCTATTCATAAAGCAAATGAGTGAATTTAAACAATTTTTCCCATTTACAGTAATGCACTGTAAAAACGACGGCAGATTTTACAGTAAAATACCGACAGCTCATTCACCAGAATTATACTGTAAATATAAAAAGTGGTACCGTTTTTTCATTTACAGCGATGTACTGTAAAAACAAGATATTACGGTAAAAAACAAACAAAAACTGGCAGTCGGCAGGTATTTTCTGCAAAAATAAACGTGGTCCCAATTTTTTCATTTACAGTAATGAACTGTAAAAACGACTGATTTTACAGTAAATAAAAAACAAACCAAAAAAAAAGGTAGGTCAGTTGCCAGAATAATAGCAGGAAAAATTAATAGGAAGAATTAATTATAAATGAAATATTTTCATAGCTATATATTTCTAGTAGAGCTGCAACTAACGATTAATTTGATAATCGATTAATCTGTCGATTATTACTTCGATTAATCGATTAATAATTGGATAAAAGAGACAAAATACATTTCTATCATTTCAGAATCAGAATCAGAATCAGAATCAGAATCAGAATCAGCTTTATTGTCATTACGCAAGGTAACGAGATTGAGGATTGAGATTTCCAGTATTTATTGGAAAAAAAAACAGCATACTGGCACTATACTTATTTTGATTATTGTTTCTCAGCTCTTTGTAAATGTTGCAGTTTATAAATAAAGGTTTATTAAAAAAAAAAAAAGCCTCTGCGCATGCACACAGCATAGATCCAACGAATCGATGACTAAATTAATCGTCAACTATTTTTATAATCGATTAGTTGTTGCAGCCCTAATTTCTAGCTATATATAATAGAACATGATCACTAAATGCGTTTTGTTTTTTTTACATTATGAGAGAAGCTAAGCGGCCACGATACTGAATACCGCACTGTGATTGCTTGAGTCTCATCTAATGGCCGATACTACTGATATTTGTAGTTCACTCATTCATTTTTGTGCTTGAAAATGCATAACATAGGTTAGAAAATATGTAAATACGAGTATGAATATAATTTTATTTTTCAATTTTTCTTGACAAAACAGTTAACAGAAATACAACACAACACAAATAAAAATGTTTTCCCCCCCACAAAAAAAAAAAAAATATTTAAAAAATATTACAAATAAAATAAGAATAATACAAATAGAAATAATACAAATCAGTCAAATAAGTGCAAGCAAATATTGACATAAAGCCACAGACAACCGCACTTCTGCGTGGCCTCAACATGGTGCAGCAACACACAAAAGCGAACAAAAGGCTCATCAACCAGCCACGTTTCCACCACGTCCAAGCTGGAGATCAGTCTACTCCAGTGATTTTCAACCTTTTTTGAGCCAAGGCACATTTTTTGTATTGACAAAATCCGGAGGCACACCACCAGCAGAAATCATTAAACAACGAAACTCAGTTGATAGTAAAAAGTCGTCGTCGCAATTGTTGGATATGAATTTAAACCATAACATCAATATAGCTCTTGTCTCAAAGTAGGTGTACTGTCACCACCTGTCACATCACGCCGTGACTTATTTGGAGTTTTTTGCTGTTTTCCTGTGTGTAGTGTTTTAGTTCTTGTCTTGCGCTCCAATTTTGGTGGCTTTTTCTCTTTTTTTGGTATTCTCCTGTAGCAGTTTCAGGTCTACCTTTGAGCGATATTTCCCGCATCTACTTTGTTTTTATCCTTCTTCGTGGGGACTTTGTTGATTGTCATGCCATGTTCGGATGTTACATTGTGGACGCCATCTTTGCTCCACAGTAAGTCTTTGCTGTCATCCAGCATTCTGTTTTTGTTTACTTTGTAGCCAGTTCAGTTTTAGTTTCGTTCTGCATAGCCTTCCCTAAGCTTCAATGCCTTTTCTTAGGGACACTCACCTTTTGTTTATTTTTGGTTTAAGCATTAGACACCCTTTTACCTCCACGCTGCCACCCGCTGTTTCGACTTCTACAAAGCAATTAGCTACCTGCTGCCACCTACTGATACGGAAGAGTATTACACGGTTACTCTGCCGAGCTCTAGACAGCACCGACACTCAACAACAACACATCATTTACAGACTATAATTACTGGTTTACAAAAATATTTTTTACCCCAAATCGGTGAAATTAGATCATCTCCCACGGCACACCAGACTGTATCGGCACAGTGGTTGAAAAACACTGGTCTACTCTACATATTTTAGAAAACCACCCCATACTACCTGAAAATGACAATATTTGTATTTGAAAAAACACTCATACACACACACACACAAAAAAAAAACAACAACAACACAAATTAGCAACGGAGTGAAGCCACAAACTTTAAAGCAAACTGTGGCGAGGGACAATTCTTATATATTGACGCATATTGAAGTGAAGTGAATTATATTTATATAGCGCTTTTCTCTAGTGACTCAAAAGCGCTTTTGTGCTTGAAAATGCATAACATAGGTTAGAAAATATGTAAATATGAGTATGAATATAATTTTATTTTGGAATTTTTCTTGACAATAAAAAATGTTTTCCCCCCCCCACAAAAAAAAAAAAAAATATAAAAAAAATATTACAAATAAAATAAGAATAATAAAAATAGAAATAATACAAATCAGTCAAATAAGTACAAGCAAATATTGACATAAAGCCACAGACAACCACACTTCTGCGTGGCCTCAACATGGTGCAGCAACACACAAAAGCGAACAAAAGGCTCATCAACCAGCCACGTTTCCACCACGTCCAAGCTGGAGCTCAGTCTACTCTACATATTTTAGAAAACCACCCCATACTACCTAAAAATGAGAATATTTTTATTTGAAAAAACACTCACACACACACACACACACACACACACACACACACACACACACACACACACACACACACACACACACACACACACACACACACACAAAAAAAACCCAACAACAACACAAATTAGCAACGGAGTGAAGCCACAAACTTTAAAGCAAACTGTGGCGAGGGACAATTCTTACATATTGATGCATATTGAAGTGAAGTGAATTATATTTATATAGCGCTTTTCTCTAGTGACTCAAAAGCGCTTTTGTGCTTGAAAATGCATAACATAGGTTAAAAAATATGTAAATATGAGTATGAATATAATTTTATTTTGGAATTTTTCTTGACAATAAAAAATGTTTTCCCCCCCCCACAAAAAAAAAAAAAAAATATAAAAAAAATATTACAAATAAAATAAGAATAATAAAAATAGAAATAATACAAATCAGTCAAATAAGTACAAGCAAATATTGACATAAAGCCACAGACAACCACACTTCTGCGTGGCCTCAACATGGTGCAGCAACACACAAAAGCGAACAAAAGGCTCATCAACCAGCCACGTTTCCACCACGTCCAAGCTGGAGCTCAGTCTACTCTACATATTTTAGAAAACCACCCCATACTACCTAAAAATGAGAATATTTTTATTTGAAAAAACACTCACACACACACACACACACACACACACACACACACACACACACACACACACACACACACACACACACACACACACACACAAAAAAAAAAAACAACAACACAAATTAGCAACGGAGTGAAGCCACAAACTTTAAAGCAAATTGTGGCGAGGGACAATTCTTACATTTTGACGCATATTGAAGTAAAGTGAATTAATATTTATATAGCGCTTTTCTCTAGTGACTCAAAAGCGCTTTTACATAGTGAAACCCAATATCTAAGTTACATTTAAACCAGTGTGGGTGGGGCACTTGGAGCAGGTGGGTAAAATGTCTTGCCCAAGGACATAACAGCATCGACTAGGATGGCGGAAGCGGGGATCGAACCTGGAACCCTCAAGTTGCTGGCACGTTTGTGAATGTAAAATAAAACATTTTAGAACAATTTCATTCATGTTTTGTTGTATCCCATCCGATTATCTTCTTCAGTGTAGTAAATATGACATCCTAATGAATTTTTGCACATTTTTACATGAACTGTATGAGATTGATGATGGTCGCTGTCCAAGGTGCTGATATCGGTTCAAGAAAAATAAACATGGACATTGCAGCTCATGTAATCTACATCCCCTCCCTCATACGCCCACTACGTCTCCTCAAGCATCCTTCGCACGTCGCTCGCCCACAATTGGATTTCAGTTCCATGGTGTGTGTGTGTGTAAGAGTGTGTGTGTGTGTGGGGGGAGTGGGAGAGGGACACGGAGAGAGAGAGAGAGAGTTGATGCTAAGCCAGCGTCAATCCTCTGTGTGCTGTTTCAGGACAAACAATCAGTCACCACTGCAGCAGCAACAACAACATATTTCTTGGGTCTTTTCCCTTGGATGACATTTTCTGATTTGTATTTTGGAGTTTGGTGCTCAGGAGCTCTTTTAACCCGCAGGAGGAAAAGCCTTCCTGGTCATCATCGGCATCCACGGGAAGCAGCGCGGGAGTTTTTATTGACGACAACATGGTGAGGAAATGAAGCTGTCATGTTATTTTGCACGTCACGCAGATCGTGCCGGGATGTTGCAGCATGTCTGATTTGAGAAATAGGTGACCCTCCCCACCCCCCCACACCCATCACCCCCTAGCATCGTTTGACTATATTGTGCACATCACACACTTTGCTGTCTGCAACCTCTTTAAGATCCTCATTGTCAAGTTGTTTTAATGTTTAAATGTGTTTATATTTTATAGTCAGTCCTGCTTTACTAATGCAAAGTGAGTTAACATCTAAATGTCACATACGGTAGGTGTTTTCTTCTATTTTAGTCATCTACAAAAGGTAAACATGTTAGGCCAGGGCTATTTAACTACAGAATCCAAGGGTTCCGGGGGTCGAAATGTGGATGTTTCATCAGAAAGTACCTTTGAGACTTAGTTTACTTAATTACAAAGTAAACACATCGACTTTCACAATGCACTGTCTATAAATTCATTATTTTGCCCCACGCGTGTGCAGCTAGTTAACAGTATGAAGAAACAGAAGCTCCAGAAGTGTTGCTGCGGATAGATGTTCCTTATTTTTGAATTATTTTCCTTCCTCAGTTTTGTTTCTTTATTTTATTTTTCAATTAGGATTTTAAGACTGAAAATATTGACATAAAATAAACATTACAATAGCGTCCATTGTGTGTTTTACAAAAATAATGTCCATTGTGTCCAACTCGTATTAGCTCAGGGGCCGCATGGAGGAAAATCTGTACACACGTGGACCGGACTATTAAAATCATGGCATTAAAACAAAAAAAATAAAGACAACTTCAGATTGTTTTCTTTGTTAGCCAAAAATAGAACAAACACATTCTGAAAAATATTACAATAAAAATATAGAAAAAAATACCGGCCAGCGGTAAAGTTTAGATCCATGAAGGAAAGAAGAAAGTGAATGATTAATTTGCATATGCATAACAATTTGTTTTGTTTTCTTTTTTTTTAATGAATTAAGTGACGTTTATGACAACCTTTTCCCAAAACACAATATAGAATGTGAGATATAACAGGGTCATGCATACATTTATCATTTGTTTTCAAAACGGTTGCAGAAAAGTGGGATCCCAAACTATTACCACTCCACTTCAACTTAAAGACGGCATAAGTCCATTCCAGACGGGGTTAATAAATAGTAGGTTAGTGTTTTTCATACCTGCCATTGTTCTCTGTTTGACTGATTTTACTTGATCAAACCTTTTTCCAACATTCCATACTACAAAATAACAAAGAATGTATGATTAGTGCTGATATCATATCAAATCAATATCAGTATCGGCCAATACTTAACGTACTAAAATCGATATTGTATCGGAAGTGAAAAAGTTGTATGTGTGTTATCAGAATCAGAATCAGAAATACTTTATTAATCCCCGAGGGGAAATTAAATGTATTTAACACTTTAAATGTATTAAATAAATAACACTTTAGATGTGTTAAATACTTGACACTTTAAATGTGTTAAATAAATAACACTTTAAATGTGTTAAATGCTTGACACTTTAAATGTGTTAAATAAATAACACTTTAAATGTGTTAAATGCTTGACACTTTAAATGTGTTAAATACTTGACACTTTAAATGTGTTAAATAAATAACACTTTAAATGTGTTAAATACTTGACACTTTAAATGTGTTAAATACATGATAATCTAAATGTGTCAAATAAATAACACTTTAAATTAATTACAAAACACTTTAATTGTGTTAAATACATGACACTTTAATGTGTTAAATACACACCACTTTAGATGTATTAAAACATACAAATTTAAATGTGTGAGATACATAACACTTTAGATGTGTTAAATACATGGCAATCTAAATGTTTTAAATAAATAACACTTAATAAATACATAATACAATAAATAAATACAATAAATACATGTGTTAAATAAATAAACCTTTAAATGTGTTAAATACTTGACACTTTAAATGTGTTAAATACATAACAATTTAAATTAATTAACTTTAAATTAATTACATAACCCTTTAATTGTGTTAAATACTTGACTCTTTAGATGTATTAAAACATACAACTTTAAATGTGTTGGATACATAACACTTTAGATGTGTTAAATACATAATCTAAATGTGTTGAATAAATAACACTTCAAATTAAATGCATAACAATCTAAATGTATTAAACACATAACACTTTAGATGTGTAAAATACATAATACAATTTGTGTTGAATAAATACAACTTTAAATTAAATACATAGCAATCTAAATGTGTTAAATATATAACACTTGAAATTAAATAAATGACAATATAAATGTGTTAAATACATGGCAATCTAAATGTTTTAAATAAATAACACTTTTAATAAATACATAATACAATAAATAAATACAATAAATACATGTGTTAAATAAATAAACCTTTAAATGTGTTAAATACTTGACACTTTAAATGTGTTAAATACATAACAATTTAAATGTGTCAAATAAATAACACTTTAAATTAATTACTTAACCCTTTAATTGTGTTAAATACTTGACTCTTTAGATGTATTAAAACATACAACTTTAAATGTGTTAGATACATAACACTTCAGATGTGTTAAATACATAATCTAAATGTGTTGAATAAATAACACTTCAAATTACATGCATAACAATCTAAATGTATTAAACACATAACACTTTAGATGTGTAAAATACATAATATAATTTGTGTTGGATAAATACAACTTTAAATTAAATACATAGCAATCTAAATGTTTTGAATGTATAACACTTTAAATTAAATACATAATCTAAAAGTGCTAAACACTTAAAACACATTAGAAGACATCTAAAGTTCATTTTACATCCATGTCATTATTTTAATACTTTATTAGGGTGTCAGATATCAAAATGTAACTGTTATTGAGATATTTCTTCAATAAATTCAACTTCTCCTCCTTTGCAACCAAACAAAACAAAAACACAGTAAAATTTTGCCAAACAACACGGTCAAAAGCATGCAAATTTCTGATCAAATATGACCTTTCTGCTGGCTTCTCTATCCCTCCAACCTTCACTCTGCTTTGCATCCAAGCTTGGTCTTCTGGGACTACTCTAGATTACCGTAATATCACAAGACATACACAATCTCTACTTTAGCAAAACGTATAAATGGTTTCAAACGTATAGTAGTTTAAAAGCTGTTATTGATATTCAACAACAATGTTCATACTGTAATCTCCTTCAATACTGTACATGTGTTTTGCATAAACATGTCCTCGGTCTGCATGCAGCTGCACCTCTTTTTACTTCACTTCTACTTCAAATGGCAAAAACGGAGCATAACGAGGACAAAAAAGGGATGAGTTGCGTTTCGTTCGCCTCCACTTTTCATTCATAAGCTCCTCCTATTGCATCCCAAAATAGTCACGGCAATGTCATGTGTGTATGACTTCATTCCTCCCATCATTCCCTGACTCCATTTAGAGCTGAACCATCCACTGGGGAATTGTCTGATCTTACTTTGGAGTCCCAACTTTCCCTTTGAACCTTTCTGAGGAAGGCGTCTCAGGCATATGGATCAGGGATGAAAGCGTGAGATATGACCAGAAATGATGATGGCCTCAATGACTCATTAACTTAGGCTGACCATATTCTGAAATCCCAAAAAGAGGACACATATATGCACGCCAAGGCCGGGGACTAGGTGAAAATTTGCCAATGATACTCGAACTTGCTTTATAAATAATACATTTATTTAAATAAAGCATTTTTTCTCCTCTGTTGACAGCAGTGTTGGTGCTAGGAATTTTCAAAATGGGGTCCCATGGACCCCATTAAGTCATAAAAATGGGGTCCCACAGTAAATTTTTGGGGTTCCCACTTTTTTTGTAAGCGTTTTGAAAAATGTTTTATAAACGTATGCATGATCCTGTTATATGTCACATTCTATATTGTGTTTTGGAAAAAGGTTGTCATAAACGCATACTTGCCAACCTTGAGACCTCCGATTTCGGGAGGTGGGGGGAGGGGGTGGGGGTGGTCGGGGTGGGACGGGGGCGTGGCTAAAAGGTGAGGAGTATATTTACAGCTAGAATTCACCAAGTCAAGTATTTCATATATATATATATATATATATATATATATATATATATATATATATATAATAAAATAAATATATATATATATATATATATTTTATTTTATTATATATATATATATATATATATATATATATATATATATATATATATATATATAAAATAAATACTTGAATTTCAGTGTTCATTTATTTACATATATACACACTAGAGATGCGCGGTTTGCGGACACAACCGCGGATTCGGCGGATTATCCGCGGATCGGGCGGATGAAATTTAAATAAATAAGATTTTATCCGCGCCGCGGGTCGGGTCGGGCGGATTAATGAGATTTTTTTTTTGTTTTTTTTTGCGGGTGGCAGTTAAACCAATTCGGAAATATATATACATAGTTAAATGTTGTTAGCCACATACGAAAAACGAGCAGCACTCTTTGAAACAGGCAATTATTTATCAGCAGGCACCTGCAGCAGCCACAGGCACCTGCAGCACGCCACATCAGAAGAAGAAAAAAAAAATGGCAACACCGGCAGCAAACGTGGTACGCGACAAACTAAAAAAGGGAATACTAAAGACCAGGGAAAAAAAAGGCCAGAAAAGTTCAGCGTGGACTCGTTTTTATGAGGTTGTAAATCAGGATGACAGCAATGCTGGCTACGTGAGTTGCAAGAGCTGCGACGCTGTGTACGTCTACGACAGTCATAAAACCGGGACATCGAACATGGTGCATGGTGCGAACAAAGGACTTCTTTCATTTAAGGTTTGTGATAAACCATCAAACTCATTCGTTAAAAGGACTCTATAGTAATATAAAACGAATTTTTCTGGACATTATCATGCAAGAAAAGTTTATTTTTGGGACCGCGATCACCGCGTAATGATTTTTAAAGGTTGCATGACAAACATTTAACTGTCCCATGTGATCAGCCAGTGCGATTGGAAGTCCATGCTCAATTATTGCCTCCGTAAATAAAACTTCGGCATTTATCACATCCAAAGAATCTGTTTGGGCGACGAAAAACGTTGAAAGTTTTCCACTTGTATCGCTAGCAACGGCATTAGACTTGTGTTTTTTTGTCCCAAAGTGGTCTTTTACATCGCTAATTCCTCAGTGTCCGATCGAAAAATCTTGTCTGCACAAGGTGCAATTCGCGTAGTTTTCACCCTTTTTTTTTTTTAATTAATGAAAAACCGTATTTTTTATCACTGCACCCGTAACCCGGAATAGGTTGATGAAAACCGTACGAATTACGGGAAAACCGGAGTAGTTGGCAGGTGCCTCACTAATGCCTTGCATCGTCTGTATTAGATATAACGGGCGGGTGCGGGCGGATGGCGGGCGGATGCAGTTCTATTCAAACGTTACATCGGGTGGATGGCGGATGGTTGACGACTTTCTGATGCGGTTGCGGATGAAATATTTGCCTATCCGCGCATCTCTAATACACACACACATAACACTCATCTACTCATTGTTGAGTTAAGGGTTGAATTGTCCATCCTTGTTCTATTATCTGTCACTATTTTTTGAACCATGCTGAACACCCTTTCTGATGATGATGCATTGATGTGTGGCACGCACAAAAGTGCTTTCATCAAATGCACTAGATGGCAGTATTGTCCTGTTTAAGAGTGTCACAACATTGCTGTTTACGGCAGAGAAACTGCTTTACGGTATACAAAAAGGTGACTGCTGTTGTTGTGTGTTGTTGCCGCGCTGGGAGGACGTTAATGAAACTGCCTAACAATAAACCCACATAAGAAACCAAGAACTCGCCCTCCATCATTCTATAGTTATAACGTGATTGGGCAGGTACGCTTTTTTATATTGTGGAGGACCTGAGTCTGCCTGAATTTCGGGAGATTTTCGGGAGAAAATTTGTCCCGGGAGGTTTTCGGGAGAGGCGCTGAATTTCGGGAGTCTCCCGGAAAATCTGGGAGGGTTGGCAAGTATGCATAAACGTTACTTAATTCATTAAAAAAAAAAGAATAAAAAAAGAAAACAAATTTGTATACATATGTAAATGTATTCAGTTATAAACTTTCATTCACTTTCTTCTTTTCTTCATGGATCTGAACTTTACCGCTGCTGGTAGTTTTTTCTATGTTTTTATTGAATAAGTTGTAGGTGTGTTTATTTCAGGATAAAAGTGTAAAAAGTGTTTTGCTTGGGTCATGAAATGATGATAATGGTGTGCCAGGGCATACATACTTTTTATATTTAACACTTAAAGGGGAACATTATCACAATTTCAGAAGGGTTAAAACCATTAAAAATCAGTTCCCAGTGGCTTATTTGATTTTTTGATTTTTTTTAATTTAATTTTACCCATCACGCAATATCCCTAAAAAAAAGTTTCAAAGTGCCTGATTTTAACCACCCGTCCATTTTCCTGTGACGTCACATAATGAAGCCAACACAAACAAACATGGCGGAAAGAACAGCAAGCTATAGCGACATTAGCTCGGATTCAGACTCGGATTTCAGCAGCTTAAGCGATTCAATGATAATGACAATGAATATAATAAAATAATAAGACAATAAAAAATGTGTTCCACAGTGATGTCAAAAGTTTTTGTTTTAATAATCCCCCCCGCCCCCAAATAGAGACATTTTGCAACCTTTTCTTAGTCTTACAAAAATAGCAGCTAAATAGTGCAATTTTGTGTTTTCTCAACCAATAGTGGATAAATGTGTCTTGTTGATGGTTTTCTCCACCTGTTACTGTAGTGATCACATCATAAGACTTGTTATTGGTTTTTAAGATAGCAGTGGTCAAATTGTGTGTCCTTTCAAAAAAAGAGCGGTGAAATTGTGCAACTTTATTATTTTTTTCTCAAAATTAGTTGTCAAATTGTGCGACCTTTGGTTTTCTCAAATTTATTGGTTGAATTCTGCAACATGTTATCTATTTTCTCAAAAATGGTTGGAGTGTTTGAACTTTTAATTAGTTTTTCTCAAATAGCAGTCAAATTGTGGTACTTTTTATAAGTTGTCTCTTGGGATGCAAGAATTTGGTACTGCACTTATTGTGACTAAAATGAACCCCGTTATTATTATCGCGGTGTTGTTGTTCATGGTGAGTTTACTGACAGATATAAGTAAGAACTTTACACTACTTTATATTAGAAATGACAACAGCGGAGAATGAATGTCACGTAACAAGAAGATAGAGAAAAAGAAGCTTATGGACTACGGTGTTGGCACGGACTACAATGGCGGATTTTCAAGACTTATGCAGATCCCAAATACAGATCAGCAGGTACCAGAAGGTAAGAAATGTTGCTTTTTGCATAATATTGCGAAACAAAACGCTAGATAATATATCTTACCTTATACACACACCATACTAATATTCGTATGTTGAAGCACAGTACAATCCATCAAGCGGTGCGGCTTCGTAGCTTACCAAAGTCGTACTAAAACATGTTGATAGATTTTTGAGCGCCGTGTGTAATGTTCTATATTTTCAATGGAACATTTAAAATGTCGGTGTTGTGTACTTGAGTCACATTGCAGTCTACATGTATCTCTTATGTGTGACTGCCATCTACTGGTCACACTTATCATTTCACCATGTGCCACATAAAATAGCTTCGAGGTCGGTAAGCACAACCAAAATTATTCCGTACATTAGGCGCACCGGGTTATAAGGCGCACTGTCGAGTTTTGAGAAAATGAAAGGATTTGGAAGTGCGCCTTATAGTCCGAAAAATACGGTACTTTTATTTCAATGGGAATGTTAGGGACAGGAATACAGTTTCTATTGGTTTTGTGACACAGGTCGTACTTTGAAAGACTTGTACTGCCAAAGAGATCAATTTAATACCACCAAAAAAACAAACCATTTTTTAAATACTTTTTTGCAATGATTTCACAAAATTACACAACTATTTGTCCTTTAACATTGCCCCTTTTCCAATAAATAAACAATAATTATAGTGAAAACTAGAGATGTCCAATAATAAAATTATTGGATTAGGGTACATATCCGGTAAAACACGGACGTAGGGCATACTTGCCAACCCTCCCGATTTTCCCGGGAGACTCCCGAATTTCAGTGCCCCTCCCGAAAATCTCCCGGGGCAACCATTCTCCCGAATTTCTCCCAATTTCCACCCGGACAACAATATTGGGGGCGTGCCTTAAAGGCACTGCCTTTAACGTCCTCTACAACCTGTCGTCACGTCCGCTTTTCCTCCATACAAACAGCGTGCACATAATACATTTTAAACACACGTAAGTGAATGCAAGGCATACTTGATCAACAGCCATACAGGCCACACTGAGGGTGGCCGTAATAAACAACTTTAGCACTGTTACAAATATGCGCCACACTGTGAACCCACACCAAACAAAAATGACAAACACATTTCGGGAGAACATCCGCACCGTAACACAACATAAACACAACAGAACAAATACCCAGAAACCCTTGCAGCACTAACTCTAACAACTAACAATATACACCCCCCGCTACCACCAACATTTTCAAGCATATTGGCTATAGATGACCTAGAAATATCAATAGTTTAAGCGCTGGATGAGAGAAAACAAATGAGGGCACACTGGTCAGTGTTGTGGTTGCTGGTTGGCTAGACCTCGGGCAGCGTTGTTATATTGGAATAAACAAGTGCCTTTGTGGGTGCTCCTTCATGTCTGGAGGGCTTTAAACTGTGTTCAAGTAGAGCGTATTCGGAGGATCGTAATGATTTTTTTTGGGTGTGCTCTCGCTATGGAAATATTCGATTTGTAATGAATAATTCACATTAATAATGCAGTGATAAAAGACAAGGACAGACAAGTAATTACAAACAAAAGTCAATATATTTATCTGGATAAGTGAATAGATTAAATAAGAATGCAGACATAAATACAGGAGTAAAACAAAAGGAACATTGTATAAAGCATTAATGGATACGTCGTGATCAATGAACGTGCCAGCAACTCGAGGGTTCCAGGTTCGAGTCCAGCTTCCGCTATCCGAGTCACTGTCATTGTGTCCTTGGGCAAGACACCTCACGCTTGCTCCCAGTGCCACCCATAATAGTTTCAATGTAGCATAAATGTGGATAATGGGTTTTACTATGTAAAGCACTTTCAGTCTCTAGAGAGAAAAGCGCTATATAAATATAATTCATTTTACAGAACTTCGTATATATAGATATTCAGATAATCATACTACAGACTACAGAGATGGCGTGTTTACCTATGCTTATCATATATACACATATATACATATATATATATATATACATACATATATATATATATATATATATATACATACATATATATATATATATACACATACATACACATATATATATATATACGTACACACATATATACACACAAATATATAAATATATATATACACACACACACACACACACACACACACACACACACACACACACACACACACACACACACACACACACACACACACATACATATATATATATATATATACACACATACACACACACATATAGTATATACATAAACATACATACATACTTACATACAGATATACACACATGTAACATTGACCTACATTCCACACACACACACACACACACACACCCACACACACACACACACACACACACACACACACACACACACACACACACACACATACATATATATATATACATACGCACACACATATAGTATATACATATAATACATACACACACAAATATA
The DNA here is from genome assembly GCF_033978685.3 of Nerophis lumbriciformis. Classification (NCBI taxonomy): domain Eukaryota; kingdom Metazoa; phylum Chordata; class Actinopteri; order Syngnathiformes; family Syngnathidae; genus Nerophis; species Nerophis lumbriciformis. Next base: position 10,123,896 of record NC_084561.2, read on the forward strand.
TACATAAACATACATACACACATACATACATACAGATATATACACATGTAACATTGACCTACATTCTATTTATATACTATCACCTTTATCAATTACTATATTACAAACATCTTCTGGATATAACTTATTAAATATGTCCATTTTTTTCTCTAATACTGAGTCGGGTTGTTATTTTAATATTTAATATTTAATATGAATAATTATTATTATTTAATGTTTCCATATATATTATCTGTCAGGGCTGTTCCTGGAAAATACAAACATTTTAACACGTAAAATTCCTTTTGAAAAGAAAAAAAAAAGTTTAAGTTAAGAAATGTTGTATAAATACAATACAATTGTTTTTATAAAAGTACTTTTTTTAATGTATTTATACAGGTACAGTAGTTTTTATGAAGTAATGTAATATTACTATACAGCATGGAGAGCGGACTTCTAACACACCATCAGCAGCTTCTCTATATTTTTATGGCTAAATGTTTAGACGTTTTTTGAACAACATACAGACTGATGTTTTGGAATTTTTCCTATCCAATAAAGAAATCTCCAGAGAAAGCTAAGGTATTTTAAGTATTTATTTGTGATCTCAAATAGCATCAGTTTACAGAGAAGCAAGTCTACGCTGCTACAGAAGAAGAAAGGTAGATTGAGAAGAAAGAAAGAGAGAGAGAGAACAGGGTCGGGGGGGTTAAAAAAAACCCTTCCAGATATTAAAACTGCTCATGCTCCATCATGTTTTTTTAATGATTTATTTCATTAATTCTCAGCACTGTCCTTCACGCTCACTTTCTTCGTCTCCATGGTCGGAAAAACAAAGATCTTTAGCGATAAGACAAGGGTGTCCAAAGTGTGGAGTTTTGTTGGGTGTCAAAATAAAATAAAATAAAAAGAATAATAAAAATGTAAGAAAAAAAAAGCAAATAAATAAAATAGGTAATAATAACACATTTTGTCACCTGTAACACAAAGTAGAATTATTGCTCTTTGAAGGAAGCCCTTCCTTTTAAAGAGCATATCAAAATACCTTAGAATAGTTCTTTTATGGATCAAAATCATTTTAATGTACACCAATATTACTCTTTTAGTGGGAATTATTATGAAATATTGACTATAAAATTGGATTTCAATGTAAACATTCCATAAATTGGTGCCATATTTCTATGCTTTGACTACTTTGAATTTCCCCTAACTTTAAAATAGGTTTTTAAAAATACAGAATAAATACACAAATAATTAAGAATACAATGTATAAATGAACAGTACAGGCCAAAAGTTTGGACACAACTTCTCATTCATTGGTTTTCTTTATTTCCATGACTATTTACATTGTAGATGGTCACTGAAGGCATCACAACTATGAATGAACATGTGGAGTTATGTACTTAACAAAAAAAGGTGAAATAACTGAAAACATGTTTTATATTCTTAGTTTCTTTACTGCTTTGCGCACTCTTGGCATTCTCTCGATGAGCTTCAAGAGGGTTTTCACTTTACAGGTGTCATAGTTTTGAAGCCTTCAGTGACAATCTACAATGTAAATAGTCATGAAAAGAAAGAAAACACATTGAAATAAGAAGGTGTGTCCAAATTTTTGGCCTGTACTGTATGTAAAAAGTATAAATACAACTAGAATAATGTAACAATGTGGAAATAGAAGAACATTTTAAGAAAAGTGAGAATTTTGGACAAAAATAGCCAAAATGAATATCATGTTTTCATTCAATTTGATTGGAATGTTGTTGTGGAAAACATGGGAATTTTAGTCGTCATGTCCTGAATGATCCTCCCACGCTTCTTTTTCCTCCCTCATTCTGCCTCTCGCTGGAATGTATGCAGAAGTATAAATCATAGAAAAGCTGTGATTAATGTAGAAGGTGTATATGGATGATAAGTACTTATGATGGTTAGTGTAGGCATGTAAATACATGTACATACACGGGGACGCCTCTTGCTAAATTGGGGCCCTAAGGAGAATTTAATTTGGTATTTGGTTATTTTGATACAGTACCAATGTGAGTGTTGGCCGATATTGATATTGATCCGATAGGATATCAGCACGACTCATACATACTTTTATTATTTCGCAAGGTGGAATGTTAGAAAAGGCTTGATCAAGGGAAATTGGCCAAACAGAGAACAATGGTAAGTATGAAAAAACACTAACCTATGTGTTATTTACAGTATGGAATGTACTTATGCTGTCTTTAAGTTGAAGTGGAATGGTAATGAGTTAGGTAAATTAAGCTCATGACTAGAGATGTCCGATTTCCGATGTCCGATAATATCGGCCTGCCGATATTATCGGCCGATAAATGCTTTAATATGTAATATCGGAAATTATCGGTATCGGTTTCAACCTCCCGATTTTCCCGGGAGACTCCCGAATCTCAGTGCCCATCCCGAAAATCCCCCGGGGCAACCATCCTCCCGGACAACATTATTGGGGGTGTGCCTTAAAGGCACTGCCTTTAGCGTCTTACAACCTGTCATCACGTGCGCTTTTCCTCCAGACAAACAGTGTGCCGGCCCAGTCACATAATATATGCGGCTTTTACACATACACAAGTGAATACTTGGTCAATAGCCATACAGGTCACACTGAGGGTGGCCGTATAAACAACTTTAACACTGTTACAAATATGCGCCACACTGTGAACCCACACCAAACAAGAACATTTCGGGAGAACACCCGCACCGTAACACAACATAAACACAACAGAACAAATACCCAGAACCCCTTGCAGCACTAACTCTTCCGGGACGCTACAATATAGACCCCCGCTGTAATTTTTTATTTTAATATATATATATATATATAAATAAAATAAATACTTGAATTTCAGTGTTCATTTATTTACACATATACACACACATAACACTCCTCTACTCATTGTTGTATTTGAAAGTGCAATGCTTTGCAGCCAGAAGCACAGCCTTTGAAGGAGCATAGGTATGGGCAGCATCTGTGAAATTTAATTTGCAGGCTATAGCCTACCATTTTTACCTTTTTGTAAATGACTTGACTAAATGACGAGAAAATACCAACTTTACGTGTTCATTGGAGGACATAAATGGATGTCCAGCTTTGCACAAGCAAACACGCTGCAGGACTGCTTGTATCGGACTTTTGAGATGAAAACCAATATAATCCGATACTGTTTTGTGCCAATATCAGACCGGTATCTGATATCTATATCAGATTGGGACACTCCTAATGTTTTGTACTAAAATAGATTCATTAAAGTCCAAAATAACAAATACAAATAAGAATTAAAACATTAGTTTGCTAACCTTACTGAAATAAATTGGACTTAGACAGTATGAATATTTGGGGAAATTTGCCAATATGTTTTTATCTGTGACAGAGCAGGAAGGAGCTAGGAATAAGTTTGCAATACTATATGACTGCTTGCTTATTTGTGGTTTGGATTGTCTTTAGGGTTTTATGAAAATGGTTATTGTCGAGGTTCCTGTAGTTATGTGGCATTAAAGCGCATGTGTATTAATACAGGGATCCGTTGCCATAGCAACACAAATGCAAGAACGCTTTAAAAGTCGGGATTTTGAGGAAAATCCTGGACTTTTTGAACTTCCCAAGAAGTCACCATATCTGGAAAGAAAAGTATTTGCTTAGGTATTTGCAGCTTTCCTAAAACTTTGTTTGATGAATATTCAATAATTATACTTTAGTACATTTTATATAGAAGTACAGTACTTTGTCGGTTTTTAAAGATTCTATTTGAAGGGGCAGAAGGGGCCTACTGGGATCTCTGAGGTTCAAATCTGAACTCAGCGGTTCTCTCAGCTGTTGCTGTTGACAACGGCAATGTGGGAGGAGCTTGTTCCTGGCAGGTCAACGCTGCCAAAGTCTCCCTGGGGGACAAAGCCTGAATACTTCTGCTATGTTGGCTTTACTCGCGACACTCCCGAGGCCTGCTCTGGGGGAACCCGCATGATGGTAAACATTCGCTAGGAAGTACAAACCACTAACAAACACCACAATACTGCAGTACTACACAACTAGACTAATACTACAGTACTAGCTGGGACTGTATGACGGTCCTGAGAGTTGTGAGTGAACAGGTGATCCTCAGGTTACGAACAAGGTTATTTCAGTACTTTTACCCAAACTAATACTATAGTCAGTCACACATGAAGTACTTATATACTGCAGTATTAGAAAGGTGATACTTTCACATGTTCCAAGATACAATCGTTATCCTTCATGATGGAAGTGTAAAGATCAAAATTCTTGCTGTGGAATTGTGTGTGAATTTTTGAGATGTGGGAATAAAGAACATAAATGTGCTGATTCGGCTCAAATGTTCTGCTGTTGGAATGTGTTGTTCTCCTAAAAAGGTGGTTCTCCTAAAGAATTGTGTTCTTCTAAAAAGTTTGGTTCTCCTAAAGAGTTGTGTTCTTCTAAAAAGTTTGGTTCTCCTACAGAGTTTTGTTCTCCTCAAAAGTTTGGTTCTCATAAGGAGTTTGGTTCTTCTAAAACGTGTGGTTCTCCTAAAGAGTTTTGTTCTTCTAAATAGTTTTGTTCTCTTAAAAAGTTTGGTCCTCCTAAAGAGTTTTTTCTCCTAAAGAGTTTGGTCCTCCTAAAGAGTTTTGTTTGCATACGAGTTTTGTTCTCCTAAAAAGTTTGGTTGTCCTAAAGAGTTTTGTTCTCCTAAAGAGTATGCTTTTTATAAAATATTGGATTCTCCTAGAGTTTGGTTCTCCTAAAGAGTTTGGTTCTCCTAAAAAGTTTGGTTCTCCTAAAAAGTTTGGTTCTTCTAAAGAGTTTGGTTTTCCTAAAGAGTTTGGTTCTCCTAAAAGGTATGGTTCTCCAAAAGAGTTTGGTTCTCCCAAAATGTTTTGTTTACCTAAAAAGTTTGGTTCTCCTAAAGAGTTGTGTTCTTCTAAAAAGTGTGGTTCTCCTAAAGAGTTGTGTTCTTCTAAAAAGTTTGGTTCTCCTACAAAGTTTTGTTCTCCTCAAAAGTTTGGTTCTCATAAGGAGTTTGGTTCTTCTAAAAAGTGTGGTTCTCCTAAAGAGTTTTGTTCTTCTAAATAGTTTTGTTCTCTTAAAAAGTTTGGTCCTCCAAAAGAGTTTTTTCTCCTAAAGAGTTTGGTCCTCCTAAAGAGTTTTGTTTGCATACAAGTTTTGTTCTCCTAAAAAGTTTGGTTGTCCTAAAGAGTTTTGTTCTCCTAAAGAGTATGTTTTTTTATAAAATATTGGATTCTCCTAGAGTTTGGTTCTCCTAAAGAGTTTGGTTCTCCTAAAAAGTTTGGTTCTCCTAAAAAGTTTGGTTCTTCTAAAGAGTTTGGTTTTCCTAAAGAGTTTGGTTCTCCTAAAAGGTATGGTTCTCCAAAAGAGTTTGGTTCTCCAAAAGAGTTTGGTTCTCCCAAAAAGTTTTGTTTACCTAAAAAGTTTGGTTCTCCTAAAGAGTTGTGTTCTTCTGAAAAGTGTGGTTCTCCTAAAGAGTTGTGTTCTTCTAAAAAGTTTGGTTCTCCTAAAGAGTTGTGTTCTTCTAAAAAGTTTGGTTCTCCTACAAAGTTTTGTTCTCCTCAAAAGTTTGGTTCTCATAAGGAGTTTGGTTCTTCTAAAAAGTGTGGTTCTCCTAAAGAGTTTTGTTCTTCTAAATAGTTTTGTTCTCTTAAAAAGTTTGGTCCTCCAAAAGAGTTTTTTCTCTGAAAGAGTTTGGTCCTCCTAAAGAGTTTTGTTTGGATACAAGTTTTGTTCTCCTAAAAAGTTTGGTTGTCCTAAAGAGTTTTGTTCTCCTAAAGAGTATGTGTTCTCATAAAATGTTGGATTCTCCTAGAGTTTGGTTCTCCTAAAGAGTTTGGTTCTCCTAAAAAGTTTGGTTCTCCTAAAAAGTTTTGTTCTTCTAAAGAGTTTGGTTTTCCTAAAGAGGTTGGTTCTCCTAAAAGGTATGGTTCTCCAAAAGAGTTTGGTTCTCCCAAAAAGTTTTGTTCTCCTAAAGAGTTGTGTTCTTCTAAAAAGTTTGGTTCTCCTACAGAGTTTTGTTCTCCTCAAAAGTTTGGTTCTCATAAGGAGTTTGGTTCTTCTAAAAAGTGTGGTTCTCCTAAAGAGTTTTGTTCTTCTAAATAGTTTTGTTCTCTTAAAAAGTTTGGTTCTCCAAAAGAGTTTTTTCTCCTAAAGAGTTTTGTTCTCTCAATAGTTTTGTTCTCTTAAAAAGTTTGGTCCTCCAAAAGAGTTTTTTCTCCTAAAGAGTTTGGTCCTCCTAAAGAGTTTTGTTTGCATACAAGTTTTGTTCTCCTAAAAAGTTTGGTTGTCCTAAAGAGTTTTGTTCTCCTAAAGAGTATGTTTTCTTATAAAATGTTGGATTCTCCTAGAGTTTGGTTCTCCTAAAGAGTTTGGTTCTCCTAAAAAGTTTTGTTCTCCTAAAAAGTTTTGTTCTTCTAAAGAGTTTGGTTTTCCTAAAGAGGTTGGTTCTCCTAAAAGGTATGGTTCTCCAAAAGAGTTTGGTTCTCCCAAAAAGTTTTGTTTACCTAAAAAGTTTGGTTCTCCTAAAGAGTTTTGTTTGCATAAAAGTTTTGTTCTCCTAAAACGTTTGATTGTCCTAAGAGTTTTGTTCTCCTAAATAGTTTAGTTTTTCTAAAATGTTTGATTCTTCTAGAGTTTGGTTCTCTGAAAATGTTTGGTTCTCCTAAAGAGTTTTGTTTGCATACAAGCTTTGTTCTCCTAAAAAGTTTGGTTGTCCTAAATGGTTTTGTTCTCCAAAAATGTGTTGTTTTCCTAAAGAGTATGTTTTTTTAATAAAATGTTGGATTCTCCTAAAGAGTTTGGTTCTCCTAAAGAGTTTGGTTCTCCTAAAAAGTTTTGTTCTTCTAAAGAGTTTGGTTTTCCTAAACAGTTTTGTTCTCCTAAAATGTATGGTTGTCTTAAAGAGCTCAGTTCCCCTAAAGGTTTATGTTCTCCTGAAGGATTTGGTATTCCAAAAGAGTTTTGTTGTCCTAAAAAGTTTTTTTTCTCCTAAAAGTTTGGTCCTCCTAAAGAGTTTTGTTCTCCTAAAGAGTTTCGTTTTCCTAAAGAGTTTGGTTCTCCTAAAATGTATGGTTCTCCAAAAGAGTTTGGTTCTCCCAAAAAGTTTTGTTTACCTAAAAAGTTTGGTTCTCCTAAAGAGTTGTTTGCATAAAAGTTTTGTTCTCCTAAAAAGTTTGGTTGTCCTAAAGAGTTTTGTTCTCCTAAAGAGTATGTTTTCTTATAAAATGTTGGATTCTCCTAGAGTTTGGTTCTCCTAAAGAGTTTGGTTCTCCTAAAAAGTTTTGTTCTCCTAAAAAGTTTTGTTCTTCTAAAGAGTTTGGTTTTCCTAAAGAGGTTGGTTCTCCTAAAAGGTATGGTTCTCCAAAAGAGTTTGGTTCTCCCAAAAAGTTTTGTTTACCTAAAAAGTTTGGTTCTCCTAAAGAGTTTTGTTTGCATAAAAGTTTTGTTCTCCTAAAACGTTTGATTGTCCTAAGAGTTTTGTTCTCCTAAATAGTTTAGTTTTTCTAAAATGTTTGATTCTTCTAGAGTTTGGTTCTCTGAAAATGTTTGGTTCTCCTAAAGAGTTTTGTTTGCATACAAGCTTTGTTCTCCTAAAAAGTTTGGTTGTCCTAAATGGTTTTGTTCTCCAAAAATGTGTTGTTTTCCTAAAGAGTATGTTTTTTTAATAAAATGTTGGATTCTCCTAAAGAGTTTGGTTCTCCTAAAGAGTTTGGTTCTCCTAAAAAGTTTTGTTCTTCTAAAGAGTTTGGTTTTCCTAAACAGTTTTGTTCTCCTAAAATGTATGGTTGTCTTAAAGAGCTCAGTTCCCCTAAAGGTTTATGTTCTCCTGAAGGATTTGGTATTCCAAAAGAGTTTTGTTGTCCTAAAAAGTTTTTTTTCTCCTAAAAGTTTGGTCCTCCTAAAGAGTTTTGTTCTCCTAAAGAGTTTCGTTTTCCTAAAGAGTTTGGTTCTCCTAAAATGTATGGTTCTCCAAAAGAGTTTGGTTCTCCCAAAAAGTTTTGTTTACCTAAAAAGTTTGGTTCTCCTAAAGAGTTGTTTGCATAAAAGTTTTGTTCTCCTAAAACGTTTGATTGTCCTAAGAGTTTTGTTCTCCTGAATAGTTTAGTTTTTCTAAAATGTTTGATTCTCCTAAAGAGATTGGTTCTCTGAAAATGTTTGGTTCTCCTAAATAGTTTTGTTCTCCTAAAGAGTTTTGTTTGCATACAAGTTTTGCTCTCCTAAAAAGTTTGGTTGTCCTAAAGAGTTTTGTTCTCCAAAAAAGTTTTGTTCTCCTAAAGAGTATGTTTTTTTTAAATAAAATGTTGGATTCTCCTAAAGAGTTTGGTTCTCCTAAAGAGTTTGGTTTTCCTAAAAAGTTTGGTTTTCCTAAAAAGTTTGGTTCTCCTAAAAAGTTTTGTTCTTCTTAAGAGTTTGGTTTTCCTAAACAGTTTGGTTCTCCTAAAATGTATGGTTGTCTTAAAGAGCTCAGTTCCCCTAAAGCTTTATGTTCTCCTGAAGGATTTGGTATTCCTAAAGATTTTTGTTGTCCTAAAAAGGTTTTTTTCTCCTAAAAGTTTGGTCCTCCTAAAGTGTTTTGTTCTCCTAAAGAGTTTCGTTTTTCTAAAGTTTGGTCCTCCTAAAACCAAAAGAGTTTGGTTCTCCCAAAACCAAAAGAGTTTGGTTCTGCCAAAAAGTTTTGTTTACCTAAAAAGTTTGGTTCTCCTAAAGAGTTTGGTTCTCCCAAAGAGTTTTGTTTGCATAAAAGTTTTGTTCTCCTATAACGTTTGGTTGTTCTAAGAGTTTTGTTCTCCTAAATAGTTTAGTTTTTCTAAAATGTTTGATTCTCCTAAAGAGTTTGGTTCTCTGAAAATGTTTGGTTCTCCTAAAGAGTTTGGTTCTCTGAAAATGTTTGGTTCTCCTAAAGAGTTTGGTTCTCCTAAAGAGTTTGGTTCTCCTAAAGAGTTTGGTTGTCTTAAACAGTTCGGTTGTCTTAAAATATTATGTTCTCCTGAAGGGTTTGGTTCTCCTAAAGAGTTTTGTTTACCACAAAAAGATATGATTCTCCTAAAGAGATTGGTTCTCCCAAAGAGTTTTGTTTTCCTAAAGTGTGATTCTCCTAAAGAGTTGTGTTCTCCTAAAATGTTTAGTTGTCTTAAAGAGCTCAGTTCCCCTAAAGATTTACGTTCTCCTGAAGAGTTTGGTTCTCCTGAAAAGTTTTGTTTTTCTAAAGAGTTTGGTTCTCCTAAAGAGTTGTGTTTTCCTAAAATGCATAGTTGTCTTAAAGAGCTCAGTTCCCCTAAATATTGGTTCTCCTAAAAAGTTTAGTTACCTAAAGGGTTTGGTTCTCCTAAAGAGTTTTGTTGTACTAAAACGTGTGGTTCTACTGAAGAGTTTGGTTCTCCTAAAAAGTTTGGTTCTCCCAGAGATGTCTGGTTCTCCCAAAGTGTATGGTTCTCCTAAAATGTATGGTTGTCTTGAAGAGCTCAGTTCCCCTAAAGGTTTATGTTCTCCTGAAGGGTTTGGTTCTCCTAAAGGGTTTGGTTTTCCAAAAGAGAGTTTGGTTCTTCTGAAGGTTTTGGTTCCCATGACGAGTTAGGCTCTCATAAAGAATTTAGTTCTCCTGAAGAGTTTGGTTCTGTGTAGGGGTTTGGTTCTCCAAAATGGTTTAGTTGTCATGAAGGGTTTGGTTGTCCTAAAATGTATGGTTGTTTTGAAGCAGTGCTTCTCAATTATTTTCTGTTTTGCCCCCCCTGAGAAGAAGAATATATTTTGCCCCCCCCACTCTCCACCGTGACTATAAATAGTATCATTTGTCTACACGTGACCCCCCCCCCGCCCCCTGGCCCACGCACCACGCCCCCTAAGGGGGGCCCACCCCACTATTTGGGATAGACTGTCTTAAAGACTTCAGTTCTCCTCAAGTATTATGTTCTCCTGAAGGGTTTGGTTCTCCCAAAGTGTTTGGTTTTCCTGAAGGGGTAGGCTTTACTGAAAGGGTTTGATCCTCTTAAAAGGGTTTAGTTCTTTTAAATTATTTAGTGCTCCTAAAGGGTTTGGTTCTCCTAAAGGGTTGAGTTCACCTTTGTGATTTAGTTCTCCTGAAGGGTTTGGTTCATCTACAGTTTGGTTCTCCTAATGTGTTTGGTTCTTCCAATGGGTTTGGCTCTCCTAAAGCATTCTGTTTTCCTTAAGGGTTTGGCTTTACTGAAAGGGTTTGGTTCTCTTAAAGGGTTTAGTTCCTCTAAATGATTTAGTTCTCCTAAAGGGTTTGGTTCATCTAGAATTTGGTTCTCCTAAAGAGTTTGGTTCTCCTAAAGGGTTTAGTTCACCTACATGATTTAGTTCTACTGTAGGGTTTGGTTCATCTAGAGTTTGGTTCTTCTAAGGAGTTTGTTTCTCTCAAAGAGTTACGTTCTCCTAATGGGTTTGGTTCTTCATAAGGGTTTGGTTGACCTGAAGAGTTTGGTTCTCTTAAAGTGTTTGGTTTTTCTGAAGGGTTTGTTCTCCTAAACGGTTTGGTTCTCCTAATGGGTTTGGTTTTCCAAAAGAGACTTTGGTTCTTCTGAAGGTTTAAGTTCTCAGGAAGAGTTAGGCTCTCATAAAGAATTTAGTTCACCTGAAGAGTTTGGTTCTCTGTCAGTGTTTGGTTCTCCTAAAAGGTTCAGTTGTCTTGAAGGTTTTGGTTCTCCTAAATACCAAATACCGCTGCTATTTGGAATGCAACAAAGTGAACCGATCCACATGTTTGACTTGAACTGCTCTACTTCTTTGTTTTACAGTTGTTACATCTATTTTACATCTTAACTTATCTTTGCTTGTATTCATATGTGTACCTAACCTCTGTTCTTATTGTGTTTGGTTCTCGAGGTTTTGGTTTCCCCCATGGGATTTGCTACTTTGGTCTGCTGGAACAACTCCAGCGTTTCATCGTTTTTTTGTTGCAGCTTTCATGTTGACATTTTACTTCCTAGTTTTTACTAGCTTAACTGTTCCTCGGGCTCTGGTAGCTAAGACCAACTGGATTTGTTGTTCCTCATCACATATTCTGATCCTGTCTTTTTGTTCTTGTTCCTTATTGTCATCATGTCTTGTTTTTGTCATTCGATCAGTCAATCAGACTTTGGGAAGATGTCAGAGAAGAAATTATAGACTGTAAACATTTTCAGCTTCAACTTAACGTTTTCTTTCTTCCACAATTTCTGGTCTGGTTCAGATCCCGAGGTGAGCTGACCTTAGTCCTCGTCATGCCGAGAAGGAAACTCCCGGAAAAGAATCCCAGAATGTTGCCTGCTCACTTCAGCCTGATGTTCTTCACCTCCTTACTCCTCTTGATACTGGTAAGAACTTTATTATTACTCTAATTTTGATGATGTATTGTTATTATTGTCATACTCTCCTATTTTTATCATATCTAGTTGCAGTATTACTACAACTTTTACTACATTATGAGGGTGTAGTACTCAGTCTAACAGTTGTACAGCTGTAGTAGTAGAGCTGGGAGTTACAAACAAATACAACCATGTATATACAGTATATGTATATATATATACACATACATATTGTCTAAATACATGTATATTTAGACAATAGTTATTAGTTATATATAGTCATACATCAGTTTCTTGTAATTGCAGTACTTGTAGTAGTGGACTTGTAGTTACTTTCTATGTAGTTTTAGCACTATTAGTAGTGTACCTGTAGTTCCTTGTATTCGTAGTAATTGTAGTAGTGTACTTGCTGTTGCCTGTAGTAATGTACTTGTAGTTTCATTGTAGTAGTGTACATGTTATTTCTTGTACTTGCAGTAGTCTACTTGTCATTTTGTGTACTTGTAGTACTTGCGGTAGTCGGGTTGTAGTTTCCTGTCGTTTTAGCGCCTGTCGTGGTGTACTTATAGTTTCTTGTAGTATTTGAAGTAGCCTACTTGCAGTTTTCTTGTAGTAGTGTTCTTATTTTAGTTGTAATGTTATAGTTGTAGTAATTGTAGTAGTGTACTCGTGGTGTCTTGTAGTTGTAGTACTTATAGTAGTGGGCTTGTAGTTTGTCGTCGTCGTAGTTCTTGTAGTAGTGTACTCTTAGTTTGTCGTAGTTCTTGTAGTAGTGTACTTGTGGTTTATTGTCGTAGCACTTGTAGCAGTGTTCATGTAGTTTTTTATAGTTTTAGTACTTATAGTAGTGCGCTTGTAGTTTGTTGTCGTAGTTCTTGCAATAGTGTACTTGCAGTTTGTCGTAGTTCTTCTAGTAGTGTACTTGTAGTTGTAGCACTTGTAGCAGTGTACCTGTAGTTTCTTGTAGTTGTAGTAATTGTAGTAGTGCGCTTGTAGTTTGTTGTTGTAGTTCTTGTAGTAGTGTATTTGTAGTTTCTTGTAGTTGTAGCACTTGTAGCAGTGTACCTGTAGTTTCTTGTAGTTTTAGTACTCCTGGTGGTGTCTTTTGTAGTTGTAGTACTTATAGTAGTGTACTTGTAGTTTTTATGTAGTCACTGTATAGCACCTGTAGTAGTGTGTATTTGTAGTTTATTGTTGGTAGTTTTAGTATTTGCAGTAATTTACTTGTAGTTTCTGGTAGTTGTAGCAATTGTAGTAGTGCGCTTGTAGTTTGTTGTTGTAGTTCTTGTAGTAGTGTATTTGTAGTTTCTTATAGTTGTAGCACTTGTAGCAGTGTACCTGTAGTTTCTTGTAGTTTTAGTACTCCTGGTGGTGTCTTTTGTAGTTGTAGTACTTATAGTAGTGTACTTGTAGTTTTTATGTAGTCACTGTATAGCACCTGTAGTAGTGTGTATTTGTAGTTTATTGTTGGTAGTTTTAGTATTTGCAGTAATTTACTTGTAGTTTCTTGTAGTTGTAGCAATTGTATTATTGTACTTGTAGTTTTTATGTAGTTATTGTACTTGTAGTAGTGTACTTGTAGTTTATTGTAGTTACGGTACTTGTAGTAATGCACTTGTAATTTATTGTAGTAGTGCACTTGGAGTTTCTTGTAGTTGTAGTTCTTGTAGTAGTGCACTTGGAGTTTCTTGTTGTAATACTTGTAGTGGTGTGCTTGTAGTTTCGGTACTTGTAGTTTTAGTATTTGTAGTAATTTACTTGTAGTTTCTTGTAGTTGTAGCAATTGTACTTGTAGTTTTTATGTAGTTATAGTACTTGTGGTAGTGTACTTGTTGTTATGGTACTTGTAGTCATGCACTTGTAATTTATTGTAGTTGTCGTACTTGTAGTAGTGCACTTGTAGTTTATTGTAATTATGGTACTTGTAGTAATGTACTTGTAATGTATTGTACTTGTAGTAGTGCACTTGGGAGTTTCTTGTAGTTGTAGTTCTTGTAGTAGTGCACTTGGAGTTTCTTGTCTTAGTACTTGTTGTCGTGTGCTTGTAGTTTCGGTACTTTTAGTTTTAGTATTTGTAGTAATTTACTTGTAGTTTCTTGTAGTTGTAGCAATTGTACTTGTAGTTTTTATGTAGTTATAGTACTTGTAGTAGTGTACTTGTAGTTATGGTACTTGTAGTCGTGCACTTGTAATTTATTGTAGTTGTCGTACTTGTAGTTTATTGTAATTATGGTACTTGTAGTAATGTACTTGTAATGTATTGTAGTTGTCGTACTTGTAGTAGTGCATTTGGGAGTTTCTTGTAGTTGTAGTTCTTGTAGTAGTGCACTTGGAGTTTCTTGTCTTAGTACTTGTTGTCGTGTGCTTGTAGTTTCGGTACTTTGTAGTAATTTACTTGTAGTTTCTTGTAGTTGTAGCAATTGTACTTGTAGTTTTTATGTAGTTATAGTACTTGTGGTAGTGTACTTGTAGTTATGGTACTTTTAGTCGTGCACTTGTAATTTATTGTAGTTGTCGTACTTGTAGTAGTGCACTTGGAGTTTCTTGTAGTTGTAGCACTTGTAGCAGTGTACCTGTAGTTTCTTGTAGTTTTAGTACCGGTACTCCTAGTGGTGTACTTGTAGTCTTTTGTAGTTGTAGTAATTATAGTAGTGTACTTGCAGTTGTTATGTAGTTACTGTATAGTACCTGTAGTAGTATGTACTTGTAGTTTGTTGTTGTTGTAGTTCTTGTAGTAGTGCACTTGTAGTGTATTGTAATTCAATTGTTTTTATTGATTATTTTATTGAAGACAAGCTGCTTGAGGGGTAAAGGAGTAAAGTGTTGAACGTTTAGAGACTTACTAAGCAGTCTTCTTTGCTGCCTAATGTTCTGTGACTAATTGAATCAAATCTGTCATAATTTTGTCACATCTAATTAGGTCACAGACATCACCATGACTGTGTATAGTCAATACTGTACGTATAGATGTGTGTCAAGGGTGCTAGTGTTACACATTCTGTACAGCGCATCCGGAAAGTATTCGCTGCGCTTCACTTTTTCTGCATATTTATCACAGCCTTATTCGGAAATGGAAAAAAAATAAATTTTTTGTCCTCAAAATTCTATCAACAACACCCCATATTGACAATGTGAAAAGTAGTTTGAGGAAATTTGGCAAACGTATTAAAAATGAAAAACTAAGAAATCCCATTTAGTATTCACAGCCTTTGCTATGAAGCTCAACAGTCAGTTCAACTGATCATCCTTGAGATGTTCCTACAGTCTAATTCAGGGGTCGGCAACCTTTACCAGTCAAAGAGCCATTTTGACCAGTTTCGCTAATTATAGAAAACAATGGGAGCCGCAAAATTTTTTTTTAACTTTAAATGAAATAGTTTTCTTTTTGCTTTGTGCTATGTGTAAACCAGGGGTCTCAGACACGCTGCCCACACCTTTATGTGGAATTTGAAAGCTGGTGCGGCAAGCGGGTTTTAAATGAATGGCGCTTGTCAGCGTCATGCGTGCCGTGATGGTACAGCATATAGCACCCACTACAACCAGCGTGCCTGATCAGCCACACGTTGTTGGGTGTTTCCGCTTGCTTACGTAGGTGACAGCAAGGCATACTTGCTCAACAACCACACAGGTTACACTGACGGTGGCGGTATAAAAAAAAACTATAACACTCTTACTAATAATACGCCACACTGTGAACCCACACCAAACAAGAACGACAAACACATTTCGGGAGAACATCTGCACCGTAACACAACATAAACACAACCGTACAAATACCCAGAATCCCATGCAGCCCTAACTCTTCCGGGATACATTATACACCCCCGCTACCAAACCCCGCCCACCTGGGACATGACTTGGAAAGGCACAGTTTATATATAGAAGGTCCCAGACATGACAGTGCATGGCAGAGCACAAACCAAGAGTGAAATCGAAGGAATTGTCTGTAGACCCCCCCCAAGACAGCATTGTCTCGAGGCACACATCTGGGGAAGGGTACAGATAAATATATTCTGCCTTGAAGGTCTCAATGAGCACAGGGGCCTCCATCACCCGTAAATGGAAAAAGTTTGAGACCACCAGGATTCGTCCTAGAGCAGGGGTCGGCAACCTTTACCACTCAAAGAGCCATTTTGACCCGTTTCCACAAATTACAGAAAACAATGGGGGCCACAAAACTCTTTTGAAATTTAAAATGAAATAACGCTACATACAAAGTTTTTTTTTGCTTTGTGCTATGTATAAACCAGGGGTCTCAGACACGCGGCCCGCACCTTAATATGAAAATGTAATGTTAGTGCGGCCCGCGAGTTTTATATGAATGGCGCTTGACAGCATCACACTTGCCAACCCTCCCAATTTTTCCGGTAGACTCCCAAATTTCAGGGCAACTATTCTCTCGAATGTATGCTGATTTTCACCCAAACAACAATAACAAGGGCGTGCCGTGATGTCACTACCTTTAGCGCCCTCTACGGCCTGAACAAACAGTGTGCCAGCCCAGTTACATGTTATATGAGGCTTCTGCAGACAGACACGAGTGACTGCAAGGCATACTTAGTCAACAGCCATACAGATCACACTGAGGGTGGCGATATAAACAACTTTAACACTCTTACTAATATGCGCCACACTGTGAACCCACACCAAACAAGAATGACAAACACATTTCGGGAGAACATCCACACCGTAACACAACAGAACAAATACCCAGAATCCCATGCATCCCTAACTCTTCCGGGCTACTTTATACACCCCCGCTACCACCAAAGCCCGCCACCCCAACCCTGCCCCCCCCCACACATCAACTACACCCCCCGCCCCCCACCCCTCGTGCGTAGATAGAGGTGGGCGGGGTTGTATGTAATGTAGCCAGGAAGAGTTAGGGATGCATGGGATTCTGGGTATTTGTTCTGTTGTGTTTATGTTGTGTTACGGTGTGGATGTTCTCCCGAAATGTGTTTGTCATTCTTGTTTGGTGTGGGTTCACAGTGTGGCGCATATTAATAAGAGTGATATAGTTGTTTATACGGCCACCGTCAGTGTGATCTGTATGGCTGTTGAACAAGTATGCCTTGCTGTCACTTAGTGTGTGAGCAGTCGCCGCATACAAAATGCGACTTAGGTGAAAAAGCGGACGCGACGACAGGTTGTAGAGGACGCAAAATGCAGTGCCATCACGGCACGCCCTCAATTTTGTTGTCCGGGTGAAAATCGGATGAAAAATGTTTGCCCCGGGAGAGGCAGTGAAATCCGGAAGTCTCCCGGAAAAATCGTGAGGGTTGGCAAGAATGCAGCTGAGCCGCATCAGAGTGGTCAAAGAGCCGCATGCGGCTCCGGAGCCGCGGGTTGCCGACCCCTGTCCTAGAGCTAAACCGTCTAAAGCAGGGGTGTCAAACTGAAATACAGAGTGGGCCAAAATTTAAAGCTGAACAAAGCCGCGGGCCAAGGTTGAACAAATTAACCTTTTAATAGGGACCCAAACAAGTTTTGAATTGAATATTGAACAAGCAAGGCTTATATAACTTTATAGTGACATGCAAAATCCAGTTTCAAATAATAATAATAATAATCAAAAAATATCAATGGCAGATCAAGTAACATTTTAATAAAAATGTAATGCCTCTTTTCTATTTGCAGCCTTCTGAGGTAAATATCAAAATAAACTTTTTCCACAGGCTAATAATACATTTGAAAATAAAATAACAATAATGAATGAATCAAACATTCAAGCACAGCCTTATTCCGAAATGGAAAAAAATAATAATTTTGTCCTCAAAATTCTATCAACAACACCCCATATTGACAATGTGAAAAGTAGTTTGAGGAAATTTGGCAAATGTGTTAAAAATGAAAAACTAAGAAATCCCATTTAGTATTCACAGCCTTTGCTATGAAGTAGAAAGAGAAAGTGCATGAATAAATCATTAATTATTGCTCAGTTTGCTACACTGATTTGCTTTAACACTGAATACGGAACAAAAGCAACGCTTATATAACTTAATAGTGCAAAATCAATTTTCAAAAAACAAACGAAAAAACATCAATGGTATAGTACAGGGGTCGGCAACCCAAAATGTTGAAAGAGCCATATTGGACCAAAAATACAAAAACAAATCTGTCTGGAGCCGCAAAAAATTAAAAGCCATATTACATACAGATAGTGTGTCATGAGATATACATTTAATTAAGAGGACTTAAAGGATACTAAATGAGCTCAAATATAGCTACAAATGAGGCATAATGATGCAATATGTACATATAGCTAGCCTAAATAGCATGTTAGCATCGATTAGCTTGCAGTGACCAAATATGTCCGATTAGCACTCCACACAAGTCAATAACATCAACAAAACTCACCTTTGTGCATTCATGCACAACCTTAAAAGTTTGGTGGACAAAATGAGACAGAAAAAGAAGTGGTATAAAACACGTCCTAGAACGTCGGAGAAAGTTATACATGTAAACAAACTAAGGTGAGTTCAAGGACCGCCAAAATTAGTAGGACAAAACGGCGCTCACCAAATACTCGAATCAGTGAAGCTGACAGTGTGCTTTATAACAATTAGGGAGGTTTGTGTCATGTTTGTCCTCCTACAGAAACCATATTAAAACAAAAAAATATATTTTTTTCCTCTCATCTTTTTCCATTTTTCATACATTTTTTAAAAAGCTCCAGAGAGCCACTAGGGCGGCGCTAAAGAGCCGCATGCGGCTCTAGAGCCGCGGGTTGCCGACCCCTGGTATAGTAAATAAAATGTAAATAAATAATTGAATGCCTCTTTTCTATTTGCAGCCTTCTGAGGTAAATATCAACATTAACTTGGTGGGCGGGGACGGGGTTTGGTGGTAGCGGGGCTGTATATTGTAGCTTCCCGGAAGAGTTAGTGCTGCAAGGGGTTCTGGGTATTTGTTCTGTTGTGTTTATGTTGTGTTACGGTGCGGATGTTCTCCCAAAGTGTGTTTGTCATTCTTGTTTGGTGTGGGGTTCACAGTGTGGCGCATATTTGTAACAGTGTTAAAGTTGTTTATACGGCCACCCTCAGTGTGACCTGTATTCACTTGTGTGTAAACGCCGCATATAGTATGTGACTGGGCCGGCACGCTGTTTGTATGGAGGAAAAGCGGAGGTGACGACAGGTTGTAGAGGACGTTGAAGGCAGTGCCTTTAAGGCGCGCCGCCAATAATGTTTTGCCGGGTGGAAATCGGGAGAAATTCGGGAGAATGGTTGCCCCGGGAAATTTTCGGGAGGGGCACTGAAATTCGGGAGTCTCCTGGGAAAATTGGGAGGGTTGGCAAGTATGAGTATAAGCGGTGAATGCGGTGTTACGCTGCTGTATAATACCGGCGGGCCAGCTCTAATGTTAATTTGATAGTGCCTCCAGGGCCAAATTAAATTACACGCTGGGCCAAATTTGGCCCGCGGGCCAGAGTTTGACACCCATGGTCTAAAGCAGGGGTGCTCACACTTTTTCTGCAGGCGAGCTACTTTTCAATTGATCAAGTCGTGGGGATCTACCTCATTCATATATATAATTTACATTTACTTATTTATGAAATATATGTTTTTGTTAACAAGTGTTTAATGATAATGCAAGCATTTTTAACACATATAGTTAATATTGTTAAAAAATTAAAGGTGTTTAATGATAATACAAGCATGTTTAATACATATAGTTAATATTGTTAACAAGTTAAATGTGTTTAATGATAATACAAGCATGTTTAACACATAGTTAATATTGTTAAAAAATTAAAGGTGTTTAATGATAATACAAGAATGTTTAATACATATAGGTAATATTGTTAACAAGTTAAAGGTGTTTAATGATAATACAAGCATGTTTAACACATATAGTTAATATTGTTAAAAAATTAAAGGTGTTTAATGATAATACAAGCATGTTTAATACATATAGCTAATATTGTTAACAAGTTAAAGGTGTTTAATGATAATACAAGCATGTTTAACACATATAGTTAATATTGTTAAAAAATTAAAGGTGTTTAATGATAATACAATAATTTTTAATACATATAGTTAATATTGTTAACTTAAAGGTGTTTAAAGATAATACAAGCATGTTTAACACATATAGTTAATATTGTTAATAAGTTAAAGGTGTTTAAAGATAATACAAGCATGTTTAACACATATAGATTCCTTTCTTTCATGAAGACAAGAATAAAAGTTGGTGTATTACCTGATTCTGATGACTTGCATTGATAGGAATCAGACAGTGGTGCTGATAATGTCCGCATTTTCGAATGGAGGAGAAAAAAAAGTCCTCCTTTCTGTCCAATACCACATGAAAGTGGTTAGTTTTTGGCATCTTATTTGTCCAGCTTCCGTACTCCTTTGTATGCACTTTACAAGAAACACATTGTCGGCAAACTCCGTAGCTTGCTAGCTTGTGCACGCCAGCTTTCCGAGACTCTTATTTTGTTAGCGCAACTGTGCAACTGTGCAGTCGGTCTTTGGAGTTTTGACGACAGGTACGGCGCCAGTCTGTTGAAATAAAGTGTTTCTCGCCTTCCAGTCGGTAATTTTAATGAGCTGGCAGCAGCCAGCGTCATCTCAGAAGACCCTCGGGTGCCGTGAATGTCAATCAAGTGACGAAAGTGACGTCATAGTGAAGATTTATGATCGCTCATTTTTAGGACTATTTTTTTAATGCCTGGCTGACACACCCTCCACGATCGACCTGTAGCTCGCGATCGACGTAATGAGCACCCCTGGTATAAAGTCATCCATCCCTCCGGTGTAGCATGGTGGTGGCCGCATCATGCTGTGGGGATGGTTTTCAGGGGCAGGAACTGGTAGACGAGTCAGGATAGAGGGAAAGATGAACGCAGTAATGTACAGAGCTCCAATCCAACCTGATGGAGCTTGAGAGGTGCTTCAAAGGGGAATGGGCGAAACTACCCAAAGATAGGTGTGCCAAGCTTGTGGCATTGTATTCAAAAATATTTGAGGTTGTAATTGCTACCAAAGGCTGTGAATACTTATGTACATGCGATTTCTTACTTTTTTATATTTAATACAACGTTTTTTTTCACATCGTCTCTATGGGGTATTGTGTGTAGAATTTTGAGGACAAAATGAATGTATTCCATTTTGGAATAAAGCTGTAACACAACAAAATGTGGAAAAAGTGAAGCGCTGTGAATACTTTCTGGATGCACTGTATAGGTATTAGGGTTGTACACTATACCGTTATTAGTATAGTACCGCGATACTAATGAATCATATTCGGTACTATACCGCCTCAAAAAAGTACCGGTCCCCCAACCCCTCTACCCCGTTTACCAGCAAAGGAGCATGTTCGGCAGCGCACAATCACGGAGTACTTGCAAGCAGACACAGTGTGTGGACAGAAAAGGGAGAACGGACGCATTTTGGCTTAAAAACTAAAGATAAAGGTGAAGTTATAACACTGAAACGCCCTCAGGAAGAGGTGCTTCTAAATCACTAATCCTCGTCTCCATGGCAACAAATAAAGTACATTTCTTACAAGTATCATCCCTGCAGGACGAGGAATAGCTAAACATGCTTCACTACACACCCTAGCTCACCAGCGTCAAAATGTAAACAAACGCCATTGGTGGATCTACACCTGACATCCACTGTAATGATACCAAGTACAGGAGCGTATCTGGTCGATATTACTATGATTACATCGATATTTTTTGGCATCACGACATCTTCTTTCGTTTTTTTAAAATTTATATCATGTTTATAAACTCAAGAAATATGTCCCTGGACACATGAGGACTTTGAATATGACCAATGTATGATCCTGTAACTACTTGGTACCTAAATTTGTGTTATCATCCAAAACTAATGCAAAGCATCCATAAAACAGAAGAATAAGTGATTATTACATTTTAACAGAAGTGTAGATAGAACATGTTAAAAGAGAAAGTAAGCAGATATTAACAGTAAATGAACAAGTAGATTAATAATTCATTTTCTACCACTTTTCCTTAATAATTTTGGCAAAATAATAGAATGGAAAATGACACAGTATGTTACTGCATATGTCAGCAGACTAAATTAAGAGCCTTTGTTTGTTTACTTACTACTAAAAGACAAGTTTTCTTGTATGTTCACTATTTTATTTAAGTACAAACTTGTAATAAGAAACATATGTTTAAAGTGCAGTAATATTTTTTGTTAAAATAAAGCCAATAATGCCATTTTTTGTGGTCCCCTTTATTTAGAAAAGTATCGAAAAGTACCAAAAAATACATATTTTGGTACTGGTACCAAAATATTTGTATCGGGACAACACTAATAGATATAAAGTAGTTATCATACTTGTGGAAAAAATAGCCTTGATATGACTCGTACATCATTTTTATGTTACATTAATTTTTTTTTCCAGTTCATCCATCCATCCATTTTATACCGCTTGTCCCTTTTGGGGTCGCGGGGGGTGCTGGAGCCTATCTCAGCTGCATTCGGGCAGTTTCAGTTTATTTGGAACATGCATACGATACAATGTAGTGCAGTGGTTCTCAACCTTTTTTCAGTGATGTACCCCCTGTGAATTTTTTTTTTAATTCAAGTACCCCCTAATCAGAGCAAAGCATTTTTGGTTGAAAAAAAGAGATAAAGAAGTAAAATACAGCACTATGTCATCAGTTTCTGATTTATTAAATTTCATAACAGTGCAAAATATTGCTCATTTGTAGTGGTCTTTCTTGAACTATTTGGAAAAAAAGATAGGTTTTTATTAGAGATGTCCGATAATATCGGCCTGCCGATATTATCGGACGATAAATGCGTTAAAATGTAATATCGGAAATTATTGGTATCGGGTTTTTTTTATTATCGGTATCGTTTTTATTTTTTTTATTTTATTTTTTTTATTAAATCAACATAAAAACACACAAGATACACTTACAATTAGTGCACTAACCCAAAAAACTCCCTCCCCCATTTACACTCATTCACACAAAAGGGTTGTTTCTTTCTGTTATTAATATTCTGGTTCCTACATTATATATCAATATATATCAATACAGTCTGCAAGGGATACAGTCCGTAAGCACACATGATTGTGCGTGCTGCTGGTCCACTAATAGTACTAACCTTTAACAGTTAATTTTACTCATTTTCATTAATTACTAGTTTCTATGTAACTGTTTTTGTATTGTTTTACTTTCTTTTTTATTCAAGAAAATGTTTTTTAATTTATTTATCTTATTTTATTATTATTTTTAAAAAGTACCTTATCTTCACCATACTTGGTTGTCCTAATTTGGCATAATAATGTGTTAATTCCACGACTGCATATATCGGTTGATATCGGTATCGGTAAATAAAGAGTGGACAATATCGGAATATCGGATATCGGCAAAAAGCCATTTTCGGACATCCCTAGTTTTTATTTATATTTATAAAGGATTTTTGAATTGTTGCTATTTTTAGAATATTTAAAAAAAATCTCACGTACCCCTTGGCATACCTTCAAGTACCCCCAAGGGTACGCGTACCCCCATTTGAGAACCACTGATGTAGTGCATCACACAATTCCAGTTGTTTCATTACATTGCGTCTGAAAAGGAGTAGGAAGAAGCAGAGCTGAGTTAATTCTACCCCTTTTCATACCATAGCAATTTTATCCAATTTCCTTGTTCTCTGTAACAAAACAGTGAACAAATAAATAATAAATAAATAATATACCATAGTAAGCATACAAATATTAAATACATAAATAATCTTTGCCTCAAAAAAAATAAATAAAATAAATAAAAATAAATAAATAAAAAATAATATATATATATATATATATATATATATATATATATATATATATATATATATATATATATATAAAAAGAAAAAAAATAATTTAAAAAAAGGAAAAAAAAGGGTTATACTTGTATAGTGCTTTTCTACCTTCAAGGTACACTGCAAAAACTGAAATCTAAGTAAGATGAAATATCTCAAATAAGGGTGATATTTGCTTATTATCTGTCTGATAAGATAATTGTTCTCACTAAGCAGATTTTATACTAGAGTGTTTTACTTGTTTTAAGTGTTTTGGTCCTAAATGATCTCAGTAAGATATTACAACGTGTTGCTGAGATTTGATGACCTATATTAAGTAAAACATGCTTGAAACTAGAATATCAACTGTTGCAAAGCTGTGTCATCAACACTCACAAGTATAAAACTGCTTTTTCAAAGTAATAATTTCTTATTTCAAGCATGAAGAAAAAAAAAAAAAATCATGACTTTGACACAATTGTGTCTCATAATTAAAACAGATGACAGCCAAATGGACTTTGCCGTTTTATTTTCAATGAAACAATAGAACATACCGTATTTTTCGGACTATAAGTCGCAGTTTTTTTCCAGTGCGATTTATATATATGTTTTTTTCCTTCTTTATTATGCATTTTCGGCAGGTGCGACTTATACTCCGGTGCGACTTATACTCCGAAAAATACGGTACATACTCATATAGTAGTACACTTGTTATTAGTGAGAATATACTTATTTTAAGGTATTTTTTGGGTTCATTGAGGTTAGCTAATTTTACTTGTTTGGCAAAGTCTTGACAAGCCAAATTTTCTTGTTCTATTGGCAGATAATTTTGCTTAGTTCAAATAAAACACCCCTCATTTTTGTTTTTGTTTTTCTTGTTTTTGAACACTGACTTTTTGCAGTGTACTCAAAGCGCTTTGACACTATTTCCACATTCACCCATTCACACACTGATGGCGGGAGCTGCCAGGCAAGGCCCTAACCACCACCCATCAGGAGCAAGGGTGAAGTGTCTTGCTCAAGGACACAACGGACGTGACGAGGTTGCTAGAAGGTGGGGATTGAACCAGGAACCCTCAGGTTGCTGGCACGGCCACTCTGCCAACCGCGATCACGCCGAACACAGACATAATGTAAAAACATGAAACAAAGTCCACAAAAATGTTTTGATTGAGGTAAATAAGTATTTGATCCCCCTACCAAGCATGAGGATGAGGAGTTGTTGCCAAAGTCAACAACTGACTAACATGAAAGTACTTTTTAGTTCCAGTCAGACATACTTTCAGTGTTTATTATAGTCGTTTTCTTCATCTGGACTCCAACAAAAGCAAACATTAGTCCTCAATCAGCGTTATGTTTACACTACTGCATCAACAAGGTTCTCTCTACTGGCAAATCTTCAATGTTTGTCCAGGGAGCTCAGACAATATATATTAGTCATGTGTCGTCAGGTTTCCGTGGCGACGCCACAACAAAGATGGAGAAGTCACTCACACATAGCACAACACAGCTGCGCCAACCGGGAAAGCCTGTCAGGATGCGACTTCCTGGTGCGGAGTCCCGGGGATCACGGCGGGCGCTGGTCCCAATTGTGTTGAGGCCGCAGAGGGAAATAATGCTCTTTATGTGTGTGTGTGTGTGTGTGTGTGTGTGTGTGTGTGTGTGTGTGTGTGTGCGTGCATATCTCAACAGATGGTATGATCCAATGTTAAAAGTCTAAATATAAGTTTGCTTTGTTTTCACTGGAGAGCTCTGAGCGCGGCAGCTGCCTCAGCATGCTTCAACTTTTCTTAAAGGGGAACATTGTCACAATTTCAGAAGGGTTAAAACCATTAAAAATCAGTTCCCAGTGGCTTATTTTATTTTTCAAAGTTTTTTTCAAAATTTTACCCATCACGCAATATCCCTAAAAAAAGCTTCAAAGTGACTGATTTTAACCACCCATCCATTTTCCTGTGACGTCACATAGTGATGCCAACACAAACAAACATGGCGCATAGAACAGCAAGCTATAGCGACATTAGCTCGGATTCAGACTCGGATTTCAGCGGCTTAAGCGATTCAACAGATTACGCATGTATTGAAACGGATGGTTGTAGTGTGGAGGCAGGTAGCGAAAACGAAATTGAAGAAGAAACTGAAGCTATTGAGCCATATCGAAACCGACGAAAACGACACGACAGCCAGCGACACGGGAGAAAGCGAGGACGAATTCGGCGATCGCCTTCTAACCAACGATTGGTATGTGTTTGTTTGGCATTAAAGGAAACTAACAACTATGAACTAGGTTTACAGCATATGAAATACATTTGGCAACAACATGCACTTTGAGAGTGCAGACAGCCCAATTTTCATCAATTAATATATTTTGTAGACATACCCTCATCCGTTTTGGAGTTGATGTCAGCAGACCAGGGAAGCTAGGGTCGATATTCTTCTCTTGATCATCTTCGGTAGCATAAGGGACGGTGTGAGCCAAGACATCCAGGGGGTTTAGCTCGCTCATCTGCGGGAACAAACTGCCGCCATTGCTTGCCGTGCTACCGAGGTCCTTTGTCCTTGAATTGCTCACACACTCCGGCAGATTCAATGGGGGTCTGGCGGCAGATTTCTTTGACTTTATCGTTGGAAATGCATCTGCTTTGAGTGTCGCAGGATATCCACACATTCTTGCCATCTCTGTCGTAGCATAGCTTTCGTCGGTAAAGTGTGCGGAACAAACGTCCAATTTCTTGCCACTTTCGCATCTTTGGGCCACTGGTGCAACTTGAATCCGTCCCTGTTCGTGTTGTTACACCCTCCGACAACACACCGACGAGGCATGATGTCTCCAAGGTACGGAAAACAGTCGAAAAAACGGAAAATAACAGAGCTGATTTGACTCGGTGTTTGAGAAAATGGTGGATTGCTTCCCGATGTGACGTCACAACGTGACGTCATCGCTCCGAGAGCGAATAATATAAAGGCGTTTAATTCGCCAAAATTCACCCATTTAGAGTTCGGAAATCGGTTAAAAAAATATATGGTCTTTTTTCTGCAACATCAAGGTATATATTGACGCTTACATAGGTCTGGTGATAATGTTCCCCTTTAAAGCCTGGATCATTTTGACACGGAATAAGAAACATGTGATTAATTAAAAGGTGTGCATGTGCATGACGTACACCAGACCCGGGCAAATTAAGGCCCGGGGGCCACATGCGGCCCGTTAAGCTTTTCAGTCTGGCCCGCCAGACCTTCCCAAATAGGGATGTCCAATAATGACTATTTAACGATATCCGATATTCCGATATTGTCCAACTCTTTAATTACCGATACTAACCGATATCAACCGATACCGATATATACAGTCGTGGAATTAACACATTATTATGCCTAATTTGGACAACCAGGTATGGTGAAGATAAGGTCCTTTTTAAAAAAAGTAATAAAATAAAATAAGATAAATAAATTAAAAACATTTTCTTGAATAAAAAAAAAAAGTAAAACAATATAAAAACAGTTACATAGAAACTAGTAATTAATGAAAATGAGTAAAATTAACTGTTAAAGGTCAGCACTATTAGTGGACCAGCAGCACGCACAATCATGTGTGCTTACGGACTGTATCCCTTGCAGACTGTATTGATATATATTGATATATAATGTAGGAACCAGAATATTAATAACAGAAAGAAACAACCCTTTTGTGTGAATGAGTGTAAATGGGGTAGGGAGGTTTTGTGGGTTGGTGCACTAATTGTAAGTGTATCTTGTGTATTTTATGTTGATTTAATTAAAAAAACAACAAAAAAAACAAAAAAAAACCATATCGATAATAAAAAAAACGATACCGATAATTTCCGATATTACATTTTAACGCATTTATCGGCAGGCCGATATTATTGGACATCTCTAATTATTAATAAACTGTACCTGTAGTCCAGGGATCGGCAACCCAAAATGTTGAAAGAGTCATATTGGACCAAAATTACGAGAAAAAAAACTACCTGGAGCCGCAAAAAATAAAAGCCTTATATAAGTGTTATAATGAAGGAAACACATGATGTAAGTGTCTATATTAGCGATATTAGCCTACTATCAAAATTACTTTAAAAGCCTTATATAAGTGTTATAATGAAGGCAACTAGGGATGTCCGATAATGGCTTTTTGCCGATATCTGATATTCCGATATTGTCCAACTCTTTAATTACCAATACCGATATCAACCGATACCGATATATAGTCGTTGAATTAACACATTATTATGCCTAATTTGGACAACCAGGTATGGTGAAGATAAGGTCCTTTTTAAAAAAATTAATAAAATAAAATAAGATAAATAAATTGAAAACATTTTCTTGAATAAAAAAGAAAGTAAAACAATATAAAAACAGTTACATAGAAATTAGTAATTAATGAAAATGAGTAAAATTAACTGTTAAAGGTTAGTACTATTAGTGGACCAGCAGCACGCACAATCATGTGTGCTTACGGACTGTATCCCTTGCAGACTGTATTGATATATATTGATATATAATGTAGGAACCAGAATATTAATAACAGAAAGAAACAACCCTTTTGTGTGAAAGAGTGTAAATGGGGGATAATAATAATTTAAAAAAACAATACCGATAATAAAAAAAAACGACGCCGATAATTTCCGATATTACATTTTAAAGCATTTATCGGCCGATAATATCGGACATCTCTATTCCCAAATAATATTTTTTTAGATCTTTAAGATGGAATGTGTAGCTGCCATTATGATGTGCAGTGATGTTTTCTAATGACCGTAAGTCTTCAACTATACAAAGTATTTCAATGCTTGGAATCTGCGCTTATGGATGATATACTAGTTACTATGGTCATCTAATTAGTTACTATGGTCATCTAATTAGTTACTATGGTCATCTACGTCACAGCAGCTCAGACGAGGCACCAAGCAGTGTGGGCGGGAAGCGTTTCCACAGGAGCTTTTCACAACAAAGTTCTAAAGCTTAGTGATATATCAGACTGTAGGTGGGTTTATTTTGTACCCTTCGCGTTCATATTTCACTGTTTTGTTGCATTTTTGTTGCGTTTCACATGATTGTAAAATATGTCGATCGAAAGGGGGCTTGTCATTCATCCATCGAAAGGGGGCATGTCATTCATCCATCCATCCATCCATCCATCTTCTTCCGCTTATCCGAGGTCGGGTCGCGGGGGCAGCAGCTTAAGCAGGGAAGCCCAGACTTCCCTCTCCCCAGCCACTTCGTCCAGCTCCTCCCGGGGGATCCTGAGGCGTTCCCAGGCCAGCCGGGAGAGATAGTCTTCCCAGCGTGTCCTGGGTCTTCCCCGTGGCCTCCTACCGGTCGGACGTGCCCGAAACACCTTCCTAGGGAGGCGTTCGGGTGGCATCCTGACCAGATGCCCGAACCACCTCATCTGGCTCCTCTCGATGTGGAGGAGCAGCGGCTTTACTTTGAGCTCCCCCCGGATGACAGAGCTTCTCACCCTATCTCTAAGGGAGAGCCCTGCCACCCGGTGGAGGAAACTCATTTCGGCCGCTTGTACCCGTGATCTTGTCCTTTCGGTCATGACCCAAAGCTCATGACCATAGGTGAGGATGGGAACGTAGATCGACCGGTAAATCGAGAGCTTTGCCTTCCGGCTCAACTCCTTCTTCACTACAACGGATCGATACAGTGTCCGCATTACTGAAGACGCCGCACCGATCCGCCTGTCGATCTCACGATCCACTCTTCCCGCACTCGTGAACAAGACTCCGAGGTACTTGAACTCCTCCACTTGGGGCAAGATCTCCTCCCCATCCCGGAGATGGCACTCCACCCTTTTCCGGGCGAGAACCATGGACTCGGACTTGGAGGTGCTGATTCCCATCCCAGTCGCTTCACATGTCATTCATATTTTGTCAATATTCAATGTTTTATCGTTCATAGAAAAATGTAAAATTCCATTACGTTTTTTAAATGCTAACGTTTTTAGCATTCAATCAGATATTATTGTTAAGTTTTGTATTGGTGTCCCTAAAAATAGATATACCGGCCCCCCAGACACATTTTTTTCTCTAAATGTGGCCCCCGAGTCAAAATAATTGCCCAGGCCTGACGTACACGCATGATAATGGTATGAAAGTCAATACTTTAATAATAATTGTAGATTAATTTTATTTATTTTATTTTATTGTATTTATGTTTTATTTATTTATTTATTTTATTTTGAGTATTCATGGATGTAATTATATATGGTACGAATCCTGCAATTATATAATAAACATAATATATGATCGGTAGGTCGTGAGTTCAAACCCCGGCCGAGTCATACCAAAGACTATAAAAATGGGACCCATTACCTCCCTGCTTGGCACTCAGCATCAAGGGTTGGAATTGGGGGTTAAATCACCAAAAATGATTCCCGGACGTGGCCCCTGCTGCTGCTCACTGCTCCCCTCACCTCCCAGGGGGTGAACAAGGGTGATGGGTCAAATGCAGAGGATGATTTCACCACACCTAGTGTGTGTGTGACAATCATTGGTACTTTTTTTTTAGTATAATTGTCAAAATAATTGTATCTAAGTTATCACAAAACTTTGTGTTTCCATGAGTTCCCGGCGATCTTACAAAGCAAAAGGCTTGTAAAACTCCCACTGTGTAGGATGGGAAGCGACATGAAGGTGTCGGTTTCTTTGATCTATTGTAATCCACAGGAAGATCTTGTCTTATCTCGAGATCTACAAAGCGGAGAGGAAGCAGGACCTGACGCAAGCTCCAGGCATCTTTTCTTTGAACTGTTTTGTGACCGAGGGCAACGGCTGTTTACGACCTCCCTCCCTTTAGAAACAGCTGTTGCCATGTAATCAGGGAAATTCCAATTAAAAGAGGAGGCATGCAACCTTTCGTCAGAGCGTGGGACGACACTGTACAAGAGAGTACAGGTGTTTATTGAACATGATCAATTAGCATAGCAACACCCAGTAGCAAGGAGGCTATCTATTGGTGTGATGGAGTTTAAAAAGAAGCAAAGCTGCGACTTCTCATACTTTCATGAAACTATTTTGTGTGCTTTCTCTATTTTACAGCTTCCAAGCCAGCAGGTCCTCTCCAACTGTGTCACCAGGAGGGAGGAGGACAAATGTTTGGAAATGATGGCTTTGAACGACCCTGGAAATGATTCAGAATTTGGTAAGCATTTTACTTTGTAGTACGGACATGTCACTTTTATTATGTATTTGTCTTTAATCTCATTTTTAAAATGGTTAAAAAGCAAATAATCTACCAAAAGGAATATCCAATTAGCAGATACACATCAGTATCGTACCAATATTGGAGCCTTGAGTATTATACTGATATTGATCAGATATGATATCAGCACAAATTATACATACTGAAATGTTTTTGTTGTGTGGAAAGTTATAAAAGGTCTGATCAAGTAAAATTAATTCGAACAGAGAACAATGTTAATATGTAATAAATAATAATGTTCATACCGACAGCCATCAGAATTTATGATGCATATGTTCCTTTTTAACTGTACTTAAATGTATAATGCATTCATATTATTCACATGTGAATAATGCTGTATAATAGACTGTATTTATATTATTCACATGTGAATAATGATGTATAATAGACTGTATTTATATTATTCACATGTGAATAATGCTGTATAATAGACTGTATTTATGTTATTCACATGTGAATAATGCTGCATAATAGACTGTATTTATATTATTCACGTGTGAATAATGCTGTATAATAGACTGTATTTATATTATTCACATGTGAATAAAGCTGTATAATAGACTGTATTTATATTATTCACATGTGAATAATGCTGTATAATAGACTGTATTTATATTATTCACATGTGAATAATGCTGTATAATAGACTGTATTTATATTATTCACGTATGAATAATGCTGTATAAATAGACTGTATTTATATTATTCACGTGTGAATAATGCTGTATAATAGACTGTATTTATATTATTCACATGTGAATAATGCTGTATAATAGACTGTATTTATATTATTCACATGTGAATAATGCTGTATAATAGACTGTATTTATATTATTCACATGTGAATAATGCTGTATAATAGACTGTATTTATTTTATTCACGTGTGAATAATGCTGTATAATAGACTGTATTTATATTATTCACATGTGAATAATGCTGTATAATAGACTGTATTTATATTATTCACGTGTGAATAATGCTGTATAATAGACTGTATTTATATTATTCACATGTGAATAATGCTGTATAATAGACTGTATTTATATTATTCACATGTGAATAATGCTGTATAATAGACTGTATTTATATTATTCACATGTGAATAATGCTGTATAATAGACTGTATTTATATTATTCACGTGTGAATAATACTGTATAATAGACTGTATTTATATTATTCACATGTGAATAATGTTGTATAGTAGACTGTATTTATATTATTCACATGTGAATAATGCTGTATAATAGACTGTATTTATATTATTCACATGTGAATAATGCTGTATAATAGACTGTATTTATATTATTCACATGTGAATAATGCTGTATAATAGACTGTATTTATGCTATTCACATGCGAATAATGCTGTATAATAGACTGTATTTATATTATTCACATGTGAATAATGCTGTATAATAAACTGTATTTATATTATTCACATGTGAATAATGCTGTATAATAGACTGTATTTATGCTATTCACATGCGAATAATGCTGTATAATAGACTGTATTTTTATTATTCACGTGTGAATAATGCTGTATAATAGATTGTATTTATATTATTCACATGTGAATAATGCTGTATAATAGACTGTATTTATATTATTCACATGTGAATAATGCTGTATAATAGACTGTATTTATAATATTCACGTGTGAATAATGCTGTATAATAGACTGTATTTATATTATTCACGTGTGAATAATGCTGTATAATAGACTGTATTTATATTATTCACATGTGAATAATGCTGTATGATGGACTGTATTTATATTATTCACATGTGAATAATGCTGTATAATAGACTATTTATATTATTCACATGTGAATAATGCTGTATAATAGACTATTTATATTATTCACATGTGAATAATGCTGTATAATAGACTGTATTTATATTATTCACATGTGAATAATGCTGTATAATAGACTGTATTTATATTATTCACATGTAAAAAATACCTAAGTGTTTATTGTCTATTGTGAGCGAACTGTGGTGCTGAGTTTCCCCCAGGGATCAAGAAAGTACTTTCTATTCTATTCTATGAAAAACACTATCGTATTTATTGTTAACCAGACATATCGTCTATCTAGCAATTACATTTTGAGTTGCTGGATAACTTAAGGGGCTGATTTCACCAAAATAAATCAAGATATCTCCGATATGGAAGAACACCTTGCACCACTGCTTTTCATTCCAGTGCACCATTTCAGTCAGTCTACCACGCTAAAAAGTGGGTTCCGTCACCTAGATCGCACTGGAAGACTTTTGATTGATTGAGAAGTTTATTGACATCTTAAAGAATTTAATCCATGTAATGCTTTAAAAAGGCAAATGGATGGCGCAAAAAGCCAAAAGGCTTGTTTCCATTGTGGTCCATTAAATATCCATCACATTTGATACATTCAATAATAAAAGATATATAACCTGTATAAAAAAAAAAACGTAAAAAATTGATACATTATGTACATATACACAGTATACATGTCAGGTGATTTGAAAAACAATATATAAAAAAAATGGGGGGGGGGGGGGGGGGGTATATACACTATATACATGACACTATGTACATGACTATGCACATGTTGACTTCAAAAGTGTGCAAAACAGAATGAGAAAATATATATACACTATGACCACATATAAATATATATACACTAATAACCACATATAAATATATATACACTATAACCACATATAAATATATATACACTATAACCACATATAAATATATATACACTTTAACCACATATAAATATATATACACTATAACCACATATAGATATATATACACTATAACCACATATAAATATATATATACACTATAACCACATATAAATATATATATACACTATAACCACATATAAATATATATATACACTATAACCACATATAAACCTGTTTGATGCTTCGGAAAGTTGCTGGGGATCAATTTTGGTTCAGATCAGGTAGAGGTTGAGCTGAGCCATGATTTTATGGCAGTTTTAAAATTTAGTAGGGAAGTTCGAATTTTAAGGTCTATTGGTAGTGCATTCCACTGTGTGGTGGCAAAATAGTACAATGCATTTTTTCCCATGAGACTCTTGAATTTGAGGGGGGACGAGGTCTGAGGAAATGCTCGTAATAGCGCAGAAAAGGTGGTGCGCATTGTACTTATGTGCTGCATGTTCCATGAAATAACAAAACACAGCAGGATGGAGCATGATGCCATGGATGTGAAGGAAGATGAGTGTCTCCATGGTGACATCTAGTAGTACACGCAAAAAACCTTGTTTAAAGGGGGGTTCGCAACACTTTTGTTAATCTAAACTGTGCAGTCTTAGTAAATCACCTGCAACATGCCCACTAATAGTAGACACAGTTTTGTACTTTGCACCTGTTCTGTGGGATCTTAGTACTGCAGTTCTCTCCGGACACAGCCTGAGTCGATGTGAAAATAAGAAGTACTGAGTCAGTACTTGTGGTGTTCCAGGGTGTCCGTGGATGTGGGACAACCTGACATGTTGGCAACCTGCCAGGATTGGGGATGTGGTTCAGGTCACCTGCCCTGACCTCTTCTCTCACGCCATCAGCGAGGAAGACTTTGGTGAGTTACTGATTAAAAGTGTTTTGGGCTAACGATAACTCGGCCTTTCTTAGGAAATACTGCGAAATATGATATTTATTTCAGAGACCAAGGTACAATTCGTTTTAAGGAGTCTATATTTCTACTATGGCATTTTTAAAGGGGAACATTATCACAATTTCAGAAGGGTTAAAACCATTAAAAATCAGTTCCAAGTGGCTTATTTTATTTTACGAAGTTTTTTTCAAAATTTTACCCATCACGCAATATCCCTAAAAAAAGCTTCAAAGTGCCTGATTTTAACCACCCGTCCATTTTCCTGAGACGTCACATAGTGATGCCAATACAAACAAACATGGCGCATAGAACAGCAAGATATAGCGACATTAGCTCGGATTCAGAATCGGATTTCAGCGGCTTAAGCGATTCAACAGATTACGAATGTATTGAAACGGATGATTGTAGTGTGGAGGCAGGTAACGAAAATGAAATTGAAGAAGAAACTGAAGCTATTGAGCCATATCGGTTTGAACCGTATGCAAGCGAAACCGACGAAAACGACACGACAGCCAGCGACACGGGAGAAAACGAGGACGAATTCGGCGATCGCCTTCTAACCAACGATTGGTATGTGTTTGTTTGGCATTAAAGGAAACTAACAACTATGAACTAGGTTTACAGCATATGAAATACATTTGGCAACAACATGCACTTTGAGAGTGCAGACAGCCCAATTTTCATCAATTAATATATTCTGTAGACATACCCTCATCCGCTCTTTTTTCCTTAAAGCTGATCTGTCCAGTCCAGTTGGAAATGCATCTGCTTTGAGTGTCGCAGAATATCCACACATTCTTGCCATCTATGTCGTAGCATAGCTTTCGTCGGTAAAGTGTGCGGAACAAATGTCCAATTTCTTGCCACTTTCGCATCTTTGGGCCACTGGTGCAACTTGACTCCGTCCCTGTTCGTGTTGTTACACCCTCCGACAACACACCGACGAGGCATGATGTCTCCAAGGTACGGAAAACAGTCGAAAAAACGGAAAATAAC
>NC_084561.2:10163823-10221323 GCF_033978685.3 Nerophis lumbriciformis
CACCCCTGTTCTGCAGCAACTCCACTGGCTACCCATCAAACATCGTATCCACTTTAAAATAATTCTCCTCACTTTCAAAGCCATCCATAACCTCTCTCCGTCATATCTCTCTGACCTGATCCATGTCGCCACGCCCTCACTTTCCCTGAGATCTTCTTTATCCATTCATCTCACTGTCCCCTTATTTAAACTGTCCACCATGGGTGCCCGAGCTTTCAGCCGTCCACATCTTTGGAACTCTTTACCACCAGACCTTTGTAACTTAGACTCAATATCCCTCTTCAAATCAAGACTCAAAACACATCTATTCCTGACTGCTTATTCATTGTAATCATCTTCTCTATCTTTGCTGTTGTTTTTATCCAATTTGATTTTATTGTTTTGACTTTGTACGGTGTCCTTGAGTGCCCAGAAAGGCGCCTTATAAATACAATTTATTATTATTATTATTGTTGTTGCTGGGGAAGGGAGCAGTGATTCCTAACGTTACTTCACGGATCTCGTAGTTATCTCTCAAAATGGCTCAGAAATCTCCATGAGAATGATACTACTTTGCTCATATCTATTTATCCACAAACTTTGAAAGTCTTTTAGTGTCATGAATCATAAATATATGATATTAGTTTCACTATAGAGGCAACTTGTTAATATTTCTGTTTTGCTCAAAATGGTAACCATATCAGTTTTGAAGTAATCATGAACCAAGTCGATAAAAACTGAATTAGGTGAGTAAAATAATAATTTGACATGCCCCTATCTGGGGAAATGTGCTCCAGTTCTGTCGATGACATCACACCAAGAGGAGGCGGCATATCGCGTCTGGCAATGGAAATGGGGCGTTCCAAGTACCCATTACTCAAAAACTAATTGATATTACAAGTAATTACTGCCAGATTCATTTTCAGGAGCAGAAAATTCTCTTACTATTTCCACATTTGTCAACCAAGATGTTTTCCTGTGTTTTTACCAGGAAATGCACTTTCTGTCAGTGAAGGCTTTGTATACTGTTGGCTACAGCACGTCTTTGGTGTCCCTCACCACAGCCATGGTCATCCTGTGCAGGTTCAGGTGAGACTTTTGCACACAAATCTTGGACTGGCAAAGCAGATTCTATCAGTTATTGTCCGCCATGTATGTCGCGGACCCGACGTCTAGGTCCAGAGTATATAAAGTCCCCAAACACGAATGGACAAAGAAGTGAGGAGTGTCCTGACCAGATATCTAGATCCCTAGTTTGATTGATGTAAAATGTTCTTTATCACATTGTTTACGTGTCTAATAAAGATTTGATTAATTTATGATGGCTCAGGAGTGATTCACTACAATAGGGCCCCACAGCACACTGGATTCCAGTTAATTGAAATACCACAACACTGGGTATTGTTCAGATACGTTAAATTTAACCTCTTAAGGCCCAAGCTGTTTGTTTACATGCTTTTTTTTCTTTCTCTTTGCTATTTGGGCTTATTGGACCCTAATTAGAATAACAACTAAGAATCATCTTTTGATATGATGTACTTAGTCCATAAGTACACAAACGTGTACTTCATGTTTAGTGACATGCTAATTCTTATTTTTACACTTTTTTTTTTTTTTTCAAAATTCCATTGTATATTATACTCTTCTGACACCACCAGATGGCAGTATAAGTGTCCACATAAGCGGCCATAAGACCCCAATTCAGTAGTGTACACAATTTTGGAAATAAAAGCTAAAAAGGTGCTGTCCACGCATGTGGCCACTAAGCCTTTAGAGGTAATTTAAGAACTTGCACACAAAGCAACACTGGAGGTGACTATGACGTGTGCATTTTCCGCGCATGCGTATTAGGTCGCGTTATGCTGGCGGACGGAGAGGTGCGGGGGTCTTAAAGGGGAACATTATCACCAGACCTATGTAAGCGTCAATATATACCTTGATGTTGCAGAAAAAAGACCATATACCGGTATTTTTTTAACCGATTTCCGAACTCTAAATGGGTGAATTTTGGCGAATTAAAAGCCTTTCTAATATTCGCTCTCGGAGCGATGACGTCACAACGTGGCGTCACATCGGGAAGCAATCCGCCATTTTCTCAAACACCGAGTCAAATCAGCTCTGTTATTTTCCGTTTTTCGACTGTTTTCCGTACCTTGGAGACATCATGCCTCGTCGGTGTGTTGTCGGAGGGTGTAACAACATGAACAGGGACAGATTCAAGTTGCACCAGTGTCCCAAAGATGCAAAAGTGGCAAGAAATTGGGCATTTGTTCCGCACACTTTACCGACGAAAGCTATGCTACGACAGAGATGGCAAGAATGTGTGGATATCCTGCGACACTCAAAGCAGATGCATTTCCAACGATAAAGTCAAAGAAATCTGCCGCCAGACCCCCATTGAATCTGCCGGACTGTGTGAGCAATTCAGGGACAAAGGACCTCGGTAGCACGGCAAGCAATGGCGGCAGTTTGTTCCCGCAGACGAGCGAGTTAAACCCCCTGGATGTCTTGGCTCACACCGTCCCTTATGCCACCGAAGATGATCAAGAGAAGAATATCGACCCTAGCTTCCCTGGCCTGCTGACATCAACTCCAAAACTGGACAGATCAGCTTTCAGGAAAAGAGCGCGGATGAGGGTATGTCTACAGAATATATTAATTGATGAAAATTGGGCTGTCTGCACTCTCAAAGTGCATGTTGTTGCCAAATGTATTTCATATGCTGTAAACCTAGTTCATAGTTGTTAGTTTCCTTTAATGCCAAACAAACACATACCAAACGTTGGTTAGAAGGCGATCGCCGAATTTGTCCTCGCTTTCTCCTGTCGTGTCGTTTTCGTCGGTTTCGCTTGCGTACGGTTCAAACCGATACGGCTCAATAGCTTCAGTTTCTTCTTCAATTTCGTTTTCGCTACCTGCCTCCACACTACAACCATCCGTTTCAATACATGCATAATCTGTTGAATCGCTTAAGCCGCTGAAATCCGAGTCTGAATCCGAGCTAATGTCGCTATAGCTTGCTGTTCTTTCCGCCATGTTTGTTTGTATTCACTATGTGACGTCACAGGAAAATGGACGGGTGTTTATAACGATGGTTAAAATCAGGCACTTTGAAGCTTTTTTTAGGGATATTGCGTGATGGGTAAAATTTTGAAAAAAACTTCGAAAAATATAATAAGCCACTGGGAACTGATTTTTAATGGTTTTAACCATTCTGAAATTGTGATAATGTTCCCCTTTAAACGGTGGCATTGTTCTGTGTGGACAGGGATAAGATTAGGTGTGATTTACCCTGGATAACCTAGTCCGGCTTAGTGTAAACGGGTCCTCAAAGGGACAGCGCTCATTTGTGTGTTTCATGGACACATCACTACTCTGCGGTTGCTCGGGATTAAATTGTTATTTCCCTTAAATAGTGAATTTATAATCTTTATGACATTCAGTTTTTTTGTTATGTTCAAATAAAGCTACCATGAAGCTGATTCTGGTCTTTCTTAGGAGGTAAACTTGCAAAATCATTGGCGGTGATCAAATAATGACCTGTGTATTGTGCCTGCATGTCAGCGTTTGGACCATCGTCATTATGAGCCGTCCACTTTGTCCACACAGGAAGCTGCACTGTACAAGAAATTTCATCCACATGAACTTATTTGTGTCCTTCATCCTGAGAGCTATTTCCGTCTTCATCAAAGATGGCGTGTTGTACTCCGAGGACAGCGAGCACTGCTTCATACACACTGTGAGTAACACACACACACACACACACACACACACACACACACACACACACACACACACACACACACACACACACACACACACACACACACACACACACACATACTGGTTATCATTTGGAATGGGGACCAAGTTTTTGATCATCACTTGTGGGGACCACCCTTTCTACAGGTTGTGGATGCTTAAAAAAAATGAGGTCAAATGGCCACTGCCCAGTTAGTTCATTTACGTCTTTAAATCTCTGGATTGATGAAGTAATGTGCTGATCATTCTTACTGGGGACCCTGGGGAAAAATAGTTAATATGGTTCATGGGGACCACATTTAAATAATTTTGCATAATTCACACAAATTTGTACGTGACTACTAAGGACTATCGTGGGATCACACTCCTCAGCCTTCCCGGTAAGGTCTATTCAGGTGTACTGGAGAGGAGGCTACGCCGGATAGTCGAACCTCGGATTCAGGAGGAACAGTGTGGTTTTCGTCCTGGTCGTGGAACTGTGGACCAGCTCTATACTCTCGGCAGGGTCCTTGAGGGTGCATGGGAGTTTGCCCAACCAGTCTACATGTGCTTTGTGGACTTGGAGAAGGCATTCGACCGTGTCCCTCGGGAAGTCCTGTGGGGAGTGCTCAGAGAGTATGGGGTATCGGACTGTCTGATTGTGGCAGTCCGCTCCCTGTATGATCAGTGCCAGAGCTTGGTCCGCATTGCCGGTAGTAAGTCGGACACGTTTCCAGTGAGGGTTGGACTCCGCCAAGGCTGCCCTTTGTCACCGATTCTGTTCATAACTTTTATGGACAGGATTTCTAGGCGCAGTCAAGGCGTTGAGGGGATCTGGTTTGGTGGCTGCAGGATTAGGTCTCTGCTTTTTGCGGATGATGTGGTCCTGATGGCTTCATCTGGCCAGGATCTTCAGCTCTCACTGGATCGGTTCGCAGCTGAGTGTGCAGCGACTGGGATGAGAATCAGCACCTCCAAGTCCGAGTCCATGGTTCTCGCCCGGAAAAGGGTGGAGTGCCATCTCTGAGTTGGGGAGGAGATCTTGCCCCAAGTGGAGGAGTTCAAGTACCTCGGAGTCTTGTTCACGAGTGAGGGAAGAGTGGATCGTGAGATCGACAGGCGGATCGGTGCGGCGTCTTCAGTAATGCGGACGCTGTATCGATCCGTTGTGGTGAAGAAGGAGCTGAGCCGGAAGGCAAAGCTCTCAATTTACCGGTCGATCTACGTTCCCATCCTCACCTATGGTCATGAGCTTTGGGTTATGACCGAAAGGACAAGATCACGGGTACAAGCGGCCGAAATGAGTTTCCTCCGCCGGGTGGCGGGGCTCTCCCTTAGAGATAGGGTGAGAAGCTCTGCCATCCGGGAGGAGCTCAAAGTAAAGCCGCTGCTCCTCCACATCGAGAGGAGCCAGATGAGGTGGTTCGGGCATCTGGTCAGGATGCCACCCGAACGCCTCCCTAGGGAGGTGTTTAGGGCACGTCCGACCGGTAGGAGGCCGCGGGGAAGACCCAGGACACGTTGGGAAGACTATGTCTCCCGGCTGGCCTGGGAACGCCTCGGGGTCCCACAGGAAGAGCTGGACGAAGTGGCTGGGGAGAGGGAAGTCTGGGCTTCCCTGCTTAGGCTGCTGCCCCCGCGACCCGACCTCGGATAAGCGGAAGAAGATGGATGGATGGATGGATGGATGGATACTGAGGACCATTTAGAAGAAAAAAAAAGTTTAAATTAGATGTTAAACATGTTTACTTTTAGACATAATATAATATATCTGTATATATAATATACTGTACACATATTATTAGACTTAGACTTAGACTTCCTTTTTATTGTCATTCAAATTTGAACATTACAGTACAGATAAGAACAAAATTCCCTTGCATTAGCTCATGGTAGTGCAGGATAAAAAAGCAACAAGGTGCATATATAAATAAATAAATAGGTTACTGTACAGATAAATATATTGCACTTTTTCATATGCATCCACGTTTATGGATGTATGTTGTATTGTCTTTTTTATTGCAGCGAGTTAATCCATTTTGGGGGGAGTTGAGGGGATGATTATGATGCGTTCAAGAGTCTTACGGCCTGAGGGAAGAAGCTGTTACAGAACCTAGAGGTTCTGCTTCGGAGGCTGCGGAACCTCTTTCTAGAGTCCAGCAGTATTATGTATATATTCGTATATATTCGTATATATGTTATATTTTATATCGCTATATTTAGTCTATTGTCCTTTCCATCCTTACACTTTCCATCATTGTAACTGAGCTACTGTGTTGAACAATTTCCCTTGTGGATCATTAAAGTTTGTCTAAGTCTAAGTCTAAACATGTTTTATGGGCCAAAGCTTAAAGGGGAACATTATCACCAGACCTATGTAAGCGTCAATATATACCTTGATGTTGCAGAAAAAAAAACATATTTTTTTAACCGATTTCTGAACTCTAAATGGGTGAATTTTGGCAAATTAAACGCCTTTCTAATATTCGCTCTCGGAGCGATGACGTCACGTTGTGACGTGACATCGGGAAGCAATCCGCCATTTTCTCAAACACCGAGTCAAATCAGCTCTGTTATTTTCAGTTTTTTCGACTGTTTTCCGTACCTTGGAGACATCATGCCTCGTCGGTGTGTTGTCGGAGGGTGTAACAACACGAACAGGGACGGATTCAAGTTGCACCAGTGGCCCAAAGATGCGAAAGTGGCAAGAAATTGGACGTTTGTTCCGCACACTTTACCGACGAAAGCTATGCTACGACAGAGATGGCAAGAATGTGTGGATATCCTGCGACACTCAAAGCAGATGCATTTCCAACGATAAAGTCAAAGAAATCTGCCGCCAGACCCCCATTGAATCTGCCGGAGTGTGTGAGCAATTCAGGGACAAAGGACCTCGGTAGCACGGCAAGCAATAGCGGCAATTTGTTCCCGCAGACAAGCGAGCTAAACCCCCCTGGATGTCTTGGCTCACACCGTCCCGAAGATGATCAAGAGAAGAATATCGACCCTAGCTTCCCTGGCCTGCTGACATGAGGGTATATCTACAGAATATATTAATTGATGAAAATTGGGCTGTCTGCACTCTCAAAGTGCATGTTGTTGCCAAATGTATTTCATATGCTGTAAACCTAGTTCATAGTTGTTAGTTTCCTTTAATGCCAAACAAACACACACCAATCGTTGGTTAGAAGGCGATCGCCGAATTCGTCCTCGCTTTCTCCCGTGTCGCTGGCTGTAGTGTCGTTTTCGTCGGTTTCGCTTGCATACGGTTCAAACCGATATGGCTCAATAGCTTCAGTTTCTTCTTCAATTTCGTTTTCGCTACCTGCCTCCACACTACAACCATCCGTTTCAATACATGCGTAATCTGTTGAATCGCTTAAGCCGCTGAAATCCGAGTCTGAATCCGAGCTAATGTCGCTATAGCTTGCTGTTCTTTCCGCCATGTTTTTTTGTGTTGGCATCACTATGTGACGTCACAGGAAAATGGACTGGTGGTTAAAATCAGGCACTTTGAAGCTTTTTTTAGGGATATTGCGTGATGGGTAAAATTTTGAAAATAACTTCGAAAAATATAATAAGCCACTGGGAACTGATTTTTAATGGTTTTAACAATTCTGAAATTGTGATAATGTTCCCCTTTAAAAATCACTTAGGCATCTTCAGAATGGATCTGACTATCATTTAAAAAGGTTTTCCTTTAGGAGACCTGTTTTTTTGTCCCCTAAGTCTCGTCTTAAGACCCACTTTTATTCTTTGGCTTTTAACATTACGTGAGTTATGTGGTCTTCTGTCCTCTGTTGTCCTCTGTGTTTTTTATACATTTTGATTTCTATTTACTGTTTTAATTGGTTTTTCCCTTTAAAACCGTTCTTACTCATATCTATTTTTATATTGGTTTTATTTTTAATATTGTTTTTAATATTGTTGTGCAGCACATGGGAAACATTTTTGTTGTTTAAATGTGCCATGTGGAATGAAGCAACAGGGAGCTTGGACAAGATGGGAGAATGCGGTTGAGAGGAGAGTGACCTGGGCTGAGCTTTGGAAAGCCGAGCCGCAACGCATCAAATTTCTCATCCAGGCAGTGTATGATGTGCTCCCAAGCCCTTCAAACCTGCACACAAGGGGCATAGCAGAGACACTGTGCTCCAAGCGAGGAACCCTGGAACACATCCTCAGTTGCTGTACAAAGGCACTTGGAGATGGAAGGTACAGGTGGAGGCATGACCAAGTCCTGAAGACCATCGCTGAAGCCATTAGCACAGGACTGGCATGGGCAAAACTGTTCCACCCTTCCAAGAAAACCATCGCCTTTGTCAGAGCTGGGGACACGCCAACTCCTGCTAGAAGAACATCAGCAGGCATCCCGGCGTCTGCAAAAGACTGGCAGTTGTTGGTGGACCTTGAAAACCAGCTGAAGTTCCCCAGCTATATCGCAGTCACCACCCTGCGACCAGACATTGTCCTTGTGTCTGAGTCCACCAAACAAGCTGTGCTGCTGGAGCTGACAGTCCCGTGGGAAGATCGCCTGGAAGAAGCCTTCGAGAGAAAGCTCTCCAAGTATGCAGGACTGGTCAACGACTGCCAACAGGCTGCTTGGAGAGCAAGGTGTTTCCCTGTGGAGGTTGGATGCAGAGGATTTTCAGCCCGTTCCTTGATCAGAGCCTTCAACAGTTTGGGCATCGATGGAGAGAGAAAGAGAGCCGTCCGCAGTACCACTGAAGCGGCGGAAAGGGTCTCGAGAGAGGAGATCAAAGAGGAGATCCTTGGAGTCATGGTAGCTAGCGAGCCGTCTGGACACAAGCCGGGGGTATTTGATCACCCCCGGTTTGGTCGCTTGGAGGAGGGCGTATGACCAGTTGAGAGACCCGAAACGCCCGGTGAGTCCAAGAGGTCACTGAGGATGTGTCCAGACTACGCATCAGTAGATGTATGTACACAGCTATATAAATAAAGTGGATTGGATTGAGAGGACCCCTATAGGTGACTGTGTAAACAGAGTGATGTTTAAACAGAGTGATACCATATGTCCCGGCAAGAAATCTGCGTTCAAAGAACTCCGGCTTATTAGTGATTCCCAGAGCCCAAAAGAAGTCTGCAGGCTATAGAGCGTTTTCTATTCGGGCTCCAGTACTATGGAATGCCCTCCCGGTAACAATTAGAGATGCTACCTCAGTAGAAGCATTTAAGTCCCATCTTAAAACTCATTTGTATACTCTAGCCTTTAAATAGACCCCCCTTTTAGACCAGTTGATCTGCCGTTTCTTTTCTTTTCTCCTCTGCTCCCCTCTTCCTTGTGGAGGGTGGGGGGGCACAGGTCCGGTGGCCATGGATGAAGTCCTGGCTGTCCAGAGTCGGGACCCGGGGTGGACCGCTCGCCTGTGCATCGGCTGGGAACATCTCTGCGCTGCTGACCCGTCTCCGCTCGGGATGGTCTCCTGCTGGCCCCACTATGGACTGGACTCTTACTATTATGTTGGATCCACTATGGACTGGACTCTCACAATATTATGTCAAACCCACTCGACATTCATTGCATTCGGTCTCCCCTAGAGGGGTTGGGGGTTACCCACATATGCGGTCTTCTCCAAGGTTTCTCATAGTCATTCACATCGACGTCCCACTGGGGTGAGTTTTTCCTTGCCCTTATGTGGGCTTTATACCGAGGATGTCGTTGTGGCTTGTGCAGCCCTTTGAGACACTTGTGATTTAGGGCTATATAAATAAACATTGATTGATTGATTGATGTCCCCATTAAGTAAGCATTGCCAGAACACACACACACACACACACACACACACACACACACACACACACACACACACACACACACACA
Source organism: Nerophis lumbriciformis (assembly GCF_033978685.3). NCBI lineage: Eukaryota > Metazoa > Chordata > Actinopteri > Syngnathiformes > Syngnathidae > Nerophis > Nerophis lumbriciformis. Next base: position 10,173,383 of record NC_084561.2, read on the forward strand.
CACACACACACACACACACACACACACACACACACACACACACACCAGTAGGCCATCTCCTCACATTTGTGTGTTTTGTCCCCTTTCAGCTGGAATGTCGAGCAGTGCTGGTGTTCTTCCATTACTGCGTCCTCTCGAACTACTTCTGGCTCTTCATCGAGGGTCTCTACCTCTTCACTTTACTGGTGGAGACGTTCTTTCCGGAAAAAAGATACTTTTACTGGTACATCACAGTCGGCTGGGGTGAGGCTTCTTGCACGATGCACTTCCCACCAGACACAAGAATATTTGGTCATATGTTCTTATCGTGCCAGGAGCACCCACCCTGTGTGTGACCGTCTGGGCTGTGCTGAGGTTTCATTTTGATGACATTGGGTAAGATTTTAGATTGTGTTATTCTTGTCTAGATGTAGCTTGTTTGAGTGTTGTCAGTAAAGATGCTGCTCTTTCAGCTGCTGGGACATGAATGACAATGCTGCCATCTGGTGGGTCATCAAGGGACCTGTGCTGGCCTCAATTATGGTACTTTCTTTAATTGTTTTATTCATTTGAACCCTGAACAGGCCATGACAGGGACACACTTTGATGTCCAAAAATACAACTTTGTGCTCAAAGTCATGCTTATCAAGTATCAAAGCACCAAAGTCTGGGCCCCCCATACACAAGACCCAGAGAGGACCATTCTAAACCCAACGTCCCATACACACAAACCTAGTATGTTTACATGAACTAAAACAATGAATTATTGTATGAATTAGTTTTGTTTGACAAGAAATGCAAATACCTTAATTTGTTTTTGGATTTTTTTTAAAGATGGGATTAATATACAGTCGTGGTCAAAAGTTTACATACACTTGAAAAGAACATAATGTCATGGCTGTCTTGAGTTTCCAATCATTTCTACAACTCTTATTTTTTTGTGATTGGAGCACATACCGTATTTTTCGGACTATAAGTCGCAGTTTTTTTCATAGTTTGGCCGGGCTCCAGTGCAACTTATATATGTTGTTTTCCTTTTTTATAATGCATTTTGGGCAGGTGCGACTTATACTCCGGTGCGACTTCCATCCATCCATCCATCCATCTTCTTCCGCTTATCCGAGGTCGGGTCGCGGGGGCAGCAGCCTAAGCAGGGAAGCCCAGACTTCCCTCTCCCCAGCCACTTCGTCCAGCTCTTCCTGTGGGACCCCGAGGCGTTCCCAGGCCAGCCGGGAGACATAGTCTTCCCAACGTGTCCTGGGTCTTCCCCGCGGCCTCCTACCGGTCGGACGTGCCCTAAACACCTCCCTAGGGAGGCGTTCGGGTGGCATCCTGACCAGATGCCCGAACCACCTCATCTGGCTCCTCTCGATGTGGAGGAGCAGCGGCTTTACTTTGAGCTCCTCCCGGATGGCAGAGCTTCTCACCCTATCTCTAAGGGAGAGCCCCGCCACCCGGCGGAGGAAACTCATTTCGGCCGCTTGTACCCGTGATCTTGTCCTTTCGGTCATAACCCAAAGCTCATGACCATAGGTGAGGATGGGAACGTAGATCGACCGGTAAATTGAGAGCTTTGCTTTCCGGCTCAGCTCCTTCTTCACCACAACGGATCGATACAGCGTCCGCATTACTGAAGACGCCGCACCGATCCGCCTGTCGATCTCACGATCCACTCTTCCCTCACTCGTGAACAAGACTCCGAGGTACTTGAACTCCTCCACTTGGGGCAAGATCTCCTCCCCAACCCGGAGATGGCACTCCACCCTTTTCCGGGTGAGAACCATGGACTCGGACTTGGAGGTGCTGATTCTCATCCCAGTCGCTTCACACTCGGCTGCGAACCGATCCAGTGAGAGCTGAAGATCCTGGCCAGATGAAGCCATCAGGACCACATCATCTGCAAAAAGCAGAGACCTAATCCTGCAGCCACCAAACCAGATCCCCTCAACGCCTTGACTGCGCCTAGAAATTCTGTCCATAAAAGTTATGAACAGAATCGGTGACAAAGGGCAGCCTTGGCGGAGTCCAACCCTCACTGGAAACGTGTCCGACTTACTACCGGCAATGCGGACCAAGCTCTGGCACTGATCATACAGGGAGCGGACTGCCACAATCAGACTGTCCGATACCCCATACTCTCTGAGCACTCCCCACAGGACTTCCTGAGGGACACGGTCGAATGCCTTCTCCAAGTCCACAAAACACATGTAGACTGGTTGAGCAAACTCCCATGCACCCTCAAGGACCCTGCCGAGAGTATAGAGCTGGTCCACAGTTCCACGACCAGGACGAAAACCACACTGTTCCTCCTGAATCCGAGGTTCGACTATCCGGCGTAGCCTCCTCTCCAGTACACCTGAATAGACCTTACCGGGAAGGCTGAGGAGTGTGATCCCACGATAGTTAGAACACACCCTCCGGTTCCCCTTCTTAGAGAGAGGAACCACCACCCCGGTCTGCCAATCCAGTGTGACTTATACTCCGAAAAATACGGTACTTGTTGGTCACAAAAAACATTCATGAAGTTTGGTTCTTTTATGAATTTATTATGGGTCTACTGAAAATGTGAGCAAATCTGCTGGGTCAAAAGTATACATACAGCAATGTTAATACTTGGTTATATGTCCCTTGGCAAATTTCACTGCAATAAGGCGCTTTTGGTAGCCATCCACAAGCTTCTGGTTGAATTTTTGACCACTCCTCTTGACAAATTCGCATTTTTGTTTCATCTGACCACAGAACTTTCCTCCAGAAGGTCTTATCTTTGTCCATGTGATGTCAGATGAAACAAAAATGGAGCTGTTTGGCCACAATACCCAGCAATATGTTTGGAGGAGAAAAGGTGAGGCCTTTAATCCCAGGAACACTATCCCTACCGTCAAGCATGGTGGTGGTAGTATTATGCTCTGGGCCTGTTTTGCTGCCCGTGGAACTGGTACTTTACAGAGAGTAAATGGGACAATGAAAAAGGAGGATTACCTCCAAATTCTTCAGGACAACTTAAAATCATCAGCCCGGAGGTTGGGTCTTGGGCGCAGTTGGGTGTTCCAACAGGACAATGACCCCAAACACACGTCAAAAGTGGTAAAGGAATGGCTAAATCAGGCTAGAATTAAGGTTTTAGAATGGCCTTCCCAAAGTCCTGACTTAACGTGTGGACAATGCTGAAGAAACAAGTCCATGTCAGAAAACCAACAAATTTAGCTGAACTGCACCAATTTTGTCAAGAGGAGTGGTCAAAAATTCAAGCAGAAGCTTGTGGATGGCTACCAAAAGTGCCTTATTGCAGTGAAACTTGCCAAGGGACATGTAAGCAAATATTAACATTGCTGTATGTATACTTTTGACCCAGCACATTTGCTCACATTTTCAGTAGACCCATAATAAATTCATAAAAGAAGCAAACTTCATGAATTTTTTTTATGATCAACAAGTATGTGCTCCAATCACTCTATCACAAAAAAATAAGAGTTGTAGAAATTATTGAAAATTCAAGACAGCCATGACATTATGTTCTTTACAAGTGTATGCAAACTTTTTGACCACGACTGTATCTAGATCAAGGCTATTCAACTCCACATTGAAGAGGGCTCGGAGGCCGGGCATCGAAATGTGGATGTTTCATTAGAAAGTGCCTTCGCAGGTTATATTTCTTTGAGACTCAGTTTACTTAATTGCAAAGTAAACACATCGGCTTTCACAATGCACTATCAATACAATCATTATTCTGAGGATTGATGTTCCTTCTTTTGAATTGTTTTCCTTCCTCAGTTTTATTTCTTTACACTTTTCCCCTTCATTTAGAATTGTAAGACTGAACATATAAACATACAATAAACATACAAGTATTGTGTTAATAGGTTAGGTTTAGTGTTAATATATTCACAAAATAAACAACAAATGTTTACAACATATAGAAATTACACAACATTCACACACTAAACATTGTACGTAACTTATCACTATTAGCGTTGTTGCCCTCTACTGGTCAAATTTAGCACTGCAACAACGCGAACATGAATACAAAAGAAATCACTAAGTCAGCAATAAAAAATAAATATCTTTATGCACAATATGTTTTTACAAAGATGTGATCAAGTTACACGCTGGTATTTCTACCTTTGTTGCTGCTTGTCTGGATCAACGTGTCCGTCGCTAAAAAAGGTCCGACAGGAAACAATGACTCGAGCACTTGGTCGGAGTAGAACTTTCATACTTTGTTTGTCCAGTCGTCGTTAAAAGTCTCATTTTTGCAATATATTTTTTCCCCCCAGTGTTGATTAACGTGGACCCCGACTTAAACAAGTTGAAAAACTTATTGGGGTGTTACCATTTAGTGGTCAATTGTATGGAATATGTACTGTACTGTGCAATCTACTAATAAACGATTCAATCAATCAATCAATCGTCTTCTACCACTCACTCCACCGCTGCTTCACTGTGACACATATGCCTCGCTGTTGCCCCCTACGGGGCGGCGAGAGTACTGCATACATGATCACCCCTCGTAATGGTTTCATCAAACCTATTTGGGTGAAGTTCGGCGGGCCAAATGAAAAACTTTGGCGGGCCGGATGTGTCAGCTGAATAGATCTGTTCTAGATAAACCCCTTGAATATTTTAAATTTGTTGGAAAAAACAAAACAACATTTTTAATGCAAAACTGTGAACAAATTCAATATAAAATGTCTAGCATACGAATCGGGGGTGTATATTGCAGCCCGGAAGAGTTAGGGCTGCATGGGATTCTGGGTATTTGTTTTGTTGTGTTTATGTTGCGTTACGGTGCGGATGTTCTCCCGAAATGTGTTTGTCATTCTTGTTTGGTGTGGATTCACAGTGTGGCGCATATTTGTAACAGTGTTAAAGTTATTTATACGGGCATTGTCAGTGTAACCTGTATCGCTGTTGGCCAAGTATGCATTGCATTTACGTGTGTGAGCGTGCTGAAGTCGCACATATTTTGTGATCGGGCCGGCACGTTGTTGGAATGGATGTAAAGCAGACGTGACGACAGCTCGTGGAGGACAATACACGCAGTACTTTTAAGGCACGCCCCCAAGACTGTGGTCCGGGTGGACGAGATATAATGACTGATGAACAACTTCGTTCGATAATGAGGGTTGCCTCAGCTCAAAGCCTGAGCCCTGACATTAATGAACTAGCATCCAAGAAAAGATGGCAGGTATCTGGCTTGGGCACATCAGATTAGATCAGTGTGTTGCAAACTGAGCAGTTTAAAGTCCTGAATGGTTGTTTTATTCATTCTTATTTTATTTTCTAATTTATTAGCCTGTGGAAAAAGTTAATGTTGAGATTTACCTCAGAAGGCTGCAAATAGAAAAGAGGCATTACATTTTTATTTAAATTGTATTTGATATGCCATTGATATTATTATTATTGTTATTTGAAACTGGATTTTGCATGTCACTATAAAGTTATATAAGCCTTGCTTGTCCAATATTCAATGCAAAACTTGTTACCTATTAAAAGGTTAATTTGTTCAACCTTGGCCCGCGGCTTTGTTCAGTTTAAAATTTTGGCCCACTCTGTATTTGAGTTTGACACCCCTGCTTTAGAGTGTAAAGGAGAGATTAGCTGATACACACATGTTTATATCATCAGTGGATAATACGAATCATGGTAATAAATCATTATTATTATTATGAAATATATCATTATTATTATGATTACCTAATTGGTTCTTGAATAGGGTTAATAAATCGAAAAGTTCGTATAGTGAAGCAACTTTCTCCATGAGAAGCAATGAATGAATAATGGGTCCCAGCCCTGACAAAATTCCATATTTTAGTGAATGTTGGTACATTTTGAACACAATATAAAGTGCTATGCACTACTGTCAATCAGACAAAACTAAAACAGACAAAATGAGTTAACTGTCTTTTTATAAACAAGCTAAAACAACAACGACGACAAGCTCAACTCTGCTGTATGCGCTGCTCTGCCAAACACGCGCACACAAACAAAAGTCCCTTTGGTGCCCTCACAAACAATCAGAAATCACAAAAATTCTTACCTTTAACAACCGTATCGCTACAATAATAAACATTTAAAAAAAGTAAAATCCACTTAAAGTACATTTAACATTAGTGCTGCACCCCGTTAGGACATATAGTTTGTGTAATTTACAACAAAATGTGTCCATTCTGCTCGCAGCCACTATAAGTAATATGGATGGGTTAGATAATTTTTTTTCTCTTTTCACGTACAGATCAATTTTGTCCTCTTCGTTGGCATCATCGTCATCCTCGTTCAGAAACTGCAGTCTCCAGATATCGGAGGAAATGAGTCCAGTATTTACTTGTAAGTCACTGAGAAAATATTCCATGATAGCCTCTATGGTGTAGCAACGCTTGTTGTTGTTGTTTTTTGGCAGGCGGTTGGCGCGTTCTACTCTGCTGCTGATTCCTCTCTTCGGGATCCACTACACTGTCTTTGTCTTCTTACCCGAGAACGTCAGCAAGCAAGAGAGGCTGGTGTTTGAGTTGGGCCTGGGATCCTTCCAGGTACGCCATTCTCACCTTTGGGCTATTTTTTAGAATGAACCTAACGTCGCTCAGTGATAAACTACATCAATAATGGATCTTTTTGTGTTTTTTAAAGTACATGTCGACGTCGCTATCGGACTAAATAGGCATCGCTTCACATTGAACTATCTTGAGTTTTCTTTCAGGGCTTCGTGGTTGCTGTCCTCTACTGCTTTCTGAACGGAGAGGTAAAACTCATCTTCATCAACACTATACTTAGTTTTTTATGTTCTTGCTTTTTCTTATGGTGGTAAAGCTGATCAATATTCCTCATCAGTTATTCATAAACAATCTACCATTAAATACACAGTATATGCTATAAAAAATCACGTTATAGTGGCGTCCTCAGCATATCTTCACTGCATAAATATTGCTATACTACAGTAAATCCCTTCAGGATTTTGCAGCCTTTTGTTGTTTTTATTTTGAACTAAAATCCCTGAAATCGCAGCATCTTTTTAAGAAAATTGAGGCCTGTTTTTTTCAATAACATTGAATCAAACTTGTAATTTTTTTGAATGTGTTATCATTAATCCTTGTAACCTCAAAGAGTGCAGGATTTCAACAAAAATTGGAAAACTAATACTGCATTGATGTTTTACTCGTTTTATACCACACAGGCTTATAGTAGACACTTGATGGCAGTATAAGCACACACTAAGAAGACCTCCTTGTCAAATGACTGTAGTGTTTTAATTCATGAGCACTAATAATAGCAATGACAGAAAGAAACACCACCAAAGGCTTCCTTCCTATCCTATCCTTTGTTAGCGCACATAATTTCCAAGGTTTTCGCGGGCCACATACAATGAGGTGGCGGGCCAGATCTGGCCCCCGGGCCTTGAGTTTGATACTTGTGCTCTAGAGACTTAAGCATTGAAAGTAAAAAACAAAAAATGCAAACACTTTAATGAGTGAGGCCCTTTGGGATCCCCCAATATGTTTAGTGGAACTTTTTTATTTTCTAAAAACTGTCCATCTATCCATCCATTTTCTACCGCTTATCCCTTTGGGGGTTGCGGGGGGTGCTGGAGCCTATCTCAGCTTCATTCGGGCGGAAGTCGGGGTACACCCTGGACAAGTCTCTAAAAACGGTCATTTTTCAAAATGAATTAAAATCCATGAAATATTAACATACTTAAGAGTCCAATTACTTCATACCACTTTAAACTTTTTTTTTTGGGTGGGGGGGAAATATTGCATATTTTGTGTTTTTGCCATAAAAAAACAATGTTTTGACAAGAAGGGCATAGAAAAAACAAAACAAGAAACTTTATATCGACAGCTAGACCTGAAGTTGATCTAGAGATTAAAGCGTTTAAAGGAAAAGGAAGAAAAATAAAAAATAATACAAATTAAAAAAATTATATATATATATATATATATATATATAAATAAATAAATATATATATATATGTATATATAATATATAAAAACATATATATACATATATATATATATATATATATATGTGTATATATATGTATATATATATATATATATATATATATATATATATATATATATATATATATATATATATATATGTATATATATATATATAAATATATATAAATATATCTATCTATCTATCGTACATATATACATATATATATATATATATATATATATATATATATATATATATATATATATATATATATATATATATATATGTATATATATGTACGATAGATATATATATATATTTATACATAGATACATAATATATATATATATATATATATATATATATATATATATATATAAAGGGTGTAAGGGTACACAAAAATGTTGGTTTGGTACGCACCTCGGTTTAGAGGTCACGGTTCGGTTAATTTTCGGTACAGTAAGAAAACAACAAAATATACATTTTTTGGTTATTTATTTACCAAATTTGTAAACAATGGCTTTCTCCTTTTAACATTGGGAACACTATAATAATTCTGCCCCAAAAATAGAAATAGCTCTGTGTGTGATGGATGTGAGCCACCACTAGGCTGATCAGTGCAACAGCAGGCAGTCATGAATGCTAAGCATAATACTAACATACATATACACACAGGGTCCATTGCCAGGGTTAATGTGGTCAACATACATCAAATAAAAACTAAATAAGATAAGGCTCAGAATGGTTTCTTAACAAAACCTTTCTACATATAAAGTGCTTTTTTTGATTGATTGATTGAGACTTTTATTAGTAGATTGCACAGTACAGTACATATTCCGTACAATTGACCACTAAATGGTAACACCCCAATAAGTTTTTCAACTTGTTTAAGTCGGGGTCCACGTTAATCAACATTAAACTGCTTCAAGTTGTTGCTCGGATTAAATAAAATTACCAAATTTTTCTTCTACATATAAAAAGTTACCTCTGCGCACTTCATGCCATGTCCAAGTAAGTTTTGTTTATTAATGCCACAGTTAGTGTTTTTGTTTCATTGTTCATAGTTTCTGCCTTTGTGCAAGTTTTGCGTTTATAGCCAAGTTTTGTACCTCCACTGTGAGCGCCTTTTGTTTGTTTCTTTTTTTTTTGAGTGTTAAAATTAAATATGTCTTCACCTTCACGCCATGTCTGGTCCAAATGTTCATTTGCACCACGGGAGAACAAACCACGCCATAGTCCAAGTCTTGACAAGGGGAGCCCTAAAGATTAAAACAAATCTATATATTGTATTGATTTTGAAAAGGAAAACTTTGACAGCCCTGATCTAAAGCTTCTATAAAATGCATTGATAATGACCATGCGAGGTATATCCCTCAAGGTGCAGTCGGAGATGAAGAGGAAATGGCGCAGCTGGACGGTGAACAGGTACTTTGCTGTGGACCTGAAGCACCGGCACCCTTCGCTCGCGAGCAGTGGCGTGAACGGGGGGACACAGTTGTCCATCCTGAGCAAGAGCAGCTCCCAGATCCGCATGTCCAGCCTGCAGGCCGAGACACCGGCATGCTGAGGACGGGAACCACGGCGACACAACCGTTGTTTCTCCTTGGATCCCACGTCCACAAAGCGACCACACACACCTTTCTTGCTCAATCCCGAATCCAAACCTGACGTGAGCAAACCGTAATGGAAAGCAGACTCACACCCAAAGACCCGAGCGGCGTCTCCAACTTGCGTCAAACATCCATTGCGTCCAGCATCCATAATTGGTCAATAAGCACGATTGGCACATTCTTCATTGATCGAGGAGCCCAATTTGGAGCCTTTGCAGTACTGTACTGACATAACCACCTGATTATGTTGGCTGACAAATAGCTCAGTCTAATTATTATAATATACAGTATGTATAATTATAATACACACAGTATGTCCAATATTGACCATGACCATGCATCTACTACACTATTGTCATGTCTGTGTAATCATGTTTTGTTTTAGTCATGTTTTGTTTAGTTATTGGACTCTTTAGTTTCTGGCTTTTCACTCCCTTGTCTTGTTTCCATGATTACCCATTAGTTTCACCTGTTCCACGTTTGGACTCATTGTGCACTCTTGTTTGTCACCATAGCAACCCATTAGTTTTCAGCTGTCACGTCACACACCTGTTTCACGTTTTGAGTCACGCACCTGTTTTCGTTAATCATGTCTGTAGTATTTAAGTTCATTGTTTTCAGTTTGTCTGTCTGGTGACATCCCACATTTATGCTGTGCACATTTCTGACACTTTTTTCATGTCCATCGTTCACGCTGCTCCTTTTGTCCATGCCAAGTAAGTTTTGTTTATTAATGCCACAGTTAGTGTTTTTTTGTTGTTCATAGTTTCTGCCTTTGTGCAAGTATTTGTTTTCATAGCCAAGTTGTTTCTCCGCCAATGTGCGCGCTTTTCGTTTGTATTTTTTTTGATAAAGTTTAAATAAATATGTTCTCACATTCCCGTCTCGCCCGAGCCAACTTTCCGTTGCCTTCTAGAAAAACTAAACCCCAGAACCAAGTCACGACAGTAAAAAAAAATACAAACGAAAAGCGCGCACAGTGGCGGAGAAACAACTTGGCTATGAAAACAAATACTTGCACAAAGGCAGAAACTATGAACAACAAAAAAACACTAACTGTGGCATTAATAAACAAAACTTACTTGGCATGGACAAAAGGAGCAGCGTGAACGATGGACATGAAAAAAGTGTCAGAAATGTGCAGAGCATAAATGTGGGATGTCACCAGACAGACAAACTGAAAACAATGAACTTAAATACTACAGACATGATTAACGAAAACAGGTGCGTGACTCAAAACGTGAAACAGGTGCGTGACGTGACAGGTGAAAACTAATGGGTTGCTATGGTGACAAACAAGAGTGCACAATGAGTCCAAACGTGGAACAGGTGAAACTAATGGGTAATCATGGAAACAAGACAAGGAAGTGAAAAGCCAGAAAATAAAGAGTCCAATAACTAAACTAAACATGACTAAAACAAAACATGATTACACAGACATGACAACTATGATGTTTGATGCCACAATAATACACACATATGAATACTACATTATTTTTACGGTACCTTTATTTTTACAGAGACACAATGTGAAAAGATAAATAAATGAAGATTGTAAATTGTTTATATTTAAGGGAAATAAGTATTTGAACCCCTGTAAAGCAGCAAGCATTGTGACCCCACACACACACGAGTCCTGTACCTTTAAGAAAGAAAGTATCTCAATATGGTATGTGTATAAAAATACACGTGCCACACAAACACTATCTTTATTCAAATATTCACATCACCATGGGAAAGACCAAAGATCTGACCCCAGAGACAAGGTCATAGACCCGCACAAGACTGGAACGGAAGACAAGTTTGACAATCAACACCTGAACGAGTCACACAAATAGAGTGTAATGTGGTAACATGACAGCAAAAATGGATGCAAGAAACCACAAGTACTCTATTACAACTACATAAGTACTCTATTACGAGTACTAAAACTACAAAAAACACAAGTATACTACTATAACAACAAGACACTACAAATATGCAACTACAAGTACTGCAAAAAAATACAAATACACAACTTCAACTATAGAAAACTACAAGTATGCAAATAAAAGTACTACAACTACAAGAAAATACAAACATACAAATACAACCATAAGAAACTACAAATAAATTAATACAAGTACAAGAAACAACAAGAACACTACTCCAAGTACATCAACTACAAATACACTACAAGTACTAAAACTACAAGAAACTACAGGTGTACAAATATTACAAATATAAGAAGCTACACATACACCACTACAACTATAAGAAACAAGTACATTACTACAAGTACAACAACTACAAAAACTACAAACTGCACATCTAAAAAAACTACAAATACACTACTACAACTACAAGAAACCACAGGCATAAGAGTACTTCGACTACAATTAACTACAAATACACAACTAAAATTACAAGAAACAAGTACACAACTACAAGTACTTCAACTTAAAGAAACTACAAATACACTACTACAACAACAAGAAACAACAAGATAACTATGGCAAGTATTCCAACTACAATAAACTACTACAAGTACGACAACTACACGAAACTATGAACACACTACTAGAGGTATACAAGTATTCCAACTATAAGAAAATATGAATACACAACTATACGAAACAACAAGTGCATTACTACAAGTACAACTACAATAAACTACAAATAACCTATTACAAGTACAACTACAAAAACAACAGACATACAAGTACTGCAACTATAATAAACTACAAATTCACTAGTACAACTACAAGAAACTACAGGCATACAATAACGTTGACTACAAATACACAACTACAACAACAAGAAACAACAAGTACACTACTACAAGTACTTCAACTACAAATACACTACTACAGGTACTACAACTACAAGAAACTACACTACAAACGACACTACTATAAGTACTACTAATACAACACACAAGAAGTACACTACTACAAGATCTACAAGTAGAAGAAACATGTTCTCTGTCCCTGCCGATAAGTTTTTCGACAGAAAGTACTAAATAATATTTTGAAAAATAATAAGAAAAAAAAAAAAAAAAAAAAAAAATATATATATACATATATATATATATTTTTTTTTTATACATATATATGTGTGTGTGTATATATATATTTTATTTTTTTTATATATATGTATGTATATATATATATATATGTATATATATATATACATATATATATATATATATATATATATATATATATATATATATATATATATATATATATATATGCGTGTGTATATATATATTTTTTATACATATATATGTGTGTGTGTATATATATATATATATTTTTAATATATATACACATATATATGTATATATATATATATATATATATATATATATATATATATATATATATATATATATATATATATATATATAGTCAAGGTTACTGTGGTATATCCGTTATATAGTGCTCAATACCGGGGTAGAGCGTTAGCCTCTGTGTTTTTTTCCTGACCTATTTCATCCCTACAAGCCTGTTTCGCAGGTTTCCCTGCTCTTCAGGGGATTTTTTTTTAATCCCCTGAAGAGCAGGGAAAAACATGTGGAACAGGCTTGTAGGGATGAAATAGCCTGTGTGTTTTTTCCTGACCTAACACACACACACACACACACACACACACACACACACACACACACACACACACACACACACACACACACACACACACACACACACACACACACACACACACACACACACACACACACAGTATTTCAAGCTTTGTTAATATCCTCTTTCTCTGTAAAAACAAAGCTACCATAAGAATATGAAGTGTAAAACTTTAATAGTAGTACTAGCTGTATATCAGAAAGGGTGAAGTGCATTGTGGGACGTTTTTTTTTAGAAGCGAGGATGTCAGGCAGGCAGCCTGCTTGAAACTTTTGAATATGAAATCACTTTCTTTTGCAGTATTTGCAGTACAAGTATTTTGTTTTCCGTCTTCACGGTGACGGTATGTTCAGTGGGTGTGTGTCCCTTTAAGAAAATGTACAGTAAATGTGGTGTTGGCTCAGGTGCAGAGGTGTGACTTCTGTGACTGTATCCAAGCTAAATTGTAACAACTACAAACATCTGATGTATACCGAGAAACAAAGGCGTGGATCAAGAAAAAGTACTTAAAGATGCTGGAGTGGCTAAACTTCAAAAAAACTTTTTGATGCAAAGCGACAGCCTCAAAACCAGCAACGAAGGAGGGGACGTCTGGGCTACACGGACTACTAACATGGCAGCAAGAAGAAGGAGAAAGAACTCTGAAGTACAAACTGTCAAAAGTGAAAGTACACACTTGCTATAAAATACCAAAAAAGTCCGCCGGAGTTTGACGCCAGTAAGTTTTCCTGCTTCTAGTCAACTTGAAAAGCATGAAAGTGCTCCAGTTCAAGCAGTAGTAAACAGAACATCATGCAGTTTTACTCACACTGTCATGTACTGTACTGCATGTCATTTATTTTTGTGGTAATTCAGTGGTAAAGTTGCTGTGGTGAACTTCCTGACTCATCATTTTGTTCTCACTATTTACTATACTGATTCATTGATACGAGTAGGGATGGACTTTATAAATTGTGGCCACTAGATGTCGCCAAAAAACAAGCATGATACAGCAATACATTTATTTGGTCTGTTTAGTGTTTATTCTCAGCAACATTAAATATGTTTGCGGTCTGCTCTCTGTGGTGCAGTACACGGTTCAACCAGCAGGTGGCAGTAGCAAACCATACAACTTATGTACACTTCAGTGAAAAAAATAAACACTCGTTCCACACAGCTACGCGATTTACCTTTTAGATAGTCTACTATGTCAAAACCTGTAACTAGTTAATTAGTAAGTAAATATGTCAGTGTGTAAGTAGGTAAATAGGTAAGTAAATAAGAAAGTAAGTTGGTAGACAAATAGGTAAGTAAGTAACTAAGTAAGTAAGTAAGTAAGTAAATAAGTAAGTGTGGAGGGGGGCGTGGCCTGCGGGCCTGCCGCGGAACGGGGTGTGCAAGGACCGGCCTCGAAGACAGCGACAGGTGAGTAGATGGCCCAGCTGGGCCTTGTTACCTAATCACCTGTCGCCTTTATTAGCAGCAGCCGGAACGAGACAGGGGAGTTGGAGTAGGAGCCAGAGAGAGAGAGAGAGAGAGACACAGACTCCGAAAATACATTTTGATGGAAAGCAAAAGCCTTGCATTATTTATGCAAATAAAACCCGGGCTCTCGTGGCTGTGTGTGGTGGTCCGAGGAACCCACTAGAGGGCAACCTCTACAGTAAGTAAGTAAGTAAATAGGTAATTAAATAGGTACGTAATTAGGTAAGTAAGTACGTAAGTCAGTAAGTAAGTAAGTAAGTAAACAGGTCATCAAATAGGTATGTAAATAGGTAAGTAAGTATGTAAGTAAGTAAGTAAGTAAGTAAGCAAGTAAGTAAGTAAGTAAGTAAGTAAGTAAGTAAACAGGGAAGTAAATAGATAAGTGAGTAAGTACATAAGTAAATTAATATGTTTGTAAGTAAGTCAGTAAATAGGTAAGTAAATAGGTAAGTAATAAGTAAGTAAGTGAGTGAGTACTGTAAGGACGTAAATAAGTATGTACATAAGTAAGTAAGTATGTAAGTAAGTAAATAAGTAAGTAGGTAAGTAAGTAAGTAAGTAAGTACATAAGTGAGTAAATATGTAATTAAATAGGTAAGTATGTAAATATGTAAGTAAGTAAATAAGTAAGTATGTAAGTAAGTAAATAAGTAGGTACATAAGTAAGTATGTCAAAGAGTAAGTAAGTAAGTAGGTAAGTAAGTATGTAAGTAAGTAAGAAAGTAAGTAAGTTAGTAAGTCAGTAAGTAAGTAAGTAAATAAGTAAGTAGGTAAGTAAGTATGTAATAAGTAAGTAAATAAGTAAGTACATAAGTAAGTATGTCAATAAGTAAATAAGTCAGTAAGTAAGTTAGAAAGTAAGCAAGTCAGTAAATAAGTATGTAAGTAAGTAAGAAAGTAAGTCAGTAAAAAAGTAAGTAAGTAAATAAGTAAGTAGGTAAGTAAGTAAGTAAGTAAATAAGTAAGTAGGTAAGAAAGTAGGTAAGTACATAAGTGATTAAGTATGTAATTAAATAGGTAAGTATGTAAATATGTAAGTAAGTAAATAAGTAAGTAAATAAGTAAGTATGAAAGTAAGTAAATACGTAGTTACATAAGTAAGTATGTCAATAAGTAAGTAAGTAGGTAAGTAAGTATGTAAGTAAGTAAATAAGTAAGTACATAAGTATGTCAATAAGTAAGTAAGTAAGTAAGTAGATAAGTAAGTTAGAAAGTAAGCAAGTCAGTAAATAAGTATGTAAGTAAGTAAGAAAGTAAGTCAGTAAAAAAGTAAGTAAGTAAATAAGTAAGTAGGTAAGTAAGTAAGTAAATAAGTACATAAGTGAGTAAGTTTGTAATTAAATAGGTAAGTATGTAAATATGTAAGTAAGTAAATAAGTAAGTAAGTATGTAAGTAAGTAAATAAGTAGGTACATAAGTAAGTATGTCAATAAGTAAGTAAGTAAGTAGGTAAGTAAGTATGTAAGTAAGTAAGTAAATAAGTAAGTACATAAGTAAGTATGTCAATAAGTAGGTACGTAAGTAAGTAAGTAAGGACTGTAAGTAAGTAAATATGTAAGTACATAAAAATACAAATTTTGCAGATATTCACCTCAGAATCAATTATTTTGTTATGTGACTCATGCTTACTCTTAGCATGTTAGCATTCTAGCTTTTTATCTAATTTCACAGGTGTACATACCTTAGAGTCAAAATATTGTTACGTGACGCATGCTTACTGTTAGCATGTTACAATGTTAATGTCACAGCATTCCAGATTTTTTATATAATTTTGCACGTTTACACCTTAAAATGAAATATTGTTTTTACCTGACCCATGTTTACTGTTATCATGTTAACATATTTTTCCCCATCTGGGTTTTTGGATTTTTCCTTGCTTGGAAGTGGGTTTAGATCAGGGGATGTCATTGTGAGCCCCTTGAGGCACTCGTGATTAAGGACTATATAAATAAAATGTTTTTGATTGATTGATGCTAATAATAGCATTCTATCTTTTTATCAAATTTTGCAGGTATATACTGTACATCTTAAGAGTCAAAATGTTGTTACATGACATGTTTATTGTTAGCATGTTAGAATGATAATATTAGAATTATAAATTTGTATCTAATTTTGCAGGTATACAGCTCAGAATCAAATATTTTGCGAAGTTACGCATGCTTACTGTTAGCATGCTAATGTTAGCATTCTAGCTCTTGAGCTAATTTTGCTGGTAAAAATCTCAAAGTCAACCTTGGGCATGCTACTGTATCTCTTCAGCTAATTTTTGCAGATTTATGCCTCGGCGTATAAGCTCATTTTAAGCACGCTAACATTAGCACGTAAGCCTTTTTTTTCTTCTTCTCATTTTGCAATACCACACCCAAGACTCGTTTATTTTGTTCCTTGAAGTTAGCATGCTAATTGTTGGCATTTCAGTTTCGCTTTGGCTTTTCAGCATTCACACACAATTTCTGGTGAATTTGCCTTTCGTTTTTACAGTGTGCTTTTTTGGTTGACTGCGTTTTTCTGGTTTTATTTTATTTCTACGATATGTGATTGTGGAGGGGGGGCGTGGCCTGCGGGCCTGCCGCGGAACGGGGTGTGCCAGGACCGGCATCGAAGACAGCGACAGGTGAGTGGATGGCCCAGGGGGGCCTTGTTATCTAATCACCTGTCGCCTTTATTAGCAGCAGCCGGGATGAGACACGCTTTTGGAGCTGGAGAGAGAGCGAGACACGGACTGAGAAAAACATTTTGCCGGAAAGCAGAACACTCGCACCTTGTGAGGAAAAATAAAACAGTGTCGTAACCCTGATCCGGGCTCTTGTGGCAATGTTTGGTGGTCCGAGGAACCCACTGGAGGGCAACCTCCACAGTGATCAATTAAAAAAACAAAAAAGGGGCCGCAAATAACCTCTTGGCCCTATTTCAAACTATTGGTACATTCCACTGTCATCTTATTTAAATGATTTCTTTCTTTATATTCATAAGGACTTATTTATTATTTATTACTCTTTTTTTCTTTTCAGTATGTTTGACTTTTGTTACTATATGTAAAAATCTGCAATGCAACCACATAATTGCCCCACTGTGGGATGAATAAAAGTATATTCTGCGAATTTACATTTTTTGAATAAAAAAAAAAAAAAATTGTAAATTGTGATCTTGACGTTTTAGAACCTTTTTCAAAAAGAACAACAATGTCATACTGATGATTATTTTGTGTTCATGTGAGGTTTTAAACATTTGTATGTTTCTTTCACTCACTGACCCGCATTCATTGTTTGTTATGGTGCAGAGGATTTATATTTTATGTGTGGCTCTGGAGGCTTTTACCATTAATTATACACAAACACAAAGCTCTCCATTTGCAGGACAGATGTTATTTTTTACTTCCTAAGGAGAGAAAGGGACTCTTCCATAATTCACGTCTAATCCCTCTCACCAGAGAACAAATAAATAAATGAATAAATAAATAAAGCACAAACATTTGCTCCTCTACCCCCATGAACTCACGTAACAACACTACACACACACACACACACACACAAACAAACACACACACACACACACTTTGCTGTAAGTGCTCTGCTAAAAAATATGGAGCATATCATTTTTTATTCAGCTTGCTTCGCTAAAGTATTTTGACAAATCACTTCCACACGAAACACACAACCTTTGTTAACTTCACACAATGCAACTTTTTGAAATATGATTTTTTTTTTTTGGTCAACTGTACAAAACATGAACGACATCATCATTACAAATAAAACTAACACTAACTTAATAATATATGCAATATTTTTTATAGAAGACTTTAAGGAACAAAAACATTATTTTACTGTAGGATGAATGTAACCTTTTTTTGACCATGGGGCCCAACTTTTCCACTACAGAGGGGCCCGGGGCGCCCACCCAAATATGAACACTGAATTAGTAATCTTACTCTCGATTTTAATCATATTGAATAAGTTAATCAAACCTACTTACAGTTTATCAGGATAAACCTTGTCAAACGATATGAAATAATGCGTTAATCACAAATATTATTTTAAAGGCTTAGGTCAGACTGATTACAAAATTAAATCAAATATACTAAAAAGAGGGAATCATAACAACTGATGAATTTTTTTTTAGAAACAATTATGCAGTGCTAAAATTACTAAATTATAATTATTTTAATAATAATGAATAATATTTTGCTTAAATAAACTGTCAATAAAGTTAAAGTGCAAAATAAAATACAACCTCACCACTTTAGTCATAATTTTTGAACTTAAGAAACTTCTCTATGACTTTAGCTTCAAACGTCTTGTTTGTTTTGATATTGTCATTACTGCCACAAGTGGTGGGAAAGTGTATTACAACTTAATACATATTTTTTTGCCGGCCCTTTAGGGGGCGCTTGTTAAAAAAGTTAAAGTTAAAGTACCAATGATTGTCACACACACACACTAGGTGTGGCGAGATTATTCTCTGCATTTGACCCATCACCCTTGATCACCCCCTGGGAGGTGAGGGGAGCAGTGGGCAGCAGCGGTGGCCGCGCCCGGGAATCATTTTTGGTGATTTAACCCCCAATTCCAACCCTTGATGCTGAGTGCCAAGCAGGGAGGTAATGGGTCCCATTTTTATAGTCTTTGGTATGACTCGGCCGGGATTTGAACTCACAACCTACCGATCTCAGGGCGGACACTCTAACCACTAGGCCACTTGTGGCCTAACAATGGGCCCTATGGTTAAGAAACACGGCTGTAAGCAATTAAACAAACTCCAACACGGCTAAATGTATTTTTACTTCGCCATAAATGAATACAACTTTGTGTTGGGAGGAATCACATAAAAATAGGTCATAAAAAGCATGTATTGCACAATAAAAAAAATTATTGTTATTCTGTGTGGTTATGTAAATAGTAATGTATAGTCATCATTATGATACACATGCTAACTTAATAATATATGCAATATTTTTAGAGAAGACTTTAAGGAACAAAAACATTATTTCACTGTAGGATGTACATCTTGTGTAACCTTTTTTGACCATGATGGGGCCCAACTTTTCCACTACAGAGGGACCCAGGTCGCCCACACAAATATTAACACTGAATTAGTAATCTTACTCTCGATTTTAATCATATTGAATAATTTAATCTAACCTACTTACAGTTTATCAGGATAAACCTTGTCAAACGATATGAAATAATGCGTTAATCACAAATATTATTTTAAAGGCTTAGGTCAGACTGATTACAAAATTAAATCAAATATACTAAAAAGAGGGAATCATAACAACTGATGAATTTTTTTTTTAGATACAATTATGCAGTGGTAAAATTACTAAATTATAATTATTTTAATAATAATGAATAATATTTTTCTTAAATAAACTGTCAATAAAGTTAAAGTGCAAAATAAAATACAACCTCACCACTTTAGTCATAATTTTTGCGCTTAAGAAACTTCTCTATGACTTTAGCTTCAAACTTCTTGTTTGTTTTGATATTGTCATTACTGCCACAAGTGGTGGGAAAGTGTATTACAACTGAATACATATTTTTTGCCGGCCCTTTAGGGGGCGCTGGTGGCCTAACAATGGGCCCTATGGTTAAGAAACATGGCTGTAAGCAATTAAACAAACTCCAACACGGCTAAATGTATTTTTACTTCGCCATAAATGAATACAACTTTGTGTTAGGAGGAATCACATAAAAATAGGTCATAAAAAGCACGTATTGCACAAATAAAAAAATTATTGTTATTCTGTGTGGTTATGTAAATAGTAATGTATAGTCATCATTATGATACACATGCTAACTTAATAATATATGCAATATTTTTAGAGAAGACTTTAAGGCACACAAACATTATTTTACTGTAGGATGTACATCTCGTGTAACCTTTTTTGACCATGATGGGGCCCAACTTTTCCACTATAGAGGGGCCCAGGTCGCCCACCCAAATATTAACACTTAATTAGTAATCTTACTCTCGATTTTAATCATATTGAATAATTTAATCTAACCTACTTACAGTTTATCAGGATAAACCTTGTCAAATGATATGAAATAATGCGTTAATCACAAATATTATTTTAAAGGCTTAAATCAGACTGATTACAAAATTAAATCAAATATACTAAAAAGAGGGAATCATAACAACTGATGAATTTTTTTTAGATACAATTATGCAGTGCCAAAATGACTAAATTATAATTATTTTAATAATAATTAATAATATTTTTCTTAAATAAACTGTCAATCAAGTTAAAGTGCAAAATAAAATACAACCTCACCACTTTAGTCATAATTTTTGCGCTAAAGAAACTTCTCTATGACTTTAGCTTCAAACGTCTTGTTTGTTTTGATATTGTCATTACTGCCACAAATGGTGGGAAAGTGTATTACAACTGACTAATTTTTATTTATTTTTGCCAGACCTGTAGGGGGCGCTAGTGGCCTAACAATGGGCCCTATGGTTAAGAAACACGGCTGTAAGCAATGAAACAAACTCCAACACGGCTAAATGAGTTTTTACTTCGCCATATATGAATACAACTTTGTATTAGGAGGAATGACATAAAAATAGGTCATAAAAAGCATGTATTGCACAATAAAAAAAATATTGTTATTCTGTGTGGTTATGTAAATAATGTATAGTCATCATTATGATACACATGCTAACTTAATAATACATGCAATATTTTTAGAGAAGACTTTAAGGAACAAAAACATTATTTTACTGTAGGATGTACATCTCGTGTAACCTTTTTTGACCATGATGGGGCCCAACTTTTCCACTACAGAGGGGCCCAGGTCGCCCACCCAAATATTAACACTGAATTAGTAATCTTACTCTCGATTTTAATCATATTGAATAATTTAATCTAACCTACTTACAGTTTATCAGGATAAACCTTGTCAAACGATATGAAATAATGCGTTAATCACAAATATTATTTTAAAGGCTTAGGTCAGACTGATTACAAAATTAAATCAAATATACTAAAAAGAGGGAATCATAACAACTGATTAATTTTTTTTAGATACAATTATGCAGTGGTAAAATTACTAAATTATAATTATTTTAATAATAATGAATAATATTTTTCTTAAATAAACTGTCAATAAAGTTAAAGTGCAAAATAAAATACAACCTCACCACTTTAGTCATAATTTTTGCGCTTAAGAAACTTCTCTATGACTTTAGCTTCAAACTTCTTGTTTGTTTTGATATTGTCATTACTGCCACAAGTGGTGGGAAAGTGTATTACAACTGAATACATATTTTTTGCCGGCCCTTTAGGGGGCGCTGGTGGCCTAACAATGGGCCCTATGGTTAAGAAACACGGCTGTAAGCAATTAAACAAACTCCAACACAGCTAAATGTATTTTGACTTCGCCATAAATGAATACAACTTTGTGTTAGGAGGAATCACATAAAAATAGGTCATAAAAACCATGTATTGCACAATAAAAAAAATTATTGTTATTCTGTGTGGTTATGTAAATAGTAATGTATAGTCATCATTATGATACACATGCTAACTTAATAATATATGCAATATTTTTAGAGAAGACTTTAAGGAACAAAAACATTATTTTACTGTAGGATGTACATCTCGTGTAACCTTTTTTGACCATGATGGGGCCCAACTTTTCCACTACAGAGGGGCCCAGGTCGCCCACCCAAATATTAACACTGAATTAGTAATCTTACTCTCGATTTTAATCATATTGAATAATTTAATCTAACCTACTTACAGTTTATCAGGATAAACCTTGTCAAACGATATGAAATAATGCGTTAATCACAAATATTATTTTAAAGGCTTAGGTCAGACTGATTACAAAATTACATCAAATATACTAAAAAGAGGGAATCATAACAACTGATGAATTTTTTTTTAGATACAATTATGCAGTGCCAAAATGACTAAATTATAATTATTTTGATAATAATGAATAATATTTTTCTTAAATAAACTGTCAATAAAGTTAAAGTGCAAAATAAAACACAACCTCACCACTTTAGTCATAATTTTTGCGCTTAAGAAACTTCTCTATGACTTTAGCTTCAAACTTCTTGTTTGTTTTGATATTGTCATTACTGCCACAAGTGGTGAGAAAGTGTATTACAACTGACTAATTTTCTTTTTTTGCCGGCCCTGTAGGGGGCGCTTGTGGCCTAACAATGGTTAAGAAACACGGCTGTAAGCAATTAAACAAACTCCAACACGGCTAAATGTATTTTTACTTCGCCATAAATGAATACAACTTTGTATTAGGAGGAATCACATAAAAATAGGTCATAAAAAGCATATATTACACAATAAAAAAAAAAAATATTCTGTGTGGTTATGTAAATAATAATAATGTATAGTTATCATTATTATACACATGCTATCCTCTAATAAAAACAATGTTTAATTTTTTAAAATAAAAATTCCAACTACAAATGTAAAAATAAAACACTCAAGCCAGCACATGTCATCAATAATTCCATAAAATTATACTATTGACGCTACAAACTCCACCTAGCTGGAAGCTAACATTAGCCAGTCTAAACGGGGCAAGTGTACAATAAAACTCACGACATATGCAGAGAAAAATGAGTGTTTATGATGATAAATGTTGTCTTACTTTTGCTGTTTTCTCTTCATAACTTTGTTTCAACATGAACGAAGGCCGCTTCTCATGTCCATTGTTTGGTGTTACACTGAAGTGAGTCCCACCTCAAACAACGACACATTCCCCCTTACAGACCCATAAAGGTGAACTTCTTCCTGTTTACGAAACTATTGTATAATTTGACATTTGGAGGCGGGACTTTATTTCTATTGGCTGTAAGCTTTGCCATGACATGTCAATCATGGAGACCAGTTTGCATTTATGGCAAAAACGTGCATAGAAATATCAATATTTAATATTTGTGACAAAACCTTTTAGTCAGTGTCAAAAATTGCTCACACATGTACATTATTAAAATCGTATTATGTTAAATGTATTTAATGAAACAATATATTTAATTGATACATGGCCTTATAATGTTTTTTTTGTTTGTTTTTTTACTAGGGTACCAACTTTTTACACTGACACAGCATATTTAGAAAGGAAAGTCTATAAGTCTATAATTCACTTTTTTTTTTAATGGATGAAAATTAAATACACAGTTTTTGCTGAACCAGTTTTAAAAAAAACAAGGTCATAAACATCAATATTATAACTATGAAGTAAGTTGAAGTAAAAAAAAATGAACATGATTTATTAGTTTTTCTATGATTTATTCAGTCAGATTTTCCCATAAGACAAACATTGTGAGTGGTTGAGGTTTCGTTTTCAGGCCTTTTGGGTTTTCAGGGTCTTGGGACCGCTCACTTCCCCTCCCTTTGGCAAGAGGAAATCGCACCCTTGGGCCAGCAGATGATTGTTATTCACACCTCCTGCACACACGCAAACACACACGCACACACACACAAACACACACCGTTCAGCGCTGTCATGCACACTGGGTGGGAAAAGTTGTGTTTGTCAGTGAATGGCAGTCTTTTAGAAAGGATCCCATTAAAAGTGCATGAGTGTGTCTAGGAACCAAGACACTGACTCTCCGACACGAGTGTGTGTGTGTGTATGTGTGTGTGTTATTTATTCATGCACACACTTTTAATGTAACACTCATCCTCTGCTGGACATGTGTTTTTAAGAAAAACAACAACACACAAACCTTGTAGTATTTCTTACTTGCACACAAGAAAAGTACTGGTAATGAGGCGATACGTATATGTACAAATATCGATAGTCTTGAAGTCAACTGAGGTATCAGCGTCGGAAAGATATCAACATGATGAAATTGATATTTTTCATTTTTCTTATGTTTACAAATACATGTGTGTCTTTGTGTCATTGATATTGTTATATTAAAGCAGATAATTAGTGCAGATGATGCAGATAGTTAATGCAGATTAATCCACTGTCATTTTTTATCTGATATCTGTATACATATATATATATATATATATATATATATATATATATATATATATATATATATATATATATATATATATATATAAACACACACACACACACACACACACATATATATATATATATATATATACATATATGTATATTAGGGTTGTCAATAAAAAAAAATCGATTTTCGAATGAATCGCGATTCTTATTTGTAACGATTCCTAATCGATTCCAAAAACTCCAAAATCTATGAAGAATATTTATTTTTTTATATACAGTATATTAAGGCTGTGAATCTTTGAGCACCACACAATTCGATTCGATTCTTGGGAGTATTTTGATTCAGAAACAATTCTCCATTCAAAACGATTCTTGATTTATGATTTAACGCAGGACACCCCTGCGTTAAATCATATATATATAAAAATATATATTAGAGTTGTCAAAAAATGTTTTCGCCTGATTCGCGATTTTTATTTGTAACTATTCCTAATCGATTCTGAATAATCAAAAATGTATAAAAAAATAAAATAATAATAAAAAAATAATAATAATAATAAAAAAATATATATATATATATATAATATTATATTATTTATATATATATATATATATATATATATATATTTATTTTTTTTTAATTTATTTTTAAATGTAATTCAATGTAAATCTTCAACTTTTAATTTTAATTTAAAAAAATTTTTAATTGATTTTTGATTTTTTTAGAATCTATTGGGAATCGTTACAAATAAGAATCGCGAATCAGGCAAAAATCGTTTAAAAAAAATTCTATATATATATATAAATCATATAATATATATATATATATATATATATATATATATATATATATATATATATATATATATATATATATATATATATATATTGTAGCTGAGATAGGCTCCAGCGCCCCCCGCGACCCCAAAGGGAATAAGCGGTAGAAAATGGATGGATGGATGGATATATATATATTATTTTTTTTTAATTTTTATAGATTTTTGATTTTTTAGAATCAATTAGGAATCGTTACAAATAAGAATCGCAAATCAGACGAAAATCGTTTTTTTGACAACCCTAATATATATTTTTATATATATGACTTAACGCAGGGGTGTCCAAACTTTTTCCACAAAACAACTGTAAAAATAATAAACACATAATAATAAATGTGTCACACAAAGCTGCCACTAAGTTTTGATTTTAAACATATCCGTCTCTCTTTGTAGCATTTTAAAAATATATAAATATATAAAAAAAACCTTTGCATCCTTAAACAATTCAAATTTTGTATTAAATATTCAGCTTTTTTGTCATTACATTACGTCTTTTTTTTTTTTTTAACCTTTTTACCATTTGTTTTTTCCCCCTTGTTAGCCCATATGCTGGGCTAACAAAACTCGAGCTGCGGGCCACAAATGGCACCTCGGGCCGCACTTTGGACACCCCTGGCTTAACATACATGAAACGTTAGTGTTTAACTTGCATTTGATGCGATAGTGACAGGCAGTATAAGCAAGAGTCAAAATGGACAGATGCTAAAAAGCTAAAAAGCAAGTTGATCATATCAAAATGAAATTTGAGTCGGAAAAAAACACAATGGTAGTCGAGCGATATAATGTATTCCATTATGTACACTCTTTTTTTTAACCTAAAGATTGCTATCTTAAAATAGCACATTTATAACACAAAATGAATAACCGGTACACGTTGATATGCATAAATGTTTTGTTACATGAACATTTACTGTACTACATATTTTCTTCTATCTTTACTTTCTTTACTCAAGCAATATCACAATAGAATAGAATAGATAATAAACAATAAACAATAATAGACAATAAACAATAAACACTTAGGTATTTTTTACATGTGAATAATATAAATACAGTATATTATACAGGATTATTAACATGTGAATAATATAAATACAGTCTATTATACATTTAAGTACAGTCAAAAAGGAACACATGCATTATTGCACCATTAATATACTTTAAAAATGAATATAATTTTATTGTGATTAATCTAGAATTAACCTTCAGCAACCCTGTGATTAATCGGATTAAGATCAACATTAATTAATATTTGTGACAGAAAACCTGTGATATTCTTGTGTTGCAAAATCATTTAGTGATGTTGAAAATGTCCATAAACAATATTTATTTATTTATAAAGTGTTGTCACTTATTTGTAGAAGACAAAATGGATGTATGAAATAATAAACATTGAGGTAGGTGAGTAC
This sequence comes from Nerophis lumbriciformis, assembly GCF_033978685.3. Taxonomy (NCBI): domain Eukaryota; kingdom Metazoa; phylum Chordata; class Actinopteri; order Syngnathiformes; family Syngnathidae; genus Nerophis; species Nerophis lumbriciformis. The sequence continues at coordinate 10,200,198 of NC_084561.2, forward strand.
ATGAATACAACTTGTTTAGAGTGGAGATGCTTGCAGTCTTTCTTTCACCGCCACCTGAAGTTCTTAAAGTGACCAGCAGACGGTGCTGTCGACAAAAAACTCAAAGTCCTGTTTGCGGTCTTAAAAGTTAATCAGATATGGATTTTGGTTTTATAGATATGTGCATTAAACACATGAGAATAACACAAGCCAATAAAATGTCCACTCTTAGAAAGAACATATTTATTTCTAATATATCTATTTTTTGTGTATTTATTAGTGTGTGTCTATTTTTGTGTATTTAAATGTGTCTTCTTTTTTTTAGTATTTGTTTTTTATGATTAGATTTGTGTATTTATTTTTAGTATTTATCCTTTTTAATCTATCCTTGAGTATTTATATTTGTTTATTTATTTTTAGTATTTATCCTTTTTTAATCTATAACATATTTATTTCTAACATATCTATGTTTGTGTATTTATTAGTGTGTATCTATTTTTGTGTATTTAAATATGTGTCTTTTTTTAATTATTTTTTTTAAATGATTATATTTCTGTATTTATTTTTAGTATTTATCCTTTTTTAATCTATCCTTGAGTATTTATATTTGTGTATTTATGTTTTAGTATTTATCCTTTTTTAATCTATTCTCGAGTATTTATATTTGTGTATTTATTTTTTTAAAATATTTATCCTTTTTTTAATCTATCCTTGAGTATTTATATTTGTGTATTTATTTTTAGTATTCATCCTTTTTTAATCTATTCTTGAGTATTTATATTTGTGTGTTTATTTTTTAGTATTTATCCTTTTTTAATCTATCCTTGAGTATTTATATGTGTGTATTTACTGTGGGTATTTACTTTTTATAAATGTATAATTATGTATTATTTTTGCGTCTACATAATAGTGTATTTATTTATATTTGTTTAATTAGGTTTATATAGTTAGTCTATAATTAGGATTATCAAAAAAGGCAAATACCTAACATTTAAAGTGTAATATACAGTGTAACATACAAATGTAATTTGAATGAGTATTTCCTCTTTAAAATGCAATGATTGTGTTTTTATTTTTCATATAGAATTGTTAACAATCTTACAAAATGATTTAATCTAAATTATTTAATATATGTCTAATTGTTTCAAAATAATAGTATTCATAATCAGATTAATTTGCTGTGATTTATCATGATTAATCTCAATTAAAAAGTGTGATTAATCTGTTTAAAAGGTTGTTTTTTTTACATTTAAAGGCCTACTGAAATGCGATTTTCTTATTTAAACGGGGATAGCAGGTCCATTCTATGTGTCATACTTGATCATTTCGCGATATTGCCATATTTTTGCTGAAAGGATTTAGTAGAGAACATCGACGATAAAGTTCGCAACTTTTGGTCGCTGATAAAAAAGCCTTGCCTGTACCGGAAGTAGCAGACGATATGCGCGTGACGTCACAGGTTGTGGAGCTCCTCACATCCGCACATTGTTTACAATCATGGCCACCAGCAGCGAGAGCGATTCGGACCGAGAAAGCGACGATTTCCCCATTTATTTGAGCGAGGATGAAAGATTTGTGGATGAGGAAAGTGAGAGTGAAGGACTAGAGGGCAGTGGGAGCGATTCAGATAGGGAAGATGCTGTGAGAGGCGGGTGGGACCTGATATTCAGCTGGGAATGACTAAAACAGTAAATAAACACAAGACATATATATACTCTATTAGCCACAACACAACCAGGCTTATATTTAATATGCCACAAATTCATACTTGCCAACCCTCCCGAATTTTCCGGGAGACTCCCGAAATTCAGCGCCTCTCCCGAAAACCTCCCGGGACAAATATTCTCCCGAAAATCTCCCGATTTTCAGCCGGAACTGGAGGCCACGCCCCCTCCAGCTCCATGCGGACCTGAGTGAGGACAGCCTTTTTTCATGACGGGAGGACAATAGGGTGACAAGAACTAAATCATCCAGACTACAGATAAACTGTATTATTATGTTTATCTTACCTAAAAATAAATATATATATTAATTAAAAAAAAATAAAAACATTTTTTACTATATTTTGCTAAAAACATTATTATAACAAAATTAATTATATTTTTATTTGTATTTTTTCTGACTCCTTATTACACTCAGCCATAGAATTATACATTAAAATAAACATATTTGAAATAATTAATTTTAAATGCTCATAATAATTCATTTAAAATGACCATATTTAATTATTAAAATAATTGCTTGTTTATCAACAACTTTAACATTTTATTCATTACATTTTGAAGCTCTCAGAAGCCAAGTTATGTTATATTCCTTAATATTTATTTATGCAAGTTTGAAGTATCAATTATCTAAACACAGTTTTGTTTGCATATTTTCAGGATGTATACATATATATATATATATATATATATATATATATATATATATATATATATATATATATATATATATATATATATATATATATAAAATGAAATACTTGACTTGGTGAATTCTAGCTGTCAATATACTCCTCCCCTCTTAACCACCCCCCCACCTCCCGAAATCGGAGGTCTCAAGGTTGGCAAGTATGCACAAATTAATCCCGCATAACAAACACCTCCCCCCTCCCGTCCATATAACCCGCTAATACAACTCAAACACCTGCACAACACACTCAATCCCACAGCCCAAAGTACCGTTCACCTCCCCAAAGTTCATACATGCACATAGCGGCACGCACGTACGGGCAAGCGATCAAATGTTTGGAAGCCGCAGCTGCATGCGTACTCACGGTACCGCATCTGCGCATCCAACTCAAAGTCCTCCTGGTAGGAGTCTCTGTTGTCCCAGTTCTCCACAGGCCAATGGTAAAGCTTGACTGTCATCTTCCGGGAATGTAAACAATGAAACACCGGCTGTGTTTGTGTTGCTGCAGTCGGCTGCAATACACCGCTTCCCACCTACAGCTTTCTTCTTCGCTGTCTCCATTGTTCATTCAATTATCAGACTGCGTGGTCGGTAGTAGTGGGTTTCAGTAGGCCTTTAACAAACCTTACACGAGCCCCCAATTCTCTGTTCATGTTTTCACAAATGGAGGAATGAGTAATTCAAATGAAATGTCTTTATTTTTGCTTCCTTTTTACCCGCATCCTTGTCCTCTGTCCTGGTCTTCCTCCAAGGTGGGTTAGAGGAGGAGGTTAGGGTTAGGAGGAGGAGGTGCTGAGTGGCGCTGACAGCTGTCACTTGTGCGGATGCTAATGCGGACGAGCTAACCTGAGATGAAGAGAGACAGACTATAAGCTTTGTGTGTCACTAACCACCTCGTCTTCTCCTCCCGCCTGCTAATGCGTCCTCGGCGGGGAGCGCCAGCAGAGGAGAACGTCCGAGGATGAAGTGGAAGCGAAGATAAGGCTGCGGATAAAAGGCGGGTCGCTGAGGTCACCGTGTGCTTTGAGCCCCGCACGGCAGGGGTCCTAAAATACATAGTGCACTGCACACGGCACACAATGGAGGAGGAATGAAGAAGAGAACGTCAAAAATATATAAATAATAACTCAAATATTGCATATTTCAAAGTGTTTGTCTAATGTGTCCTTTTAAATCCACGTATTCACTTTAATGACGACCAATGCATAGCACATTTGGTCAAGAGGATGACTTGACGCAGGATAGAAGAGCGAGAGGGTGAATGAATGAATTGACACAGGACAGAAGAGCGATAGGACGGAGTGACGCATGAGAGCAGAATGAGAGGATGAATTGACACGGGATAGAAAAGTGCGAAGATGAATTGACGCATGAAATAGGATGAAATAATGCATTGACACGGGATGAAGAGTGAGAGGACAAATTGATGCAGGATAGAAGAGTGAGAGGATGAATTGACGCATGAAAGCAGAATGAGAGGATGAATTGACACAGGATAGAAAAGTGCGAAGATGAATTGACGCATGAAATAGGATGAAATAATGCATTGACACGGGATGGAAGAGTGAGAGGAGAAATTGATGCAGAATAAAAGAGTGAGAGGATGAATTGACGCATGAAAGCAGAATGAGAGGATGAATTGACACAGGATAGAAAAATGCGAAGATGAATTGACGCATGAAATAATGCATTGACACGGGATGGAAGAGTGAGAGGACAAATTGATGCAGAATAGAAGAGTGAGAGGATGAATTGACGCATGAAAGCAGAATGAGAGGATGAATTGACACAGGATAGAAGAGATAGAGAGGACCAATTGACGTGTGAAAGCAGAATGACAGAATGCATTGACAAAGGATAAAAGAGTGAGAGGATAATTGATGCATGAAAGCAGAATGAGAGGATGAATTGACATAGAATAAAAGAGTGAGAGGATGAATTGACGCTTAAAAGCAGTATTAGAGGATGAATTGACACAGGATACAAGAGTGAGAGGACAAATTGACGCATTAAAGCAGAATGAGAGGATGAACTGACATAGAATAAAAGAGTGAGAGGATGAATTGACGCTTGAAAGCAGTATTAGAGGATGAATTCACACAGGATACAAGAGTGAGAGGACGAATTGACGCATTAAAGCAGAATGAGAGGATGAACTAACATAGAATAGAAGAGTGAGAGGACGAATTGACGCATTAAAGCAGAATAAGAGGATGAATTGACACAGGATAGAGGAGGGGCGGCATAGCTCGGTTGGTAGAGTGGCCGTGCCAGCAACTTGAGGGTTCCATGTTCGATTCCCGCTTCCGCCATCCTAGTCACTGCTGTTGTGTCCTTGGGCAAGGCACTTTACCCACCTGCTCCCAGTGCCACCCACACTGCTTTAAATGTAACTTAGATATAGGCTTTCACTATGTAAAGTGCTTTGAGTCACTAGAGAAAAGCGCTATATAAATATAACTCACATCGCATAGGAGAGTAAGAGGATGAATTGGCGCTTGAAAGCGGGATGAGAGGATGAATTGACACAGAATAGAATAGATGAATTAACAAAGGATAGAAGAGTGAGAGAATGAATTGATGCATAAAAAGCACAATGAGAGGATGTATTGAAACAGAATAGAAGCGTGAGAGGATGAATTGGCGCTTGACAGCGGGATGAGAGGATGAATTGACACAGAATAGAAGAATAAGAGGAAGAATTGATGGATGAAAGCAGTATAAAAGGATGAATTGACATAGGATGGAAGAGTGAGAGGAATAATTGACGCATGAAAGCAGTATAAAAGGATGAACTGACATAGGATGGAAGAGTGAGAGGATGAATTGACGCACGCAATCAGAATGAGAGGATGAATTGACAAAGGATAGAAGAGTGAAAGGACGAATTGACACATGAAAGCAGGTGGAAGGATGAATTAACAAAGGATAGAAGAGTGAGAGAATGAATTGATGCATAAAACGCATAATGAGAGGATGTATTGAAACAGAATAGAAGCGTGAGAGGATGAATTGACACATGAAAGCGGAATAAGAGGATGAATTGACACAGAATAGAAGAATGGGAGGAAGAATTGATGCATGAAAGCAGGATGAAATAATGAATTGACACAGAATAGAAAAATGAGAGGACGAATTGACGCATGAAAGCAGAATGAGAGGATTAGTTGACACAGATGAGAAAAGTGATAGGACGCATTGACGCATGAAAGCAGAATGAGAGGATGAATTTACACAGGATAGAAGAGTGAGAGGACGAATTGACGTGTGAACGCAGAATGACAGAATGAATTGACACAGGATACAAGAGTGAGAGGATAATTGATGCATGAAAGCAGAATGAGAGGATTAGTTGACATGGAATAGAAGAGTGAGAGGATGAATTGACGCTTGAAAGCAGAATGAGAGGATGAACTGACATAGAATAGAAGAGTGAGAGGACGAATTGACGCATTAAAGCAGAATGAGAGGATGAATTGACACAGGATAGAAGGGTGAGAAGACGAATTGATGCATGCAAGCAGAATGAGAGGATTAATTGACACAGGATACAAGAGTGAGAGAATGAATTGAGTCAAGAAAGAAGGATGAGAGGATGAATTTACGCAAGATAGAAGAGTGAGAGGAAGAATTGACGCATGAAAGCAGGATGAGAGGATGAATTGACACAGGATACAAGAGTGAGAGAATGAATTGAGTCAAGAAAGAAGGATGAGAGGATGAATTTACGCAGGATAGAAAAGTGAGAGGAAGAATTGACGCATGAAAGCAGGATGAGAGGATGAATTGACACAGAATAGAAGAGTGAGAGGACGAATTGACGCGTGAAAGCCGAATGACAGGATTAATTGACATAGAATAGAAGAGTGGGAGGAAAAATTGACGCATGAAAGCAAAATGATATGATGAATTGACACATAATAGAATAGTGAGAGGATGAATTGACGCATAAAAAGCAGAATGAGAGGATGTATTGACACAGAATAGAAGAGTGAGAGGATGAATTGACACATGAAAGCAGAATGAGAGGATGAATTGACACAGGATAGAAGAGTGAGAAGAAGAATTGATGCTGAAAGCAGAATGAAAGGATGAATTGATTCAGGATAGAAGAGTGAGATAAATAATTGACTGATGAAAGCAGGATGAAAGAATGAATGGATACAGGATAGAAGAGTGAGAGGACGAATTGACGCATGAAAGCAGAATGAAAGGATGAATTGACACAGACTAAAAGATTAAAAGGATAAAGTGATGTAGATAAAAATAATGAAAGGATGAAGTGATAGAGAATAAAATAATTAGAGGATGAATTGACGTAGAATAGACAAATGAGATGAATAATTGACAGAATAGAGGAACAAGAGGATGGATTGACACATAATAGAAGAATGAGAGGATGAGGTGATGGAGAATACAAGGATGAGAGGATAACGTGACAAAGAACAAAGAAGGAGAGGATGAAGTGACATATGAAAGAAGAATGAAAGGATGAGGTGACACAGACAATTTTGTTTTTGAGAGGATGAAGAATGAGCGGATGAATTGAGAGTGACAAAGATAATAAGAATTTGGGGAATAAAGTGAAACAAATAATACGATTGAGAAGATAAAATAAATAATAAGAATGAGAGGATGAACTGACAGACAAACACTGAGAGGTTGAAGTGATACAGAATAAAATAATGAGATGATTAATTGACGTGGAATAGAAGAATGAGACGATGAAGTGATATCAAATAAAAGAATGAGTGAATGAAGTGATGCAGAATGAAATATTGAGGGGATGAATTTACGTAGAATAGAAGAATGAGAGGATGAACTGACAGAAAAATACTGAGAGGTTGAAGTGATACAGAATAAAAACATGAGATGATTAATTGACATGGAATAGAATAATGAGAGGATGAAGTGATATCAAATAAAAGGGAATGAAGTGATACAGAATGAAATATTGAGGGGATGAATTTACATAGAAGAGACGAATGAGAGGATGAATTGACACAGAAAAATACTGAGAGGTTGAAGTGATACAGAATAAAATAATGAGATGATTAATTGACGTGGAATAGAAGAATGAGAGGATGAAGTGATATACAATTAAATAATGAGGGAATGAAGTGATACAATATGAAATATTGAGGGGATGAATTTACATAGAATAGAAGAATGAGAGGATGAAGTGATACAGAATAAAAGATTGAATGGACGAGATGATACAGAATACAATTACGAGGGGGTGAAGTGATACAAAACAAAAGCACGAGAGGATGAAGGGATACAAAATTAAAGAATGAGAGGATGAAGTGACACCGAATAAAAGAATGAGAGGATGAAGTTACAGTCGTGTCAGTGAGGTGTTCATTATAAAGATGTGTTACCCTCTTTTTCTTTCCCTTCATATCCCCATGAATATCAGATGTATGCACATTTTACCATGCCTGTGTGTGTGTGTGTGTGTGTGTGTGTGTGTGTGTGTGTGTGCACGCGCTATCCCACTCTGTATATATTCATCGCGCGCTGACTCAGCTCATTATCTGATGGAGCTGCAGACAGAATGAGTTTAAATCCCAGCGTTGCCGTAAGATCTACTGCTTCATCTGCTGTTTGCCTTTTCTCACACACTGAGCATACCGGGCCTCACACACACACACACACACACACACACACACACACACACACACACACACACACACACACACACACACACACACACACACACACACACACACACACACACACACACACACACACACACACACACACACGCACACGCACACACTCTCTTGTATTTGTTACTGTCTTGAGACCACGGAAAAAATACCCACCTCTTTAGGACCTTTCTAGATGTATAAAGATGTGTATTTACAACATTAATAATATATTCATACTATGCAAATATAAAAAAAAGCTTGTTGTGAAAAATGAGTTGGAATTTCACAAGAAAAAGGTCACAATTTCACAAGAAAAACTTTGAATTTTGGCAGTATTATAATAAAAGTAGTAATTTTACCAGAAAAACTGAACATTTGTGCACTGTTAAGATAAAAGTTGGAATTTTACTCAATAACAGTCGCACGTTTACAAGAAAAGCTTAAAATTTGGGCAATTTTATGAAAAGTCTTAATTTTACTCGACAAAAGTCACAATTTTATAAGAAAACTTTACAATGTTGGCAATAATACAATAATAATCCCAATTTTACTCAAAAAAATTTAACTATTTTGCAAGAACAACACAAAAATTGGCAACATTGTGATACAAGTCAGAATTTTATAAGACCAATGTCACAATTTTGCGTCAAAAAGTAATAATTTGACATAAAAAAAGTCATAATTTAATGAGAAATAATTGCAATATTACAGAAACGGAAAGAATATGACAAATTGTTCCCAATTTTATAAGATAAAAGTCGACACATTGTGAGAAAAATATTTTTTATTTGTTGTCTGTAATTGTTTTTTAATCTTCATTATTTACTTCAAGTTATTACAGTATGTCTCTATATACATATTTATTTTATTGTTTTTATAAATTTTGGCCAAAGGGGGCGCATTTCAATTTCTTACACACACTTGTTATTTCATATGTTAGCCAGAGGGGTAGCACTTCAAATTTTCACACACACTTGTTATTTCATATGTTGGCCAGAGGGGGAGCACTTTTAAAACCGACACAAAGTCAATTTGAAAAATCCCTCCTTTTTGGGACCACCCTCATTTTGATAGATTTCACCACCAGGGGTGCAAATGAGATCTCTATTTTTGTTTTTTTGTAATGTGCTTAAGGCCGATGACAAACGAGTCAGGGACCACAGATGGCCCCTGTGCCGCAGTTTGGGCAACCCAGCTGTAGAAGCTAACTGTTAATGGCCACTATAGTCTTAGTACTGTAGTGTATTTTTTTATTCTATGGTCACATATGGGACCCGGGTTGTCTTACGTCAGCACCGGAAGTCGTAAAATCAGCTGTTCACCTGGCGGGTTTTTTCGGGGATGAATAGGGAAGTCCTTCTTTAGCTTCCGTCTTATTTTATGGGTTGTACTTGTACTTGTATATGGGTTGTACTTGTATAGCGCTTTTCTACCTTCAAGGTACTCAAAGCGCTTTGACACTACTTCCACATTTACCCATTCACACACACATTCACACACTGATGCCTTTGCAATATATGCAAAGGCATATATTGCTGCCTTTGCACCTTTCAATGTTTACTTTTGTATGCACGTTAAATCAACCAAAAATCCTGACTTTGGAGCAATGTTCACGGACTCTAGTATTTGGCTCTCTATTAGATGCAATGATTTTCTGTATTGGGACCATGATTTATGTCCTAACTTGTTCACTTTTCTTTGTTGATGTCTCAAGAAGGGTAGAAACACACACACACACACACACACACACACACACACACACACACACACACACACACACACACACACACACACACACACACACACACACACACACACACACACACACACACACACACACACACACACACACACAAAATGAAACACAGAACATGCGAACACTCATTAAGTTGGTAGCTCTATAATATTGTCTGAAAAAAGTTTAATAAATACTAGAGTTGCCTTTCCACAGGTTGTGGAGGCATAAAAAAAATTAGGTAAAATGGCCAAATTTAAATAATTTTGCATAATCCACACAAATTTGTACGTGACTACTGAGGACCATTTAAAAAAAAAAAAAGTTCAAATTAAATATGACATGATCCTCAGACTCATTTAAAAAGGTTTCTCTTTAGGGGACCTGTTTCTTTGTCCCCATACCGTCAGAGGTCCCCTAAAGGTTACTGTGTAAACAGAGCGATGTCCCCATTAAGTAAGCATTGCCAGAACACATATACACACACACACACACACACACACCTTACTTCTGGTGGGGGGACGGGACAAGGAGGCACATCTGCAGCTAGTGCCATCAGTGGAATACTGCAGCTGGCGGGGGACACACACAATACAATAGACAACACATGAACATATAAAAGTACAGTACAATATAATAAGTACACATAATACCGTATTTTTCGGAGTACAAGTCGCACCGGGGTATAAGTCGCACCGGCCGAAAATGCATAATAAAGAAGGAAAAAAACATATATAAGTCGCATTTTTGGGGGAAATGTATTTGATAAAACCCAACACCAAGAATAGACATTTGAAAGGCAATTTAAAATAAATAAAGTATAGTGAACAACAGGCTGAATAAGTGTACGTTATATGTAATTTCACCTAATTTTGATTTCTATTAACTGTTTTAATTGGCTTTTCCCTTTAAAATCGTTATAATCATATTTATTTTTATATTGTTTTTATATTTATTTATTTTTTGTTTTTATTCAGTCATTGGAACATTGTTTTTAATATTGTTTTTGATATTGTTTTTAATATTGTTGTGCAGCACTTTGGAAACATTTTTTGTTGTTTAAATGTGCTATATAAATAAAGTGGATTGGATTGGATGAGGCATAAATAACCAACTGAGAACGTGCCTGGTATGTTAACGTAACATATTATGGTAAGAGTCATTCAAATAACTATAACATATAGAACATGCTATACGTTCACCAAACAATGTCACTCCTAATCGCTTAAATCCCATGAAATCTTATACGTCTAGTCTCTTACGTGAATGAGCTAAATAATATTATTTGATATTTGACGGTAATGTGTTAATGATTTCACACATAAGTCGTTCCTGAGTATAAGTCGCACCCCCCAAACTATAAAAAAAACTGCGATTTATAGTCCGAAAAATACGGTACTTCTACTTCTTAGTAACCCTGATTGCACTGACGTTGGATCCCAGCAGTCTTGTGCTTGGAATAGTTTGTTCCTACTCCATCCATCCATCCATCCATCCGTTTTCTTCCCTTTATCCGGCTCCAGGTCAGGGAGTGTCAACGGTCTCAGTCGGGAATCCCAGTCTTCCTGGTCCCGGTCCATTGATCCCATTCAGTAGCGAATCCTTTTTTGTGTAACTGTTGGACAAGGGGAAAAAAAAAAAAAAAAAAGCTCAGGCGATTATCTTCAGCGCAGTTAATACATTACACATCTCATGACACTCATTTTGGGATAATCCCAATTTAATAATGAGTGGTTTTACCACTGTGAGGTAATTACAGGTTGCAATGACACTGTTATTAAAGTGGAATGAAAGGGATTACAGTAGATTAGGGCTTCATCAGAGAAACCCTTCTTGTAATTTCGATTCACGAATCAACTTTTCATGGCGTGAGTCATTTGATTTACATAACAACGTACCGAACCTTTTGGTTTCGGGACCCTTTGGGACAAGGGGTGGTGATACAGTGAGATACAGTCTGGTGTGCCGTGGGAGATTATGTAATTTCACCTAATTGGGTTAAAAATATTTTTTTTGCAAACCAGTAATTATAATACGCAAATAATGTGCCGTTGTTGAGTGTGCGTGCTGTCTGGAGCTCGGCAGAGTAACCGTGTAATACTCTTCCATATCAGTAGGTGGCAGCGGGTAGTTAATTGCTTTCTAGATGTCGGGAACAACGACGATGGTTTGTGGTGATCGCGATATGCAGCCGACAGCTGGAGGCAGCGTGCAGGTATCTAATGCTTAAACCAAAAATAAATAAAAGGTGAGTGCCCCTAAGAAAAGGCATTGAAGCTTAGGGAAGGCTATGCAAAATGAAACTAAAACTGAACTGGCTGCAAAGTAAACAAACATAGAATGCTGGACGACAGCAAAGACTTACTGTGGAGCAAAGACGGCGTCCACAATGTACATCCGAACATGACATGACAATCGACAATGTCCCCACAAAGAAGGATAGCGTCCGCACAACTTAAATAGTCTTGTTTGCGAAAACAAAGCAGGTGCGGGGAAGAGCGGTCGAGGAAGACATGAAACTGCTACAGGAAAATACCAACAAAACAGGAAAAGCCACCAAAATAGGAGCGCAAGACAAGAACTAAAACACAACACAGGAAAACACCAAAAAACTCAAAATAAGTCAGGGCGTGATGTGACAGGTGGTGACAGTACACCTACTTTGAGACAAGAGCTATAGTGATGCATGCTTGGTTATGGTTTAAAGTCATACCCAACAATTGTGACAACGACTTTTTACTGTCAACTGAGTTTCGTTTTTTAATGATTTCTGCTGGTGGTGTGCCTCCGCATTTTTTCAACGCAAAAAATGTGCCTTGGCTCAAAAAAGGTTGAAAAACCCTGCCTTAGACGTAGCCTCGCTAATCCATGCAGACTGGACACTGGCCGAGAGTTAGCGGGCGGCCGAGGGTGTAGTCGGCTCTCTTGGTTGCTTTGTTGGGTCTGCTCCTGTCTCTGGCCATGCCCCCCCCCCAGCAGACGATGGCGTGGAACACAGCACAGGCCACCACAGTGTATATGTTTATTTTTTGTCTGTTAGTTTTTTTGTTGTAGCTGTATGTAGAAATGGCACACTGACTAAGCTTAACCTATTGTTCCTATAACAATCTACAAGGTTAATATAGCTGGCTTCTCTTTCTTCCCCTCCATTTATCTGCTTTTTTTGTATTTCAAGTTATCATTACATATATGTATAGTTGCATTTGAACAATTGTATTGTTGATAATAGGGGTAAAATATTGTTATTAATTATTATCAATAGTGCTATTTCTATTGGTATTTGTATTGCTCCATTTGTAGTGTAATAATGCTCATTGTCATTTCTGTATTGTTATTTATTTCGCTAAATGCTTCTTTGCTATCACTTTTACCATCATATTTGTACATGTTCTATTTGTTGTTCTATTGTTGTTGTTGTGTTTGCTGTTGTTTTTGTCTCTTTGTCTAATCCCCCTCTTGTCCCCACAATTTTTTCCTCTTTCTATCCCCTCCTGCTCCGGCCCGGCTGCACCAAATACTGATATAAATACATTTAATAAAGTCAAATACAAATAAGGCAACAAGAGAAGTACCCCACACTTCTCTTTAAGTAAATTTGTACAGCCCGATATGGGCATCTACATCAACTATATGATTTGCCTGAGAAGCTGGACAGGACAAAAATAATAATGGTTGCATCAGCTCTGCTCTTTTAATGTATTTAATGTCCTTTGTGTTCTTTGATGTTTCCCTCTTACACACATGCTTATGTGTGCTATGGCTATGATGTTTTTTTCTTCATTGGCCTCAGTCTGGACCCCTTCTCCAGGCTTAGACTGAATTTTATTTGTTTTCCCCCGCCCCGGCATTTACCTGTTTCTCATCTTTTTTGTAAGGGCCGCCGGATGTTGGCAGACCCGTCCGCGATCCTGTTCTGTCTCCCTGTACTGTTTGTCTGCTCTTGAATGGGATTGTGCTGAAAATCTTCATTTCCCCACGGGGATTGATAAAGTATCTCTGATTGTGATTCTGATTGAATTCTGGCCGTCCCTTCGTGCGCTTCCACGGGTCAAGTGTGAAACGCACGCAAACATTTAAATATTTCAGACGGTACTCACCGAGCGGCCCGCCGACACACACACACACACTGAACGAGCGAGAGACGGCGGCGACAGCTTCATAAATAGTCCATGAGGAACCTCGCCGCAACCTGTCCGGGGCGCGCAATGATTTATTGATTTCTTGGTTTGTCACATAAAAAAGGAAAGTGACTGGTCTGTGTTTTCACTTTCCACTCGTCCTAATCCTGCTCCTCACAGTCATCGCTTTTACAGTACGTTTATCGGGCCTTCTGGGGACCCGCCGTGTCTCCCCTGGTGCGGGAAGCACGGGGGACGGTGGGGGGTCCCTGCAGGCGGCGTTGGCTGGGGCCCGCTCCTTCCTCCGCTGGGTATGACGTTGAACCTCCTTTGGGTTCACAAGTGATTAACACACTCACACGCACGCACGCACCAACACGCTCACATTATGAAGGCGCTGTCCGGTGGGGAGGCTTCTATAGGAACAGCCGGAGTGTTTGTGTGATGATAACAGGAATAAAAATATATGTCACAAAATATATGACAGGACAGCAAAAACGTTTTTTTGTGGGTAACAAAATAATGCATTGCACTCTGAACTGTTTTTTACGGAGCCCCTGAAGGGACATGGGGTAAAACATTTTTTTAATATTTTTTTTATTTTTATTTATTTATTTTTTTTAGACATGTATCTCGTGCTCACGAGAATTTTTTTTATAAAGTTATAAAAAAAACAAAAAAATGTATAATTTAAAAAAAAAATTGTTTTTAGACATGTATCTCGTGCGCACAAGAAACTATCTCGTGCACACGAGATAGTTTCTTGTGCGCACGAGACTCATGTCTAAAAAATAATAATAAAAATGTTTTACATTTTTGTTCTTGTTTTGTTTTAGACGAAAAACTTTCTCGTGCTCACGAGAAATTTTTTATAAAGTTATAAAAAAAAAGTATAATTAAAAAAAAAAATTGTTTATAGACATGTATCTCGTGCGCACAAGAAACTTTCTCGTGCACACGAGACTCATGTCTAAAAAAATAAAATAAAAATGTTTTAAATTTTTGTTGTTTTGTTTTAGACGAAAAACTTTCTCGTGCTCACGAGAATTTTTTTATAAAGTTATAAAAAAAACAAAAAAATGTATAATTAAAAAAAAAAAAGTTTTTAGACATGTATCTCGTGCGCACGAGAAACTTTCTCGTGCACACGAGATAGTTTATTGTGCGCACGAGACTCATGTCTAAAAAAAAAATTATAAAAAAAATTTACATTTTTGTTGTTTTGTTTTAGACGAGAAACTTTCTCGTGCTCACGAGAAATTTTTTATAAAGTTATAAAAAAAAAAATGCATAATTTAAAAAAAAAATTGTTTTTAGACATGTATCTCGTGCGCACGAGAAACTATCTCGTGCGCACAAGACTCATGTCTAAAAAATAATAATACCATTTTTTTTAATTGTTGTTGTTTTGTTTTAGACGAGAAACATTCTCGTGCTCACGACAAATTTTTTATAAAGTTATAAAAAAAAAATTTTTTATAATTAAAAAAAAAAATTGTTTTCAGACATGTATCTCGTGCGCACAAGAAACTTTCTCGTGCACACGAGATAGTTTCTTGTGCGCACGAGACTCATGTCTAAAAAAAATAATACATTTTTTTAAATTTTTTGTTGTTGTTTTGTTTTAGACGAGAAACTTTCTCGTGCTCACAAGAAATTTTTTATAAAGTTATAAAAAAAGAAAAAAAATGTATAATTAAAAAAAAAAATTGTTTTTAGACATGTATCTCGTGCGCACGAGAAACTATCTCGTGCGCACAAGACTCATGTCTAAAAAATAATAATACAATTTTTTTTTTAATTTTTGTTGTTTTGTTTTAGACAAGAAACTTTCTCGTGCTCACGACAAATTTTTTATAAAGTTATAAAAAATTTTTTTTTTATAATTAAAAAAAAAAAATGTTTTTAGACATGTATCTCGTGCGCACGAGAAAGTTTCTTGTGCGCACGAGACTCATGTCTAAAAAAAAATAATTAAAAAAATTTAAATTTTTGTTGTTTTGTTTTAGACGAGAAACTTTCTCGTGCTCACGAGAAATTTTTTATAAAGTTATAAAAAAAAAAAATGTATAATTAAAAAAAAAAAAGTTTATAGACATGTATCTCGTGCGAACAAGAAACTTTCTCGTGCACACGAGATAGTTTCTTGTGCGCACGAGACTCATGTCTAAAAAAATAATAAATTTTTTAAAACTTTTTGTTGTTGTTTTGTTTTAGATGAGAAACTTTCTCGTGCTCACAAGAAATTTTTTATAAAGTTATAAAAAAAGAAAAAAAATGTATAATTTAAAAAAAAAATTTTTTTTAGACATGTATCTCGTGCTCACGACAAATTTTTTATAAAGTTATAAAAATTTTTTTTTTTATAATTAAAAAAAAAAAAAGTTTTTAGACATGTATCTCGTGCGCACGAGAAAGTTTCTTGTGCGCACGAGACTCATGTCTAAAAAAAAATAATTAAAAAAATTTACATTTTTGTTGTTGTTTTGTTTTAGACGAGAAACTTTCTCGTGCTCACGAGAAATTTTTTATAAAGTTATAAAAAAAAAATGTATAATTAAAAAAAAAGAAGTTTATAGACATGTATCTCGTGCGCACAAGAAACTTTCTCGTGCACACGAGATAGTTTCTTGTGCGCACGAGACTCATGTCTAAAAAAATAATACATTTTTAAAATTTTTTTGTTGTTGTTTTGTTTTAGACGAGAAACTTTCTCGTGCTCACAAGAATTTTTTTATAAAGTTATAAAAAAAGAAAAAAAATGTATAATTAAAAAAAAAAATTGTTTTTAGACATGTATCTCGTGCGCACGAGAAACTATCTCGTGCGCACGAGAAACTATCTCGTGTGCACGAGAAACCTTCTTGTGCGCACGAGACTCATGTCTAAAAAAAAATAATAACATTTTTTTAAATTGTTGTTGTTGTTTTGCTTTAACAAGAAACTTTCTCGTGCTCCCGAGAAATTTTTTATAAAGTTATAAAAAAAAAAAATGTATAATTAAAAAAAAAAAAGTTTTTAGACATGTATCTCGTGCGCACGAGAAACTATCTCGTGAGCACGAGAATGTTTCTCGTGCGCACGAGACTCAATCTAAAAAAAAATAATTAAAAAAATTTAAATTTTTGTTGTTTTGTTTTAGACGAGAAACTTTCTCGTGCTCACGAGAAATTTTTTATAAAGTTATAAAAAAAAAAAATGTATAATTAAAAAAAAAATGTTTATAGACATGTATCTCGTGCGCACAAGAAACTTTCTCGTGCACACGAGATAGTTTCTTGTGCGCACGAGACTCATGTCTAAAAAAAAATAATTAATTTTTTTTAATTTTTTGTTGTTGTTTTGTTTAGACGAGAAACTTTCTCGTGCTCACAAGACATTTTTTATAAAGTTATAAAAAAAGAAAAAAAATGTATAATTAAAAAAAAAAAATTGTTTTTAGATATGTATCTCGTGCGCACGAGAAACTATCTCGTGCGCACAAAAAACTTGCACACGAGACTCATGTCTAAAAAAAAAAAAAAAAAAATTTTTAAATTTTTGTTGTTGTTTTGTTTTAGACAAGAAAGTTTCTCGTGCTCACGAGAATCTTTTTTATAAAGTTATAAAAATAAAAAATAAATGTATAATTAAAAAAAAAAAGAAGTTTTTAAACATGTATCTCGTGCGCACCAGAAACTTTCTCGTGCACACGAGATAGTTTATTGTGCGCAAGAGACTCATGTCTAAAAAAAAAAAATTTTTTTTTTTTTAAATTTTTGTTGTTGTTTTGTTTTAGACGAGAAACTTTCTCGTGCTCACGAGAAACTTTTTATAAAGTTACAAAAAAAAATGTATAATTAAAAAAAAAAAATGTTTATAGACATGTATCTCGTGCGCACAAGAAACTTTCTCGTGCACACGAGATAGTTTCTTGTGCGCACGAGACTCATGTCTAAAAAAAAATAATAACATTTTTTAATTTTTTGTTGTTTTGTTTTAGACGAGAAACTTTCTCGTGCTCACGAGAAATTTTTTATAAAGTTATAAAAAAAAAAGTATAATTTAAAAAAAAAATTGTTTTTAGACATGTATCTCGTGCGCACGAGAAACTATCTCGTGTGCACGAGAAGGTTTCTCATGCACACAAGATAGTTTCTTGTGCGCACGAGACTCATGTCTAAAAAAATAAAATAAAACATTTTTTAATGTTTGTTGTTGTTTTGTTTTAGACGAGAGAACACGAGAATTTTTTTATAAAGTTATAAAAAAAAATAAAAGATGTATAATTTAAAAAAAAAAGTTTTTAGTCATGTATCTCGTGCGCACAAGAAACTATCTCGTGTGCACGAGAAAGTTTCTTGTGCGCACGAGACTCATGTCTAAAAAAAAATAATACATTTTTTTTAAATTTTTGTTGTTGTTTTGTTTTAGACGAGAAACTTTCTCGTGCGCACGAGATACATGTCTAAAAAAAATAAATAAATAAAAATTATATATATATTTTTTTCTTATAACTTTATAAAAAGTTTCTTGTGCGCACGAGATACATGTCTAAAAAAAAATAAAAAATTATATATATATTTTTTCCCATGTCCCTTTAGGGGCTCCGTAGTTTTTTTTTACAGATAACTTAAATAAAAAAATATAATAGTTAAAGTAAATATGATTAAATATGAGAAGATTTTTCGAGAAGTCTTCCTTTTTGCATCTCTGATATCGCATTTGTCAAGTGCGATATCAGATCGGCTGCTGCACTCTCTTACAGTATCTGTCTTGCTGCTAGGGCAGGGGTCGGCAAGCCAAAATGTTGAAAGAGCCATATCGGAACGAAAATACAAAAAAAAATAAAAAATCTGTCCGGAGCCGCAAAAAATTAAAATGAATTAATTTGTGATGTCAGCAGATACCTGCATTTATGGTAGAAAATTAACCGAAAAGCTTTGCACGAGTCCGCCATTGTAGTCCAACGCTGTAGTCATTAAGCTCCTTCTTTTTCGCTATTTTCTTGTTGTGGGGCAGACTAGCTCGTACATGCACATGCATCCTCCGCGTTTGCCATTTCTAATACAAAGCATCGTATAAAATGGTAAATGGTCTGTTATTACATAGTTCTTTACTATACCTGGATTGATACCCATTATACATTATACATTACATTCACCCATTCACAAACACATTGAAGAATAGTTATATGGCAGTATAATTCAAACTGATATACTGTATGTCAGTAGACTCCATATGGAAGTGCTATAAAAGGAGGCTCGTATTAAAGACCGCCCACAAAGCGATGCATCCTTAAGAGGCGTTCAGAAATTGGCTTGAAGACGGCCTGTAAAACAGACATCCATGCAAAGTTCCTGAAGCATACCATACCGCGGAGGCTAAAGGGGCGAAGGCGTGGGATTGGGGGTGGTGTGTATGTGCATACCTGTGCGGTAGTGGTCCAACGGTGCGTGTTTGTCCATAAGCCTGGAAGTCGCTCTGTTCGGCATCACAGACCAGAGTCAAAATCCCAGGTGTTTTTGAAAATGGGGGGGAAGGGATTCAGAGCGTCTTTCGCTGCAATGGTCTCACTGGGGTGTTTACAGCACGACCCTGCCAAGGCTAATTCATAGAGAGTCAAACTATGAATTCTGGTTAGGGCGAGCAAACATATTCCAATGGTTTTGTGTGCTCGAGTTAACTTAAATCCTCTTCGCCTAACTCCCAACCAGGACAAAGAGGATTTAAGTTAAGTAAGTGTGCTCTACTTGTCTGTTCTGGCTCTCAAATTGATAATAATTTTGCCTCACAGAGCCGCAAGCTTCTCTGAGATGCTATCCAATTTGCGATTCAATTCAGAAATCGCCAAAGTCTGAGTTCCCACAGCTCTGTCCAGCCCATCCATCACTACAGGCATTCTTTGGCTCCTTCAACCGCTGCCGAATTTGTCAACAGACCAGAATAACGCTCAATCCAATCAGTATGAAGACCTGTTATCACAGTTCCAAATAGATAAATATCTTCAATCTCTCCGAAGGAAAGAATCACAACTCACACAACTCTCCACTTCTCCCAGGAGTTCCTCATGCAGCAGCAAACGTTCCGTCAGGACGGGCAGGTTTCCCCGAACTTGAGCTTTCCGTCGAGAAGATCCTGTCAATTGAGTTGAGAGACCAGTTACTCAATTCCATGTTTTAGATTTTGGAGAACAGTGCAAAAAAGAAGCTCTTAGAAAGTTCAGTCAAAACAAGGACAATGAGACAAGAAGCAAAGCAGGAGCGCTACGGGAGACGGAGGTGAAGCGTCCGCCTTGGTTGAGGGCCAGAAGAAGTTGAGAGAATTCTCTTATCGCATTGATTTGTGGCACTCCTTGTACCAACAATTTATTTTTATTAATTTGTCATGTCACTGTTTTTTCCCTCAGTCCTGTCATCTGAACAAAGGTGTAGTCCAAGTTTGTTTTGAGACTGTTACAACAGGCAAATAGCACATATGAATGGTCTGCATGTTTATATTTAAATATACGTTACCGTCCCTTTTTTCACGACTACCTCTTTCAACTTCTGGCAGTTACTGAATAATGGCATTTTTAAATAAAGAGTAAGGTGCGAACCATGACATGATTGTTATTTTTGGTGTGTTTTTATTATTATTTGCACGGTACAAATGCGTACTAGACTCTGAACTACCCAGTCAATGATACAATATGGAGACAGGCGACCAATCACCGAGTTGGAACTGAATCCACACCGAAGAGTGAACCACTTCACTACCATTGACTGTTGACAGAACAAATGAGACATTTTAGGGATGTTTATTTTCCCACTCTTTGTCCTCTCCTTGTCTATCGCTGCGCTGCTTTCAGAGCCTCACTCCGGCGCTGGCAGTCTGTCAATGGAAGCATCGGTCGGGTGGCCGACGCAGTCGATGACCCTGACAGCGTGCAGTTATCGTTCTAATTAAGATGCCACACTTGAGTTAAACCGCAGCATTAGCATTTGATGGGAAATTGATCAGGCTGTCAGAGGCGGGGAATGGGGAGGGGGAGATATAGTGGAAGGTCCATGTTAGACTATGTGTGTGTGGGTATAAACATAAAAAACACTGATTGTTTGTCCAATCTATAGTAAGTCTCTTTTGGGTAAATTTTATTACCTTTTGTATTTTCACTCTTACTCGTTTAAATGCTGGGCTTGAAAGGCTAGCTAGAAAAAATTAAATAAATGATATTTAGTGATACATAAATATATATATTTATACATGC
>NC_084561.2:10223823-10236323 GCF_033978685.3 Nerophis lumbriciformis
TCTCACGGTACATTAAGTATATGTTTCTGATTGCAATCCAAGAACAATAATGTCCTCAAATAAAATAGTGAACATGCTGTCAGGTTCAAACACTGATGACATCTATTAAACAGACAAGAAGCAGGGAATCATGCAGAGACAGAGTTCAATTTAGCTCATGGGGAGAATGCATGGAGCTGCACACTTAGTCACAGTCTCGCCCTATGCTCTAAGGCAGTGTTTTTCAACCTTTTTTGAGCCAAGGCACATTTTTTGTGTTGAAAAAATACGGAGGCACACCATCAGCAGAAATCATTAAAAAACGAAACTCAGTTGACAGTAAAAAGTTGTTGGATATGACTTTAAACCATAACCAAGCATGCATCACTATAGCTCTTATCTCAAAGTAGGTGTACTGTCATAACCTGTCACATCACGCCGTGACTTATTTGGACTTTTTTGCTGTTTTCCTATGTGTAGTGTTTTAGTTCTTGTCTTGCGCTCCTATTTTGGTGTCTTTTTCTCTTTTTTTGATATTTTCCTGTAGCAGTTTCATGTCTTCCTTTGAGCGATATTTCCCGCATCTAGTTTGTTTTAGCAATCAAGAATATTTCAGTTGTTTTTATCCTTCTTTGTGGGGACATTGTCGATAGTCATGTCATGTTCGGATGTACATTGTGGACGCCGTCTTTGCTCCACAGTAAGTCTTTGCTGTCGTCCAGCATTCTGTTTTTGTTTACTTTGTAGCCATTTCAGTTTTAGTTTCATTTTGCATAGCCTTCCCTAAGCTTCAATGCCTTTTCTTAGGGGCACACACCTTTTGTTTATTTTTGGTTTAAGCATTAGACACCTTCTTTACCTGCACGCTGCCTCCCGCTGTTTCCAACATCTACAAAGCAATTAGCTACCTGCTGCCACCTACTGATATGGAAGAGTATTACACGGTTACTCTGCCGAGCTCTAGACAGTATAGACACTAAACAACAACACATCATTTGCAGACTATAATTACTGGTTTGCAAAAAATATTTTAACCCAAATAGGTGAAATTAGATAATCTTCCACGGCACACCAGACTGTATCTCACGGCACACTAGTGGGCCGCGGCACAGTGGTTGAAAAACACTGCTCTAAGGTACAGCTCCCGCGTCCCTCTATTTATTCAGGAGTTCCACATTCAACATCACTGAGGCCGCCTCTAAAAGGAGTGGTCACACATATATCATGCAAAGCAGGTCCAGTACGCACAATACGTGAAGGAATGTGCTGGGGCCTTGTGATTTCGCCTTGTCTCTGTTTCGTCTGCGTGCTTTCATCTTATCTGCGTCGAGGTCCTTGAAGTCCTTGGCTGTTAGCGGGCTAAAACAAAGGTAACATCTGTGGCTGAGGCCACCCCTCAGACAAGAAGTTTTGTCCTTGCACAGATAGGAAAAATACAGCTTGAGCACAATAGCTAATAACTATAGCAACGGACTTTAAGCATACTAAAGTTGTGTGATAATATATCCATCCATTTTCTACCGCTTGTCCCTTTTGGGGTCGCGGGGGTGCTGGAGCCTATCTCAGCTGCATTCGGGCGGAAGACGGGGTACACCCTGGACAAGTCGCCATTTCATGGCAGGTGATAATATATATACATGATTATTCTAACACATGCAAGAAACGTATTTTATTTGTTGCCATGGAGGCGAGGATTAGTGATTTAGAAGTAGCTTAAACACGTTAGCCGCTAGCTAGCTAGCCATGTTTAAAGCACCTCAGTGCGTTTCAGTGCTATAGCTTCACCTTTATCGTTAGTTTTTCAAGCCAAAATGCGTGCCTCCTCCCTTTTCTGTCTACAAGCTTAGTCTGCCTGTAAGTACTCCGTGATTGTGCGCTGCCGAACATGCTCCTCTGCTCGTAAAACCAGAAATGTCACGGCGTGACGACGGCGCGCGGTCATGCCCGTTAAAAATAAAAAGAGAACCAGTATTTTTTAGAAGTGGTATAGTACCGTTTATGATTCATTAGTATCGCTGTACTTTACTAGTACCGGTATACCGTACAAATATTATGTAAAAATTACGTATATATGTTATATTTTATATCGCTATATTTAGTCTATTTCTCCCTGCATTGTCCTTTCCATCCTTACACTTTCCATCATTGTAACTGAGCTACTGTGTGGAACAATTTCCCTTGTGGATCATTAAAGTTTGTTTAAGTCTAAGTCTCAGTCTAAACCTAATTGGAAGAAATACAATGTATCTAAATATTTGTCTAAAATGAGGATTTTACGTGTACTACCAGCTGAAAACTTTTATAACACCTCGCAGTCTCTGAGGCATGGACTTAACGAGTGACAAACAGAACTCTTCATCAATCTTGCTCCAACTTTCTCTGATTGCTGTTGTCAGATCGACTTTGCAGGTTGAAGTCTGGTCATGGACCATTTTCTTCAATTTCCACCACACATTTTTAAATTGGATTGAGATCTGGATTCTTTGCAGTCGGGACCCGGGTTGGACCACTCATCTATGCATCAGTTGGGGACGTCTCTGTGCTGCTGACTTGTCTCTACTCAAGATGATCCCCTGCTGGCCCCACTATGGACTGGACTCTCACACTATTAACTAGATCCACTATGGACTGGACTCTCACACTATTATGTTAGATCCACTATGGACTGGACTCTCACACTATTAACTAGATCCACTATGGACTGGACTCTCACACTATTAACTAGATCCACTATGGACTGGACTCTCACACTATTAACTAGATCCACTATGGACTGGACTCTCACACTATTAACTAGATCCACTCGATCCATTGCACCGGTCGCCATGGTGAGGGTGGGGTCCCCACATCTGCGGTCCCCTCCAAGGTTTCTCATTGTATCCCATTGGGTTGAGTTTTTTTCTTGCCCTGATGTGGGATCTGAGTCGAGGATGTCGTTGTGGCTTGTGCAGCCCTTTGAGACACTTGTGATTAAGGGCTATATAAATAAACTGTGATTGGTTGATTGATTGAAATGGAAAAAAAAAATTAATATGACACATTCTTTGTTTGTCAGGGTGCCGTAACCCACCTGACAAGCACATGTCGTTTCAATTGACAATGTCCTCAGGAACATTTAAGACCTTCAAGGCCCTCGTGTTACCCCTGATGGCAATCGTCTACGTAAGAATGGGCTGTTCAAGGTTAGTTCACGCCGAAATGATTTCCTGCGTCCATTTCGGCTAGGTTTATGTTCAAAGTAATGCATTTTCTATACAGTATAATATCAAGGTCCATGCACGCGCATCCCCGTCTTCTTCCTCTCCTATCGACTAAGCGTCAAATCCCCTATCTGCATCGCCATTTTTCCTTGTCTCAGCACGCCGCACCTCCTCCATTATAGCTCATAATCTCATTTTAACAGGCGAATGACCCTCTGAGAGGTTCCATGACAGCTGCGGCGGGTCCAGGACGTTTGTACCGGGGTGAGCCACAGAGCTAGTGTGGCAGCGTGAACTTGATTAAAATGTAAATAAACACATGCAAGTACCATTATCTGTGAAGCTTCGGTTATTTTGGCATATTTTGGCAATACACAAATATGCCTATAGATAGTGTCCAGAAGAGTGCAAGAGGTGTCCAATTCTCAGCGTGTCGCACCGGACGAAGCCCCCAAATTGTTGCGTTTGGACCAGTTGTTCCTCCCAGGGAATTCAAGTTTCTGGTCGTCGCTCCCAAGCTCTTTACGACACTTAAAGCTGAGTAAAAGAACCACCAGAGACAGAATAGGTATTTTGTAATATATTTGCAAAGCTTTGTAATTATAATAAGACCAGTCCAGCATCGAACATTCAATCGCGCAGCTAAGATGGTCTGATCTAAAAAATGGAAACCTTCTCTTCTATAAAGTCTCTCTCCCTCCCACCCTCGCTGTCTTGTCTTTCCAGCCCAAACACATGCCCATTGTCCTCCGCACCTGGACATAAGAAGAGATAAAAGAAGGAGCACCTCTCCTCCTTACATTCCACACTCAAGGTTAGCACACAGTATTTGCAGACAACCAAAAGACCACAATTGGAAGAAAAACACTAGCTGTTTTGTAGTATGATTATGAAATTAAAGTAGTAACACTTAAATACGG
Source organism: Nerophis lumbriciformis (assembly GCF_033978685.3). NCBI lineage: Eukaryota > Metazoa > Chordata > Actinopteri > Syngnathiformes > Syngnathidae > Nerophis > Nerophis lumbriciformis. The sequence continues at coordinate 10,227,923 of NC_084561.2, forward strand.
ATATATGTAAATATCTGCCTCCGACAATAGGATAAACTTTCTCTTAGAATCATTTCAGTAATAGTGGACTAAAGTCCTCCTACCTGTATTTGTGTTTCACATTTAGTCATGTACTTGAATTATATAAGTCTCCTAGTCACATTCATTCATTCATTCCACAGAATATTAACAATACATTTCTTGTATTTAGTTCGTGTAAATAAAGTATTTTTTAAAATTATGTTTTTTCCTTTGGAAAAAGATGGTATGGTAGTAACAAGCACCTGCTAACTCACGTACGCCACCCCGATAGAAGAAATACATAACAAATAACAAATAAACAACGGGAAGATCAGCAGAAATTGAAAAAAATAAATAAATAATGAAACAAAAACTTAGAGCAGGGGTGCTCATTACGTCGATCGCGATCTACCGGTCGATCTCGGAGGGTGTGTCAGTCGATCACCAGCCAGGCATTAAAAAAATAGTCCTAAAAATGAGCGATCATAAATCTTCACTATGACGTCACTTTCGTCACTTAATTGACATTCACGGCACCCGAGGGTCTTCTGAGATGACGCTGGCTGCTGCCAGCTCATTAAAATTACCGACTAGAAGGCGAGAAACACTTTATTTCAACAGACTCTGGCGCCGTACCTGTCGTCAAAACTCCAAAGACCGACTGCACAGTTGCACAATAAAAGCTCTGCTTCATCCTGCCTGCGCTACCAAAATAAGAGTCTCAGAAAGCTGGCGTGCACAAGCTAGCAAGCTACGGAGTTTGCCAACAATGTATTTCTTGTAAAGTGTATACAAAGGAGTACGGAAGCTGGACAAATAAGATGCCAAAAACCAACCACTTTCATGTGGTATTGGACAGAAAGGAGGACTTTTTTTCTCCTCCATTCGAAAATGCGGACGTTATCATCACCACTGTCTGATTCCAATCAATGCAAGTCATCACAATCAGGTAATACACCAACTTATATTCTTGTCTTCATGAAAGAAAGGAATCTATATGTGTTAAACATGCTTGTATTATCTTTAACCACCTTTAAGTTGTTAACAATATTAACTATATGTGTTAAACATGCTTGTATTATCTTTAACCACCTTTAAGTTGTTAACAATATTAACTATATGTATTAAACATACTTGTATTATCATTAAACACCTTTAACTTGTTAACAAAAACATATACTTCATAAATAAGTAAATATAAATTATATATATGAATGAGGTAGATCCCCACGACTTGATCAATTGAAAAGTAGCTCGCCTGCAGAAAAAGTGTGAGCACCCCTGACTTAGAGTGTCCCAAAAACCAGATACTTGTTCGGAACTAGGGGTGGGCGATACAGGAAATCTTGCTATCGATCCATAACAAGTAAATTCAGAGCTAGTATTGCTGATACTCAGGCTTTTGACTTGAAATGTCATGATCATTGAATGATTTTGTGAATTTCCCGCTAGTTAGTTGAAAAGGATTCTGAGAACCCAGAAAAACGATTTTATGCACATTAAAATAGTGCATAAAAATCAACATTTTATAGCCGCATTGTGATTCTGGAAGAATTGGTTCGCTAAGTGGTTGGAAACGAGTGGTGAGGACCCTTGCCAAGATCTTGCCGGTGTGAGACAGTAGCGCGATGCCACGGTAATTATCGCAATCTGATCTGTCCCCTTTTTTAAATAACTTAGCTTGTTTGATAGATCTTCATCCTCCCAAGCATGTTGAAGAAACTTCGTCAGGTGAGTGGTTAGGGCAAGCCCCCCAGCTTTATACACATCAGCAGGGATATCGTCATGTCCATAAGCCTTGTTATTATTCAGGCTCATTATAGCCCGGGCAACTTCTTGGAGACTCGGCGGGGCAGCAAGTTCAGTTCTTTCGGGAAGAAGAGGGATCTGACTTATACTGTAGTCTCTGCAGTAACTGTGGTTTTACGAATCAGAAGTTTTTTAAAGTGTTCATTCCATCTTACCATGATTGATGCTTTGTCCGTGAGCTGTGAGCCGTTTTCCGCTTTCAGGCGAGCCAGGCCAGTCTTTATTGGTCCACATAACGCCTTTGTGGCCTGAAAGAAACTTCTCATGTCGTTGTTGTTGGCGAAACCTTGAATTTGGGAGGCTTTATCAGTCCACCATTTATTTTTCATTTCTCTGATGTGTACTTGTATCTTAGCTTTGAGGTCGGAGAATTTCTTGTGTTTAGTGGAATTATCATGACCATCTTGCCAAGATACAAAGGCACGGCGTTTCTGGTCCAAAAGCTCTTGGATTTCGGGATCATTTTGGTCAAACCAATCTTCATTCACTCGTTTGTGGGTACATGTTTTGATAATGGCAGATTCCAGCGAGCTCCAGTGCTCGTGGACACTGCCAGCATCAACATCGGTAGAGATAAGCTGCTGCAATTCTTTTTTTTAAACAATTCTGAAAGTTTTCCTTTTCTAGTGGAATCATCAGTTTCATTGTATTAAACTTCTTTTGTACAGGCCTGGAGGTTTTTCGGAATGTGTTCCTCAGAGCGATATCCATACCCGAACAAAGTAGTTTGTGATCCGTCCAACATTCGTCGGCACCTCTCATCGCACGGGTACACCTCACGTCTTTTCTATCCCTTGCTCTGATGATCACATAGTCCAGGAGATGCCAGTTCTTTGATCGTGGCGCCGGGTAGTTTTATCAATCAATCAATCAATCAATTCCTTTTATTGTCATTGTCATAATAACACTTAAGTCATACATGTCAACAAGATTTTATTTGGGCTTCATCTAGCGGCATAGAAACTGCATTGAAGTGCAGGTTGACAATAGTTTACATTATTTTATTGAGGTGGTGAAGAGTGAGGTAATAAGATGATCGGGGGCAGTAAAGGGCAGGCTGTTCATTTAGCAGTCTCAAAGCCTGGGGATACAGACTGTGAGACATTCTGGTGGTCCTGGCGCGAATCGATCTATACCTCCTTCCAGAGGGTAGCAGGTTGAAGAGGCCATGTGCTGGGTGATGTCTGTCCTTCCGGATGTTGCGTACTCGCTTTAGGCAGCGAGCAGTGTACATGGCACTCATCTCTGGGAGTATCCATCCATCCATCCATTTTCTACCGCTTATTCTCTTCGGGGTCGCGGGGGGCGCTGGAGCCTATCTCAGCTACAATCGGGCGGAAGGCGGGGTACACCCTGGACAAGTCGCCACCTCATCGCAGGGCCAACACAGATATACAGACAACATTCACACTCACATTCACACACTAGGGCCAATTTAGTGTTGCCAATCAACTTATCCCCAGGTGCATGTCTTTGGAGGTGGGAGGAAGCCGGAGTACCCGGAGGGAACCCACGCAGTCACGGGGAGAACATGCAAACTCCACACAGAAAGATCCCGAGGCCGGGATTGAACTCACGACTACTCAGGACCTTCGTATTGTGAGGCAGACGCACTAACCCCTCTCCCACCGTGCTGCCCTTCTGGGAGTATCGTCCTTGTAATTTTCCCCGCCGCTTTAACCACTCGCTGGAGGGCCTGTTGGTTCGCTTTAGTGCAGCTAGCAAACCACACTAAAAAGCCGTAAGTTAGGACACTGCTGATGGCACAATTGTAAAAGTTTACTATTGATTTCTGCGGAATGTTTGCGCATTTTATGTCTGTGTTTCAGGCGGAAAAGCGTTAGTGATGACTAGGTTATGCCGCACACAGAATGTCAACAAAAGGTGACCATTAGAGTTTGTATTACTGACACCTTCCTTACCTATGGCTCCTTGCCAGAGCTCTGCTTCCCTGCCAACACGGGCGTTAAAATCCCCCAACAAAACAAGCTTATCGGTAATCGGGATAGCTTTCATGACGGTTTTCAAATCCTCATAAAACTTGTCCTTGGCAACATCGTCTGAGGTCAGTGTAGGTCATACTTGCTAACCCTCCCGATTTTTCCGGGAGACTCCCGAATTTCAGTGCCCCTCCCGAAAATCTCCCGGGGCAACCATTCTCCCGAATTTCTCCCGATTTTCAACCGGACAACAATATTAAGGGCGTGCCGTGATGGCACTGCCTTTAGCGTCTTCTACAACCTGTCGGCGTGTCCGCTTTTTCACCATACAAACAGCGTGCCGGCACAGTCACGTGTTGTATGCGGCTTCTGCAAACACATGAAAGTGACTGCAAGACATACTTGATCAACAGTGTTGCGTTTAGACCAGATGTTCCTCCAAGGGATTTTAAGTTACTGGTCAATCCCAAGTTCTTTTGATGACATATAAACTGAGTTTAAATGATCACCCAGAACAGAATAGGTATTTTGTAATTTATTTTCAAAGCTTTGAAGATAGAGACCAGCCTAGGACAACACATTCAATTGCGTAGCCAAGTTGATCTGAAAAACATTACCCAAGTGCTGTGTTCTTCAATATGTCCCTCGCCCCCACCCTCCAGAACGAATACACATGTCTATTGTTCTCCTTAGCTACAGACAGGATGAGGTAACAAATAAAAGGGAGTATTGCTACTCCCTGCATTCCGCGCTCAAGGTAGTCCACAGTGTACCCTCAGTCATGAGATGGAGAAAAAATAGAAAGAGCACAAAGAGAAAACACTAGTTATTTCTAACATGACTATGGAAAGAAATAACTCTTAAAGATGGACATATGTAGATATCTATCTTCGTCAACAGCCATACAGGTCACACTGAGGGTGGCCGTATAAACAACTTTAACACTGTTACAAATATGCGCCACACTGTGAACCCACACCAAACAAGAATGACAAACACATTTCGGGAGAACATCCACACCGTAACACAACATAAACACAACAGAACAAATACCCAGAATCCCTTGCATCTCTAACTCTTCCGGGCTACAATATACACCCCCCGCTACCACCAAAACACGCCCCCCCAACCCCGCCCCCCACACCTCAACACCTGGTTGGGGACCACCGCTCCATATGATCAGGAAAAGTGCACATTTTGAGATTTTTACTTGAGGAAATGGGAAAAAAATGATGTAATCTTACAGAAAATACATTTATAACACAGTTAAATGAACAAATAAGTTAATTTCTTATCAATGTTTTTAAAATTTGTCATCAAATTCCACAATTAAGCAGCGCCTCCTTGTTCACTTCTCCCTCCCTCAGCTGACCCGTGATCAGCGGTGACAGTGACGTCTCTACTGTGCTTGCAGACAAAACAGCTTTGTCTTGGCTGCCGGCCAGCCGACATCCCTCTCCACACTGGCCAACATCAGCACGTTATGCGATAACGACGTTCTAGAAGGTTACTGGTCACTAGCTTCTTTTGGCAGCCATCACTCCTTGCAAACGAGGATTATGATCTCTTCCTCTAAATGCCCTTTATGGGTGCTTGGGGAGACAATGGGCCGATACAGAACCTCTACTACACACACACACACACACACACACGCACACACACACACACACACACATGCATGTCTTGCCTACTTTGTGTGGACCCACGTTTGGTTAGTAGGTTGTGAGGGCCCCCCTTTTTACTATAGCTAGAATGATGAAAAAATATATATCTAGCACTAGATGGGAGTAGAGAGTTGCAACCTCACTTCAGAATGCAAAACACACATGCTTGCATTGCAGTTAAGACAAATGTACCTGGTACTACTACTACTACTACTACTACTACTAGTTAAAATTTACAAGCATTTTTTTCTTTAATTTGTGAAGCATCTACTCTAAAATTGTCAGTAAATATGCAAAACAAAGTATTTAAAATTAGTTAAAGGATTTTAATAAATATTTAATTGTACTAACATAAAAACTCATGTTGTATTCAAATATCAAAATGTTACACACCCCTAAATGGCCTTGTTGTCGTACTTTTCTTTTATGTTTTGCCTTGACTGATACTAAAAAAGTAACAACAACAAAACCTGATGTTTGTGCACCGAGTAGACAGAAACCAACACACACACACACACACACACACACACACAGACACACGCACACACACACACACACACACACGCACACACGCACACAAAATGAAACACAGAACATGCGAACACTCATTAAGTTGGTAGCTCTATAATATTGTTTGAAAAAAGTTTAATAAATACTAGAGTTGTCAAATTATTAAAATATTTAATCATGATTAATAATTTTTTTTTATTCAGAATTAACTTAAAATTAATCGCGATGATATAAGTTTTCATTCTTAATAAGTGTACCCTAGACAGATTATTTTAAAGTTTTAATACGATGAGGAGTTAATTTTCTTTAATGAAAAGTGTTTTTAACATTATGCTTTTATAATAGCTCAACACAAAAAAGACAAACACGCTTTTAATGAAGATTTAAAAAAAAAAAAAACGCCTGCAGTGCGTTGGTGTCTAGCCAGATATTGTATTTTGTAGGTATACAGAATTTGTATTCCTGCTGTAGGAGCACTTGCATACAGAGGAGGAGCTACGCCATATTTAGATACCAGTTTCACGCATAAATAACACAAAATGTGTTTTTTTATAATAATGGTTGATTGTCAAAGATGTTTGGTAGAGATGTCCGATAATATCGGACTGCCGATATTATCAGCCGATAAATGCTTTAAAATGTAATATCGGAAATGATCGGTGTCGGTTTCAAAATTATCGGTATCGGTTTCAAAAAGTAAGATTTATGACTTTTTAAAACGCCGCTGTGTACACGGACGTAGGGAGAAGTACAGAGCGCCAATCAACCTCACATAATATCTAAGGCTTTTCACACACACAAGTGAATGCATGCATACTTGGTCAACAGCCATACAGGTCACACTGCGGGTGGCCGTATAAACAACTTTAACACTGTTACAAATATGCGCCACACTGTGAACCCACACCAAACAAGAATGACAAACACATTTTGGGAGAACATCCGCACCGTAACACAACATAAGCACAACAGAACAAATACCCAGAACCCCTTGCAGCACTAACTCTTCCGGGACGCTAAAATATACACCCCCTGCTACCCTCTAATAACCCCGCCCCCTAACCCCGCCCACCTCAACCTCCTCATGCTCTCTCAGGGAGAGCATGTCCCAAATTCTAAGCTGCTGTTTTGAGGCATGTTAAACAAAAATAATGCACTTTGTGACTTCAATAATAAATATGGCAGTGCCATGTTGGCATTTTTTTTCCATGACTTGAGTTGATTTATTTTGGAAAACCTTGTTACATTGTTTAATGCATCCAGCGGGGCATCACAACAAAATTAGGCATAATAATGTGTTAATTCCACGACTGTATGTATCGATATCGGTTGATATCGGAATGGGTAACTAAGAGTTGGACAATATCGGAATATCGGATATCGGCAAAAAAGCCATTATTGGACATCTCTAATGTTTGGTAATGTAATTTGGGATATTTCTACCCGAATAAATGCGTCTTATATTGTGTACATTACATGTTGCACAAGTTAATGGTATTCATATTTCTGCATGACAGTTTCTTAAACTTCTTGATTTATCAATAAAATGTGATTTTCTGCCTCAACCAGAACATTTTATAAAATAATTTACACAATATTTCAGCATGCCAGAAACGTCTCTGAAAAAGAAGGACCCAGTGATGTCCAAACCTACCGGTGGGTAGTGGCCGCCCCATTCTGTGACATGGGAGCACAATACACCAAACAGGTTTAGGGATTCGAGGTACGAGCACAACTTTTTCAAAAAGAAAGGGTAAAAAAACAAGGATTTCTGTATAACATGATCTTGGGAATATTTATGGACCCCAACGACCACGCTATATCGAACTTTGAGTGTATGTAAGATGGTACTCTGCGTATCAGAGCAGAACCGGTTGGAGTAGCTACTCGCAAAGTGATCATCAGCTACGAAAGTGACAGGAAGACACATAAAAAAGCCACCTCGCCTGCTCTTGACCTCACTCTGTCATCCCTAGTGACCCCTCTGCCACCGCATCACACGCCAGCCAATTCCTGGTGGTGCTGTTTGGAATGAAGGGTAGGGCCGAGGGGAGCGTGACAGGGTTAGGGGTGATGAAGGTTAATAGACCATCTTTCTCTAACAGCAATAACGAGCGCGTTAGCAGCAGCTCACTCGTTCACGTCTCTTTGCGTTAAAGCTCAGACGTGACAGACGGGAGAGGACGTGGTTATCAGAACAATTATTCTCAGCATGGTCCTGGAAACCGTTTCTGATAGAAACCGTCCTACACTTTGAAAGATATAAAAAAAACATTACAGCAATAAAATAAGTACTACATAACAAATAAAGAAACAATAGAGGAGCAGAGAAAATATAAAAAGTCAAAAAAAAAAATTTATAGGTAGGATGAAAGTTAGCTCGGACTCAAAAATCACACCGAGACTTTTTATGGATTGTCATACCTGCCAACTTTTGAAATCAGAAAAACCTAGTAGCCAGGGTCCAAGGGCCGCAGG
>NC_084561.2:10241323-10246323 GCF_033978685.3 Nerophis lumbriciformis
TGCATACAGCGGAGGAGCTACGCCATGTTTAGATACCCGTTTCACTCATAAATAACACAAAATGTGGGTTGTTATAATCATGGTTGATTGTCAAAGATGTTTGGTAATGCAATCATGTATATTTCTACCCGAATAAATGCTTCTTATATTGTGTGCATTACATGTTGCACTAGTTAATGGTATTCATATTTCTGCATGATTTGAGAAACACCTTGCGGTGCAGCTTGGACACAGTAAAGAACCGAGGTTCATTGGGTGTTTCGGGTCTTTGAAAAAAAAAAAGTTCAAATTAAATATGACATGATCCTCAGAATACAGCACTACAGCTGTCCTCTTATAGGACGTTTCACCACTTAAATGTTGAAGCAAATCCCACACTCAAACTAACCAGTAAACATGTTTTATGGGGCAAAGCTTAAAAATCACTTAGGCATCTTCAGAATGGATCTGACTAACATTTTAAAAGGTTTCCCTTTAGGGGACCTGTTTTTGTGTCCCTATACAGTCAGAGGTCCCCTAAAGGTGACTGTATAAACCAGGGGTCGGCAACCCGCGGCTCCGGAGCCGCATGCGGCTCTTTGATCACTCTGATGCGGCTCAGCAGCTTACTTGCTGAACCCCCCAATTTTCCCGTGAGACTTCCGGATTTTAGTGCCTCTCGCAGAAAACTCCCGGGATTAATATTCATCAATTTTCACCCTTACAGCTAAAAACAAGCATGTGCTAAGATGGTACAGCATTTGACGCCCTCTACAAACTGTATTAACAGTTCGTCAGTCCAACACATGTTATACAATATACATCTCCTGCTTGCACACGTAGGTGACAGCAAGGCATACTTGGTCAACAGCCACACAGGTTACACTGACGGTGACCATATAAAACAACTTTAACACTCTTACTAATAATGCGCCACACTTTGAACCAAAACCAAACAAGAATGACAAACACATTTTGGGAGAACATCTGCACCTTAACACAACATAAACACAACAGAACAAACACCCGGAATCCCATGCAGCCCTGACTCTTCCGGGCTACATTATACACCCCTGCTACCACCAAACCCCGCCCCCACCCCGACCCTGCTCCCTCACACATCAACCCCCCCCCCACCCCCCATCCCCCCTCTCTGTGCGTCGGTTGAGGTGGGCGGGGTTTGGTAGCGGGGGTGCATAATGTATCCCGGAAGAGTTAGGGCTGCATGGGATTCTGGGTATTTGTCCTGTTGTGTTTATGTTGTGTTACGGTGCAGATGTTCTCCCGAAATGTGTTTGTCATTCTTGTTTGGTGTGGGTTCACAGTGTGGCGCATTATTAGTAAGAGTGTTAAAGTTTTTTTTATACCGCCACCGTCAGTGTAACCTGTGTGGTTGTTGACCAAGTATGCATTGCTGTCACCTACGTGAGCAAGCGGAAGCCCCGTACAACGTGTGGCCAATTAGGCACGCTGGTTGAAGTGGTCGTTATATGCTGTACCATCACGGCACGCATGACGCTGACAAGCGCCATTCATTTAAAACCCGCGTGCCGCACCAGCTTTCAAATTTCCATATAAAGGTGTGGGCAGCGTGTCTGAGACCCCTGGTTTATACATAGCATAAAGTAAAAAAAACTTTGAATGCAGTGTTATTTCATTTAAAATTTCAAAAAAAATTTTGCGGCTCCCGTTGTTTTCTATAATTTGTGAAACTGGTCAAAATGGCTCTTTGACTGGTAAAGGTTGCCGACCCCTGGTGTAAACAGAGCGATGTCCCCATTAAGTAAGTATTACCAGAACACACACACACACACTGGTATCAGACAAGTAGAAGAAAAGGAGGAGGAGGAGGAGCGCGGTTATTTCCTGCATCAGAGGAAGAGAGCATCAGGCTGAAGACGATGTCACAGCCAATCCCTTTCGACGCTGTCACTTACTATCGCTGACCTCGTCATTCTTTTTAGGTCCTTCAGAAGAACTCCTACCTGAACAACTCGTCTACGTACCGGACCTCGCCTGCGGGCCATGGAAGCTTTTTGGGACCGACTTTTTTTTTTTCCCCCAACTGATTTTCAATAAACCCTTTAACAGCCAAGATGACGTCAATGACAGGATTTTTCAAACTACCGGTACCTTAAGTCAGTGGTTCTCAACCTTTTTTCAGTGATGTACCCCCTGTGAACATTTTTTTAATTCAAGTACCCCCTAATCAGAGCAAAGCATTTTTTGGTTGAAAAAAAGAGATAAAGAAGTAAAATACAACACTATGTCATCAGTTTCTGATTCATTAAATTGTATAACAGTGCAAAATATTGCTCATTTGTAGTGGTCTTTCTTGAACTATTTAGAAAAAAAGATATAAAAATAACTAAAAACTCGTTGAAAAATAAACAAGTGATTCAATTATAAATAAAGATTTCTACACATATAAGTAATCATCAACTTAAAGTGCTCTCTTTGGGGATTGTAATAGAGATCCATCTGGATTCATGAACTTAATTCTAAACATTTCTTCACAAAAAAATAAATCTTTAACATCAATATTTATGGAACATGTCCAAAAAAAATCGAACTGTCAACACTGAATATTGCGTTGTTGCATTTCTTTTCACAGTTCTTTTTGACAGATATTATAGTGAGGGTCAAACCATCATGGCATGGGGGAAACTCTGGGTTTATGGTAATGAATGGAACAGCCTACTTGATTTGATGTTCAGTTTATGAACTTACATTCATATTTTGTTGAAGTACTATTCAATAAATATATTTATAAAGGATTTTTGAATTGTTGCTATTTTTAGAATGTTTAAAAAAAATCTCACGTACCCCTTGGTATACCATCAAGTACCCCCAGGGGTACGCGTACCCCCATTTGAGAACCACTGCCTTAAGTCTTTAAACATGTCATCACTGCAGAAGACCAGGCTTTGTTCACTGCAAAAAGTCAGTGTTCAAAAACAAGAAAAAAAAAATACAAAAATGAGGGGTATTTTACTTGAATTGAGCAAAATTGTCTGCCAATAGAACAAGAAAATTTGGCTTGTCAAGACTTTCCAAAACAAGTAAAATTAGCTAACCTCAAAGAAACCAAAAATACCTTAAAATAAGTATATTCTTACTAATAACAAGTGCACTTTTTTTGATAGAAAAAACAAATAAGAGACCTTTTTTCTCAATATGTTGAAAAATATTCTTAAATTAAGTAAATGCCAATGCCATTATCTTGACATAAAGATATGCGCTCGGCATTACATTTCTTGCATTTTCCCATCGATAACATGACATCATCGCGCCAAGTGCGTGCTCTTTTGGTCAATTATATATATATATATATATATATATATATCTGTGTTTGTATCTTATGTACGCAAGTAAACTGCGTGCCTTACCTTGAAGGCTTGGAATGTAGGAGTTGGAGTACTACCTTTTTTATCTTATCTGTATTAGAACAATGAGGCTGTATTCCTTTCTGGACAGGGTGGGGGCTGTTTTCCTATTGAAGAAGTTGTCTCTTTCTGTTTGAATGCTAGACCAATTCGAGATGGTATGACCGCATTGGTGTGGACTGGTCTCCTAAAGCTTTAGTAAAACTTGATAATATTCCTATTCTGTCTTGATGGTCCTTCTTACTCTGCATATATGTCATCTAAAGAATTTGGGATTGACCAGTGACTTTAATTCCCTGGGAGGGAAGGCTGGTCTGACGCAACAAATTCCATTAGAGACCAAAAACACCTGATTCGGTAAAAAAAACAAAACTCCATAAATATAATTCTGCTTCTTCTTGATTAAATTTCGGGGTGATTTATTCCGTAAAAAGCTGGAAAAAAACAGAGTTGAATACAGTAAATTTCAGACTATAAGCTGCTACTTTTTTCTTACACTATGAACCCTATAACAGCCATAATAAAAATAGTTTAAAAAAACCCACACAAAACAGCAAATACACCTAGAAAGTGTTTTATTATTTGTGCTATGGCGCCATCTTATGGACGGGTTTGCTCACTGCAGGTGTCCTTCCATTTACGAGAAGTGTTTTTTTTGTTTTTGATTTTTAAATCGGAGTGCTGTGTTCCGGTTCTACTCGTATGGATTCTTCATTGATCACTCCAAGCAACGTTTGCAAGTTTTACAATGTAACTAAAACTGCTTCTAGTTACTAAACCGTCCCATGTGTGATGTCTATATGTGTTTTCATGCATATTTGTACGCGCTATCACAATGTAATAAAGCTAGTTTTGTTGGCCTTAGCTAACATGCTAACATATTCCGAGTGTCTGTATTAGTATTATTAACTTACAATGGCATTATTTTTGTTTTGTTTTAGTCTCACAAATTCCTCAGTAAATTCACCAAAATGTCACCGTGGCGTTATTGAGTCTGTTTAGATTGGAGAGCTAGTTTCCGCAGCTAGTGGGTCCATGACGATGACTTCTGTTTTGTTGGATCAGCCGTTTTACTGCCGCGTTACAGACACAGTTTGGAAACAATTAAGGTATGTAAATAAACATTTACAGAATATCTATGTGTAAATAACTAATTTCACGACGTATATATCTGCGACTTATAGTCCGATTCGGCTAATATATGGAAAACTATTTTTTTCTTCTAAAATTTTGTGGGTGTGGCTTATATCCGGGAAATACGGTACACATACGGTAATCTATATATTACTGTTCAGGCCCCACTGACGAATGTTCACAGCTGTATCGAATCAAAAAGTTTGCTTACCTCTGAGTTAAGTTCCCTATTTGTTTATCTGTTCCGGCTAAAAGCTTGTCTCCCACAAAATATTACCCGTGCTCTGCCATATTCTCTTTCCCGTCATGAAACATTCATGCGATTGTAGGACTTGCCGGCGAAAAGTGTCTTATTTAACTGCGACAATAAGTCAAAGCCTGTCAGTCACCTGCTCAAAAATAAATGAGGATGGACTATCTGTCACGCTTGATATTTACTTGAATGGACAAAGTGGCGATGAGGAATGGAAGGAGGAGGTAAGTGGATGCGGAGAGCATCTT
>NC_084561.2:10251323-10296323 GCF_033978685.3 Nerophis lumbriciformis
GGCCTGCGGACCTGCAGTGATTTGGTTTATTGCAAAATAAACCAAATCACAAAACCGTCAAGCCTGTCATGTCCGTCCTTGGTGGTCCGAAGAACCCGGAGGTGCAAGACCTCCACAATTTGGCGCCCAACGTGGGGCCACCTAAGGCGGGGTAAGACGACCCCCTGACGGCTCTCGCAGGCGTGCTCGCCGAGCTGGCAGCGAGCAGCCGCCGACGGCTCGAGGAGGCCCGCCAACAGTTCCAGATCCTGCAGGTGTTGGCGGACTGAGTGGGGGGCTGCAAATGGCCCCCCACTCAGGAAGTAGGAGCCAGTCGGGACCAGGAAGAAGAAAAAGAAGAAGAATAAATAGAAGAAGAAGAAGAAGAAGAAGAAGAAGAAAATGAAGGAGAAGAAATAGAAGAATAAGTTGAAGAAGAAGAAAAATAGAAGAAGAAGAAGAAGAAGAAGAAGAAGAAGAAGAAGAAGAAGAAGAAGAAACAGAAGAAAAAAGGAGGAATGAAGAACAGGTAAAAAAGGAGGAAGACGAGATGAGAAGATGAGAAGAAGAAGAAGAAGAACGGGAAAGACTAACTGAAGAAAAGAGGAGACAGGAAGAAGAGAGGAGAAGAAATGAAGTAAAGACCGAGTGCACAGATGGCCGTGGCGCGGCCGGACAGCGTCCCGGCCTGAGTCTGTCGGAGGAGGTATGTGAGGGGGCGTGGCCTGCAGACCTGCAGCGAGGCGGGGTGTTGGAGTTGTTGACGGTGAAGAGAAAACCCGAGCACGAGCACGAGCGAGACGGAAGCGGAGACGGAGACGAGAGCGGATGGCTGAAAAGCAACCTGAAGAGCGAGACCGTCACGAGAAGCGATTGCAGAAAAGCAGAGCGATAAGTTTTTTGCAAAATAAACCAAATCACAAAACCGTCAACCCTGCTCCATCACACATCAACCCCCCCCCCCAATCCGTGCGTCGGTTGAGGTGGGCGGGGTTTGGTAGCGGGGGTGTATAATGTAGCCCGGAAGAGTTAGGGCTGCATGGGATTCTGGGTATTTGTTCTGTTGTGTTTATGTTGTGTTAAGGTGCGGATGTTCTCCCGAAATGTGTTTGTCATTCTTGTTTGGTGTGGGTTCACAGTGTGGCGCATTATTAGTAAGAGTGTTAAATTTGTTTATACCGTCAGTGTAACCTGCGTGGTTGCTGTCACTTACGTGGGCATGCAGAAGCTTCATACATCGTGTAGCCAAGGCGGTACGCTGGTTGTAGTGGGCGCCAAATGCTGAACCATCACGGCACGTTCGAGAGAATAATTGTCCTGAAATTCGTAGTCTGTCGGAAAAATCGGGAGAGTTGATAAGTTGTCAAGCGCCATTTTTATAGAATTCGCGGGCCGCACCAACAATCAATTTCCATATTAAGGTGTGGGCCGCGTGTCTGAGACCCTTGGTTTATACATAGCACAAAGCAAAAAACAACAACTTTGTATGCAGTGTTATTTTATTTTAAATTTCAAAAGATTTTGTGGCTCCCATTGTTTTCTTTAATTTGTGAAACTGGTCAAAATGGCTCTTTGACTGGTAAAGGTTGCCGACCCCTGTACTAGGTCATAAAATCAGTGTCAGTTGAGTCGGTCCATAGGTTGCCTGTAGGGATTTTTAATGTCCAGCAGATGTCAGTATTTAGTGACACAGTATCGACACAGTATCAATACAGCTTTGCAATGTGTCGAAACGCTTCATGACGCCTCATCAACCCATCACTACCGTCAAGCCTGTCATGTCCATCCTTGGTGGTCCGAAGAACCCGGAGGTGCAAGACCTCCACACCAGTAAAACACTCTAACATAAAATGTGCTTAGTGAGAAGAATTATCTTATCAGACAGAAAATAAGCAAATATCACCCTTATTTGAGATATTTCATCTTACTTAGATTTCAGCTTTTGCAGTGTAAAGGCATTTAAACACCTTCATTATCTCCTGTTGGACTTTTTAAGGACGGTATCGACGCTAATAGACATGTGAGTGGAAATGTCAGTTAACATGAGCATAAAGTGAAGTGTTCCACTGATAAAGCACACTGTGGCCTACATCCACTTCAACCACGTCTGCACAACTCGCTCCGAATGCTCCGTCAGCATTTTATCACACACGCTTGTTCTTTTTTTTTTTGTGTTGCTTTCTTGTTTTGTTTCTCTTCCTTGCTCCCAAACCCCCCACCCCACCCGTCCCCCGCCCCGTCTTTAAAAGCTGCATTGAGACGCTCATTAAAAGAGAAAAGAGGAGGGGGGAACATCAAGAGACGGGAACGCGGCGGTAACGTTCACCTGTGGTCACGGCACAGAAGACGCGCTTGTTATCCGCGGCAGACTCCTTCCCGCGTCCTACTCAGCAGCCGGCTCCTATAAAGACCATCAATTATGGATCAAATGAAGGCTTTTCTTTTCATTTGTGCGCGCCAAAGGTTGACAGCGTCTCAGCTAGGTCAGGCCGACGTTCCGATGGTACGGATCACTTCCACACCGGCAAAGCAATTGGAATCATAGGCGCCGATCCCGTGGGTGCTTCGGGGCCCGAGCACCTACGTGGGATTGATGGCAATTTTCAATCTTCAAAATATTTTTCTTGATTAATCACTCTTGTAGGTGTTTTTTTGTTGCGTATAGTTTGGTCTGTTTTACATAATAAGAAAGTCCCAAATGGCCCTGCGATGAGGTGGCGACTTGTCCAGGGTGTACCCCAGTGTTGGGACTACTATAACGCCGTTAGTTTTGGCAGTAACTAGTAATCTAATGCGTTATTTTTTATATTCAGTAACTCAGTTACCGTTACAACATGATGCGTTACTGCGTTATTTTACGTTATTTTTTATGTAGTATCCGCTCGAAACAGAAGATCTGAGTGTGTTTTATTGGAGCGCTGCGGTGTCGTCCTTCTGAATCTCTTGTGTCACAAGGAAGAGGCGCTCTGTGTGTGTGTCTGGGTGTGGGGAGGGATGGAGGAGAGGGGGGGGGGAGGGCGTGTCTGATCATGGCGGAGCTGCAGTCGAGTTTCTTAACATGGAGTTATTATCACCACTTTTCTTTTGTCGAGCACAAAGAAAAGAACATTTCAGTTAAATGTAAGTTGTGTCTTGGATCAAAGATCCCTGTTATGATCCGCTGCCCGGATCATATTTCTGTTTGGGTTTCCGGGTCACGTGTGTTTTCTGTTAGTCTTGGACTCATTTTGTTCCTGTCTGTGCACCTTTGAGTTGGTTACCATAGTTACATATTAATTCCACCTGCCGCTTGTGTTTCTGACGCGCACCTGTTGTAATCACTGACATTATTTAAGCCTGCCTTTTCCAGTCAGTCAGCCTGGTTTCTTTATTTGCGTCACGCGACTGCTACGTAAGTTTTTGCTTGTCTCCTAGCCCCTGCTAAGTGTCACAGTCTTTGCTAAGTTGTAGCCTTAGCTTCCGGTGCGCTCGGCACCTTTTCCAGTCGGTTTGTTTTCTGTTTTGTACCTGTTTTGTGTTGTTTTATTATTAAATCAAGTGTTACCTGCAAGTCCTGTCCGGATTCGTCCTTTGCATCTTGGGAGAACAAAACCCCGCATGATCATGCGCCCCGAACGTGACAATCCCATCTACTGCCCAAAACAGCAAGTCAAATCTTCTGAAACAGCTACAAAAGCAACCTGTTTCGACGAAGCTAGTAAAGAGAGACACACTTCACCTCCTAAACAACAGCGGCTGGATTTTAACGAGGCACTGCGCACTGAAGGTACACACACTGTCAATTCTCTGACATACTCTTTCATTCTAGACTTCTAGAGTGTTTGATTATCACATCACTCTAAATGTATAGACTATAAAGTTCACAAACAAAGAGGGATGCTAGTGGGCAAGGCCAATCTTTCCTTATCTCTAAACTAAAACTGGGGAAATGCGTAGAGTGTTCTGGGCTTCAGACATGATTTTATTTCAGAATTCCTTGAGAGAGAAAAATGCCTGGTTAGGCTTTGTGTATGTAAAGTTAAAGTTAAAGTACTTCCTTGGTTTACAGCTATGTTGTAATTATGCTGTTTGTTACTTATGTATGATATGTTGCAGCTATTTAAAACAGTTTTGTCAATTTGTTCTGGCCTGAAATAAATTGGCCATATCTTTGTCTTTGTGTGTTGTATGTAGACCACATTGCTTAGCAGAGTTCGGTGATGCAAATGCATGCCAAGTTGATCAACAGATTGTATTATTCTCCAGTGCAATAACAGTACTGAAATGAAGGCTAAAAGGGCATTAATGGGAGCTTTAAAAAAAAAAGAAGAAAAAAAGAAGTAACTAAATACAAAATTTGTAGTTACTTTTCACAGTAACGCATTACTTTTTGGTGTAAGTAACTGAGTTAGTAACTGAGTTACTTTTGAAATAAAGTAACTAGTAACTGTAACTAGTTACCGGTTTTCAGTAACTAACCCAACACTGGTGTACCCCGCCTTTCGCCCGATTGTCGCTGAGATAGGCTCCAGCGCCCCCCGCGACCCCGAAGGGAATAAGCGGTATAAAAAAAGGATTGTCTAAAACCATAAATGTTATGTTTGTTGTATAAATAGTTGCATGTTAGCTGTTTTGTACAATAAAAAAGGTTGCATTTTATGATATGTCAATTGTGTAAAAACATGCATGTCATGTAAGTGTATCATAAGTACATGCATATTGTTAATTGCCAAACAAACCATGCATGTTATGTTTGTTGTATAATAAAAACAGATCTATTCATGCACTGTCGTCTAAAAGTCATCTTTAATCATCTTAACCTGTCCCTGAAGTCTAATCTTACCAGGTGAGAAAACCCTCCGAAGGGACACACCCACCAGAGACATAAATATGGGAAGTCGCGTTTCTTCCCCTCAGCTTACTTCTGTGCTTCAGCAGTGCCGTTTTGCATTTCCTTTGACCACAGGAAACCGGTCACCTGTGGCCCTGTTTCGATGTGGACACGGTTTTGTAAACGTTGACCTTGTTCTGTGCATTAAGAGTGAAACACGTCTGACATCACATGGACAAAGATAAGACCCTCTGGAGGAAAGTTCTGTGGTCAGATGAAACAAAAATGTATCTGTTTGGCCACAATACCCAGCAATATGTTTGGAGGAGAAAAGGTGAACACCATACCTACCGTCAAGCATGGTGGTGGGAGTATTATGCTCTGGGCCTGTTTTGCTGCCAATGGAACTGGTGCATTAAATGGGACAATGAAAAAGGAGGATTACCTTAAGAAATTCTTCAGGACAACCTAAAATCATCAGCCCGGAGGTTGGGTCTTGGGCGCAGTTGGGTGTTCCAACAGGACAATGACCCCAAACATACGTCAAAAGTGGTAAAGGAATGGCTAAATCAGGCTAGAATTAAGGTTTTAGAATGGCCTTCCCAAAGTCCTGACTTAAACGTGTGGACAATGCTGAAGAAACAAGTCCATATCCGAAAACCAAAACATATAGCTGAACTGCACCAATTTTGTCAAGAGGAGTGGTCAAAAATTCACCCAGAAGCTTGTGGATGGCTACCAAAAGCGCCTTATTGCAGTGAAACTTGCCAAGGGACATGTAAGCAAATATTAACATTGCTGTATGTATACTTTTGACCCAGCACATTTGGTCGCATTTTCAGTAGACCCATCCATCCAACCATTTTCTACTGTTTGTCCCTTTTGGGGTCGCGGGGGGTGCTGGAGCCTATCTCAGCTGCATTCGGGCGAAAGGTGGGGTACACCCTGGACAAGTCGCCACCTCATCGCAGGGCATTTTCAGTAGACCCATAATAAATTCATAAAAGAACTAAACTTCATGAATGTTTTTTTGTGACCAACAAGTATGTGCTCCAATCACTCTATCACAAAAAAATAAGAGTTGTAGAAATTATTGGAAACTCAAGACAGCCATGAGATTATGTTCTTAACAAGTTTGATCGCAACTGTAATTATTGTATGAAATGTGCTGCCGCCTCATCAATGCACCTTTGATTCACCTCTGACTACACATGAATGATCCAGATTAGATATGTCCGATAACGGCTTTTTTGCCGATATCCGATATTGTCCAACTCTTAATTACCGATTCCGATACCAACCGATACCGATATATACAGTCGTGGAATTAACACATTATTATGCCTAATTTTGTTGTGATGCCCCGCTGGATGCATTAAACAATGTAACAAGGTTTTCCAAAAAAAATCAACTCAAGTTATGGAAAAAAATGCCAACATGGCACTGCCATATTTATTTGTCATGATCAGTTACCCGGATCATGGCATGATTTATGTTGGTAATGTTTCTGTTTTAGTCTGTTTCCTGGGTGCACCCTCTTTCCCTGTTTACTGTTGGTTTCCATGGGCACTGATTCTCCTCACCTGTCTTAGTTTTGCAATTAGTGTTCCCACCAGGTGTTTTGGTTAATCACTCCCCCTTTATAGTTTCCTGCTCACCCAGCAATAGTTGCTGGGTCAATGTTTGCAATAGGCAACATTTACGTTCTCCTGTTTTTTCTCCTCGCTGTAGTAAGTTTGTACACGCTAGCATTCCTTGTTTATCACCCTTGGTGACATTTTATGTTTTGTTTAGCTCCACGCTTGCTAGTGTTTTCAGTCTTGTATTTTTGATCCTGTTTTAAAATAATTAAATATACTTCATCTTATCTCCACGATACTCCTGCTTGTCTTCTGTATTGGAAGGAACGCTACCAGCGCAGCTATGCGTCCCCACAGACGTAACATTATTATTGAAGTCACAAAGTTATAAGTGCGTTATATTTTTTTCAAATGCCTCAAAACAGCAGCTTGGAATTTGGGACATGCTCTCCCTGAGAGAGCATGAGGAGGTTGAAATGGGCGGGGTTGGGAGGGGGGAGGGGGGGGGGGTTGAGGTGGGGGTGTAGGGGTTAGCGGTGGGTGTATATTGTAGTCCCGGAAGAGTTAGTGCTGCAAGGGCTTCTGGGTATTTGTTCTGTTGTGTTTATGTTGTGTTACGGTGCGGATGTTCTCCCAAAATGGGTTTGTCATTCTTGTTTGGTGTGGGTTCACAGTGTGGCGCATATTTGTAACAGTGTTAAAGTTGTTTATACAGGCACCCTCAGTGTGACCTGTATGGCTTTTGATCAAGTATGCCTTGCATTCACTTGTGTGTGTGAAAAGCCGTAGATATTATGTGACTGGGCCGGCACGCAAAGGCAGTGCCTTTAAGGTTTATTGGCGCTCTGTACTTCTCCCTACGTCCGTGTACACAGCGGCGTTTTAAAAAGTCATAAATTTTACTTTTTGAAACCAATACCGATAATTTCCGATATTACATTTTAAAGCATTTATCGGCCGATAATATCGTCAGTCCGATATTATCGGACATCTCTACCCCAAACACATGTCAAAAGTGGTAAAGGAATGGCTAAATCAGGCTAGAATTAAGGTTTTAGAATGGCCTTCCCAAAGTCCGTGTGGACAATGCTGAAGAAACAAGTTCATGTCAGAAAACCAACAAATTTAGCTGAACTGCACCAATTTTGTCAAGAGTAGTGGTCAAAATTCAACC
This sequence comes from Nerophis lumbriciformis, assembly GCF_033978685.3. Classification (NCBI taxonomy): domain Eukaryota; kingdom Metazoa; phylum Chordata; class Actinopteri; order Syngnathiformes; family Syngnathidae; genus Nerophis; species Nerophis lumbriciformis. The sequence continues at coordinate 10,258,867 of NC_084561.2, forward strand.
AGAAGCTTGTGGATGGCTACCAAAAGCGCCTTATTGCAGTGAAACTTGCCAAGGGACATGCAAAGGGACAAGCAAATATTAACATTGTATGTATACTTTTGACCCAGCACATTTGCTCACATTTTCAGTAGACCCATAATAAATTCATAGAAGAACCAAACTTCATGAATGTTTTTTGTGACCAACAAGTATGTGCTCCAATCACTCTATCACAAAAAAATAAGAGTTGTAGAAATTATTGGAAACTCAAGACAGTGTAATTATTATATGAAATGTGCTGCCACCTGGTCAATGCACCTTTGATTCACCTCTGACTACACATGAATGATCCAGATGCATTCACGCACACACCAACGCATTAATTGCCCTTTTACTAATGGAAATCTCATCATTTCTCCACCTGCTTGTTTACACACACACAGCTGTGCATCTATTTATCATCGCCATCCCTCGGTGTATCGCTGCAGAGCCGTAGGGAGTATTTCTACGCCTCTGAAGTCTCGGAGCGAAGGCCGACTAATTGTATTAACAAACCCAAAGAGAACCTTAGGATTCCTCCCGTTTACAACACATGGACTCTTCGCTGATTTTTTCGCCCTCCGTTTTCCACGGAGGGTCTCGCAGTTAATCACTCGCCAATGCGTCACGGCGCGGGTAAATCATCCCTACAGCCGCTGTCTAATTACCATCGTCATTAAGATACTTTATATGATCGAGGCGGACTGTAAAAAGGCAGCGGACAACAAGCGCTTTACTGCCGCGGCCTGGCCATGCTGATACGGAACAGCACTTACACCCCTTTGCCGTTTATTCTTCTGGCATTTTCATTCCAGATGTAATTGCACACCGGTGATTATAATACTTAAGCTTTAAGACCATATATTAGTGGCAACATTTAATCATTACTAGTCATTACCCGCAGAATGTGGGCTTTTGTGTTCGAGAATAAAAATGGAGATTTGCCGAATACAGTCACACCTGTGTCTATCTGTCACTGATATCAAAATGTGCATCAATGATGCATGATGTTGATACCGACAAGTTCTCCCGGTGAAAAGGTGCACAATGGTGCAAGACGATCGGTACCTGCGATTAGTTCAACAACAAGCTGTAGAGGAGAGGTGGAATAACTTGGATTTTTTTTCCATTTTTTTCTCCATTTTTCCACTGACGTTTGTCGTTATCGGTTTCAAAAAGTAAAAACATTTTTTAAAACGCCGCTGTGTACAGAGCGCCAATAAACCTTAAAGGCACTGCCTTTGCGTGCCGGCCCAATCACATAATATCTACGGCTTTTCACACACACACAAGTGAATGCCACGCATACTTGGTCAACAGCCATACAGGTGACACTAAGGGTGGCCGTATAAACAACTTTAACGCTGTTACAAATATGCGCCACACTGTGAACCCACACCAAATAAGAATGACAAACACATTTCGGGAGAACATCCGCACCATAACACAACATAAACACAACAGAACAAATACCCAGAACCCCTTGCAGCACTAACTCTTCCCGGACGCTACAATATACACCCCCCTGCTATCCCCTAACCCCCCCAACCTCAACCCCACCCCACCCCAACCCCGCCCACCTCAACCTCCTCATGCTCTCTCAGGGAGAGGATGTCCCAAATTCCAAGCTGCTGTTTTGAGGCATGTTAAAAAAATATAACGCACTTTGTGACTTCAATAATAAATATGGCAGTGCCATGTTGGCATTTTTTTTTCCAAAACTTGAGTTGATTTATTTTGGAAAACCTTATTACATTATAGTGTGCCGTGAGATACAGTCTGGTGTGCCGTGGGAGATTATTTAATTTCACCTATTTGGGTTAAAAATTGTTTTTGCAAACCAGTAATTATAGTCTGCAAATGATGTGTTGTTGTTGAGTGTCGGTGCTGTCTCGAGCTTGGCAAAGTAACCATGTAATACTCTTCCATATCAGTAGGTGGCAGCCGGTTGCCAATTGCTTTGTAGATTTCGGAAACAGAGGGAGGTAGCGTGCAGGTAAAAAGGTATCTAATGCTTAAACCAAAAATAAACAAAAGGTGAGTGCCCCTAAAAAAAGGCATTGAAGCTTAGGGAAGGCTATCCAGAACGAAACTAAAACTGAACTGGCTACTAAGTAAACAAAAACAGAATGCTGGACGACAGCAAAGACTTACTGTAGAGCAAAGACGGCGTCCACAAATTACATCCAAACATGACATGACAATCAACAATGTCCCCACAAAGAAGGATAAAAACAACTGAAATATTTTTGATTGCTAAAACAAAGTAATGCGGAAAATATCGCTCAAAGGAAGACATGAAACTGCTACAGGAAAATACCAAAAAAAGAGAAAAAAAACACCCCAATAGGAGCGCAAGACAAGAACATAAATTATACGCACGGGAAAACACCAAAAAATTAAAAATAAGTCACGGCGTGATGTGACAGGTAGTGACAGTACCCCTACTTTGAGACAAGAGCTATATTGATGCATGGTTGGTTATGCTTTAAATTCACTTCCAACAACTTTTTATTGTCTACGGAGTTTAATTTTTTAATGATTTCTGCTGGTGGTGTGCCTCCGGATTTTTTCAATGAAAAAAATGCGCCTTGGCTCAAAAAAGGTTGAAAAACACTGGTTTAATGCATCAAGCGGGGCATCACAACAAAATTATGCATAATAATGTGTTAATTCCACGACAGTATATATCGGTATCGGTCGATATCGGTATCGGTAATTAAGAGTTGGACAATATCGGATATCGGCAAAAAAGCCATTATCGGACATCTTTGCTAGTAACGGTATACCGTACAACCTTGGTTCTAACTTATATCTGACAGTAGACTCGCTATGGAAGCGCTAAAAACCACAACAAAGATAGCGGAAAGAAGACGCTGTCAAAGTGGAGGCACGTAGACAAAACCGTCCACAAAACGGCGCAACCTGAGGTCGTGAAAATGGTCTGTTTGCAACATTAGAGTGTCCGCCCTGAGATCGGTAAGTTGTGAGTTCAAACCCCGGTTGAGTCATACCAAAGACTATAAAAATGGGACCCATTACCTCCCTGGGGTGAAGGGTGATGGGTCAAATGCAGAGAATAATTTCACCACACCTAGTGTGTGTGTGACAATCATGGGTACTTTAACTTTTTTAATTTAGAGCAGGGGTCGGCAACCCAAAATGTTGAAAGAGCCATATTGGACCCAAAATACAAAAACAAATCTGTCTGGAGCCGTAAAAAATGTAAAGCCATATTACATACAGATAGTGTGTCATGAGATATAAATTGAATTAAGAGAACTTAAAGGAAACTAAATGAGCTCAAATATAGCTACAAATGAGGCATAATGATGCAATATGTACATATAGCTAGCCTAAATAGCATGTTAGCATCGATTAGCTTGCAGTCATGCAGTGACCAAATATGTCTGATTATCACTCCACACAAGTCAATAACATCAACAAAACTCACCTTTGTGCATTCACGCACAACGTTAAAAGTTTGGTGGACAAAATGAGGCAGAAAAAGAAGTGGCATAAAACACGTCCTAGAAAGTCGGAGAAAAGTTATACATGTAAACAAACTAAGGTGAGTTCAAGGACCGCCAAAATTAGTCGGACAAAGCGGTGCTCGCCAAATACTCGAATCAGTGAAGCATGTTTAATATAAACAGTGTGATTTATAACAATTAGGGAGGTTCGTGTCATGTTTTTCCTCCTACAGAAACTATATTAATACAAAAAATATATTTTTTCCCCCTCATCTTTTTCCATTTTTCATACATTTTTGAAAAAGCTCCAGAGAGCCACTAGGGCGGCGCTAAAGAACCCCCACGACATGTTATGTAGACCACAAGTAAGTGTTTTAGAACCAAAAAACATAAAAATGACCCCTTTAAGGTTCGTATTTGAGTACCTCAAAATGGTCTTTCCCTTTTTTTCCTCTCCCCCCTTCCTTCTCCTGTCCCTTTGCCACTGGAGCACCGCGAGCAGAATAAGTCCTTGACTGAGGAGGGAAGAATAGAAAGTGCTTAGTGCAGCAAGACCAGGACTAAAAAAAACTTTGCTAAGTTTTGACCCATCCTTCCCGCCTTCTTCTCCTCTAACTCGTATTTTTTTTCTCTCCTCCCTCTTGAAATATCTCTTAGGAGATTATCCCCAGGTAAGCTTGTTACCTCTGCCCACTTGCGTCAGCAGCTCTTCCCGCCGCACTGACCGCTGAGGGATTGTGCATTGGGAGAGGTGGTGGTGGTGGGGAGGATGGTGGGGGGTGGGGTTGTTTGAGGGAGCGTTGTAGGGCGTGGGGGGGTTGAGGGGGAATAGTCGGGCCTGGTCCTGGCGACTAACAAACCATGACAACATCATAAGGATGAGCAAATGACTCCGGTGGCTCTGCAGGGCGGCCGGGGTGAGGAGAGGGTGGAAGGATGCTCAAAGCTGTTGTCATGGTAACGAGGCCACGCATCCACAAGCTGGTGGGGGTGTCAAAAAAAAAATAGATTTTTGAAATAATTCTTACTTTGTAACTATTCTTAATCGATTAAAAACAAATACACACACATATATATATATATATATATATATATATATATATATATATATATATATATATATATATATATATATATATATATATATATATATACACATATATATATATATATATTTATTTATTTATTTTAATCTGTTGTGTCTGTCCAAATTACATTATTGATGAAGATCACAGGTGTCAAACTCAAGATGTGGCCCGCCACTTCATTTTATCCGGCTCTCGAAAGCCTGGAAATAATATATATCAATAAAGTACTGTAACTTTTCTTACTAAAAGTATTCTTTCTTTCAATTTTTTGGGAGAAAAAAAATTGTACTCCATGTAATCGCAAATTATCTTAACTTAAGTATTGTCTAATTATGCAAAAATATATGATCAAACATTCAAAGCATTTTTTGAATAGAAATAAATACTAATAATAATGACTTCAAAGCCAGTTATCCAATGTAAAAGTAGCAATAGATTTCATGGTAATAATTGTGTATTTTAATGTGGTTTTTACAACATTTTTCTCTAAATGAAAAATAAAATAAAAACTGTACTTCCTTTTTACTGTAATAAACGCTGGTGTCGTTTTGGCATTTACAGTAATACAACGAAAAATCTGCAGTTGTTGATTTACGGTAAAATTAAAAAAAAAAAAAAACAACAACCAAAAAACAGACAAATTTGCAGCTCAGGTGTCAAAATGTTACAGTAAAATTGCACTTTTTTTTATTTACAGTAAAAAAACTAATGCAAATTTTACAGTAAAATTCTAGCAACTGAGCTGCCTTTTTTCTTCTTTTTTTACCATAAAAACAGCAGTACTATTTTTCCATTTACAGTAATATACACTAAATTTTGAGGTGAAATTATTGCAACTTGCCATATTTAAAAAAGTTAAAGTAAAATTACCAATGATTGTCACACACACACTAGGTGTGGCAAAATTATTCTCTGCATTTCACCCATCACCCTTGATCACCCCCTGGGAGGTGAGGGGAGCAGTGGGCAGCAACGGTGGCCGCGCCCGGGAATCATTTTTGGTGATTTAACCTCCAATTCCAACCCTTAATGATGAGTGCCAAGCAGGGAGGCAATGGGTCCCATTTTTATAGTCTTTGGTATGACTCGGCCGGGGTTTGAACTCACAACCTACCGATCTCAGGACAGCCGTAGTCAAAATTTTACATACACTTGTAAAGAACATAATGTCATGGCTGTCTTGAGTTTAAAATTGTTTCTACAACTCTTATTTTTTCTGTATTGTCCCATTTACTCTCTGTAAAGCACCAGTTCCATTGGCAGCAAAACAGGCCCAGAGCATAATACTACCACCACCATGCTTGACGGTAGGTCTGGTGTTCCTGGGATTAAAGGCCTCACCTTTTCTCCTCCAAACATATTACTGGGTATTGTGGCCAAACAGCTCAATTGTTGTTTCATCTGACATCACATGGACAAAGATAAGACTTTCTGGAGGAGAGTTCCCAGGAACACCAGACCTACCGTCAAGCATGGTGGTGGTAGTATTATGCTCTGGGGCTGTTTCACTGCCAATGGAACTGGTGCTTTACAGAGAGTAAATGGGACAATGAAAAAGGAGGATTACCTCCAAATTCTTCAGGACAACCTAAAATCATCAGCCCGGAGGTTGGGTCTTGGGCGCAGTTGGGTGTTCCAACAGGACAATGACCCCAAACACACGTCAAAAGTGGTAAATAAATGGCTAAATCAGGCTAGAATTAAGGTTTTAGAATGGCCTTCCCAAAGTCCGGACTTAAACGTGTGGACAATGCTGAAGAAACAAGTCCATGTCGGAAACTTGCCAAGGGACATGTAAGCAAATATTAACATTGCTGTATGTATACTTTTGACCCAGCACATTTGCTCACATTTTCAGTAGACCCATAATAAATTCATAATAGAACCAAACTTCATAAATGTTTTTTTATGACCAACAAGTATGTGCTCCAATCACTCTATCACAAAAAAATAAGAGTTGTAGAAATTATTGGAAACTCAAGACAGCCATGACATTACGTTCTTTACAAGTGTATGTCAACTTTTGACCACGACTGTACATTTCAGGGCCAAACAAAACTGCGATGTGGCCCTCAGTGAAAACGACTTTGACACCTGTGATGTAGAGCAGTGTTTTTCAACCTTTTTTGAGCCAAGGCACATTTTTTGCGTTGGAAGAATGCGGAGGCACACCACCAGCAGAAATCATTCAAAATCAAAAAACTCAGTTGACAGTAAAAAGTCGTTGTCGCAATTGTTGGATATGACTTTAAACCATAACCAAGCATTCATCACTATAGCTCTTGTCTCAAAGTAGGTGTACTGTCACCACCTGTCACATCACGCCCTGACTTATTTGGACTGTTTTGCTGTTTTCCTGTGTGTAGTGTTTTAGTTCTTGTCTTGCGCTCCTATTTTGGTGGCTTTTTCTCTTTTTTTTGGTATTTTCCTGTAGCAGTTTCATATCTTCCTTTGAGCGATATTTCTACTTTTGTTTTAGCAATCAAGAATATTTCAGTTGTTTTTATCCTTCTTTTGTGGGGACATTGTCGATTGTCATGTCATGTTCGGGTGTACATTGTGGACGCCGTCTTTGCTCCACAGTAAGTCTTTGCTGTCGTCCAGCATTCTGTTTTTGTTTACTTTGTAGCCAGTTCAGTTTTAGTTTCGTTCTGCATAGCCTTCCCTAAGCTTCAATGCCTTTTCTTAGGGGCACTCACCTGTTGTTTATTTTTGGTTCGAGCTTTAGACACCTTTTTACCTGCACACTGCCTACCGCTGTTTCCGACATCTACGAAGCAATTAGCTACCGGCTGCCACCTACTGATATGGAAGAGTATTACACGGTTACTCTGCCGATCTCTAGACCAGTGTTTTTCAACCTTTTCTGAGTCAAGGCACATTTTTGTCATTGAAAAAATCCAGAGGCACACCACCAGCAGAAAACATAAAAAAATTTAACTCAGCGGCCGATATTGACAGTAGAAAGTCATTCTCGCAATTGTTGGATATGAATTCAAACCATAACCAACCACGCATCACTATAGCTCTTGTCTCAAAGTAGGTGTACTGTCACGACCTGTCACATCACCCCTGACTTATTTGGATTTTTTTTGGGTGTTTTCCTGTGTGTAGTGTTTTAGTTCTTGTCTTGCGTTCCTATTTTGGTGTTGATTGTCATGGCATGTTCGGATGTACTTTGTGGACGCCGTCTGCTCCACACACTGTAAGTCTTTGCTGTCATCCAGCATTCTGTTTTCGTTTACTTTGCAGCCAGTTCAGTTTTAGCTTCGTTTTGCTTCAATGCCTTTCCTTAGCGGCACTCGCCTTTTGTTTGTTTTCGGTTTAAGCGTTAGATACCTTTTTACCTTCAAACCTTCGTCGTCGTTCCCGACATCTACAAAGTAATTAGCTACCTGCTGCCACCTACTGATATGGAAGAGTATTACCATATTTTTCGGACTATAAGTCGCAGTTTTTTTCATAGACTTATACTCAGGAGCGACTTATGTGTGAAATTAACACATTACCGTAAAATATCAAATAATATTATTTAGCTCATTCACGTAAGAGACTAGACGTATAAGATTTCATGGGATTTAGCGATTAGGAGTGACAGTTTGTTTGGTAAACGTATAGCATGTTCTATATGTTATAGTTATTTGAATGACTCTTACCATAATATGTTACGTTAACATACCAGGCACGTTCTCAGTTGGTTATTTATGCCTCATATAACGTACACTTATTCAACCTGTTGTTCACTATTCTTTATTTATTTTAAATTGCCTTTCAAATGTCTATTCTTGGTGTTGGCTTTTATCAAATAAATTTCCCCCAAAAATGTGACTTATACTCCAGTGCGACTTATATATGTTTTTTCCCTTCTTTATTATGCATTTGCGGCCGGTGCGACTTATACTCCGGTGCGACTTATACTCCAAAAAATACGGTAATCATAGAACTGGCACTCAATGTTATTATGAAAAAGTATTGATTCTGAATTGAATCGCTACCCCTAAGAATCGAATCGAATCGTGCGGTGCCCAAAATAAACTGCATACACCTGCTAAGATAGTATCTAATGTCAATGCAAAATGTACATATAGGGCAAATTCGATCACTTTTTTTGCTGACTCGCTATATCCCGAATTATATGCATCCCAAACCTGGAGCCGCCACCGAGATGCGCCCACAATTAACTTTGTCATTGGCGCTCAGCCCCCCCCGGGCGTCAATAGTGATATCTATCAAACGGCCCTCGGTCCGGCACTGATTAGCCCTATGACCATTTAATTAATTAGACTTGGCACTTAATTATGACAAACTGCATTAGTGCGGCGGCATGTCAGGACTCAGGCAGGTTATGTTCGCCGGCAATTTGATTTGAGTGAAAACGGGGCGCGCGGCCGAGGAGGAGGGGGGTTTATTGAGCGGAAAGAGACATATGATGAGATTAACAATAATCAGAGCGGTGGGAATAGGCCTGGGCCCACCGAGCATGGAGGGGGGGGGTGGTCTGAATGATGGGCTGTGATGGATCAAATTAAGTTTTTCTCCTCTCATTAGGGTCTAGAGAGCAAAATAGAGTTGAAGGAGAGCATGCATGGCGTGTGTGGCCTCTGTGTGGATATCTTTATGGAACATAAGATCTCACAATATCATATATTGTAGTCACTAAATGAAAGATGAATGCTAGTAACAACAACAACAACAAAAAAACATAAATTATGCTATCTTAGCTTTTTTGGCATCCGTGTGTGGAAATATGAGGATATTATGAGAAAGCAAACTGTGTTTATTAACTGTAGTACAACAAAGTACAGGTAAAGCTGGTTGTACAGAACATAAAAACCGTGCATTCCGTAAATTGTTTACTGATCCAGCACATTTCTAAACTATGTAATTGCAATCATGCAGAAAGCAAACAACGTGGTGTTGCAACAGTTGCTGATAGCATTCATTCTGAATTCATTGATTTATTGTTAGTTCATTAAAAAACTGTATCTAATATACTGTATCCTGCATTCATGTATTCATTATTAAGTGTCTGATATCATTTATCCTGAATTAATTCATTGTTAAGTTTGTAAGTATCTGATATCATATATCCTGAATTGAATATTGTATTATTATTTTTTTATCAATATCTGATTTAATTGATGCTGAATTATTATACTATGTTTGTAAGTGTCTAATATCATTTATCCTGAATTCATTCATTGTTAAGTTTGTAAGTATCTGATATCATATACCCTGAATTGAATATTGTATTTTTTTTGTATCTTTATTTATCAAAATCTGATCTAATCGATGCGAAATTGTTATACTGTTACGTTTGTAAGTGTGTGATATAATTTATCCTGAATTCATTCATTTATGTTTGTAAGTATCCGATATCATATATCCTGAATTGACTATTGTATTATTCGTTTAACACTAATTATCAATATCTGCTTTAATTGATGCTGAATTATTATACTCTTAGGTTATTGTTTAATGAAATTAAACAATGGATGTCCGCTAACTTCTTGCAACTCAACGCCAAGAAAACGGAAATGCTGATTATCGGTCCTGCTAAACACCGACATTTATTTAATAATACCACCTTAACATTTGACAACCAAACAATTACACAAGGCGAATCAGTAAAGAATCTGGGTATTATCTTCGACCCAACTCTCTCGTTTGAATCACACATTAAGAGTGTTACTAAAACGGCCTTCTTTCATCTCCGTAATATCGCTAAAATTCGTTCTATTTTATCCACTAGCGACGCTGAGATCATTATTCATGCGTTCGTTACGTCTCGTCTCGACTACTGTAACGTATTATTTTCGGGTCTCCCTATGTCTAGCATTAAAAAATTACAGTTGGTACAAAATGCGGCTGCTAGACTTTTGACAAGAACAAGAAAGTTTGATCATATTACGCCTATACTGGCTCACCTGCACTGGCTTCCTGTGCACTTAAGAAGTGACTTTAAGGTTTTACTACTTACGTATAAAATACTACACGGTCTAGCTCCGTCCTATCTTGTCGATTGCATTGTACCATATGTCCCGGCAAGAAATCTGCGTTCAAAGAACTCCGGCTTATTAGTGATTCCCAGAGCCCAAAAAAAGTCTGCGGGCTATAGAGCGTTTTCTATTCGGGCTCCAGTACTATGGAATGCCCTCCCGGTAACAATTAGAGATGCTACCTCAGTAGAAGCATTTAAGTCCCATCTTAAAACTCATTTGTATACTCTAGCCTTTAAATAGCCCCCCTGTTAGACCAGTTGATCTGCCGTTTCTTTTCTTTTCTCCTCTGCTCCCCTTTTCCTTGAGGGAGGGGGGCACAGGTCCGGTGGCCATGGATGAAGTGCTGGCTGTCCAGAGTCGGGACCCGGGGTGGACCGCTCGCCTGTGCATCGGCTGGGAACATCTCTGCGCTGCTGACCCGTCTCCGCTCGGGATGGTGTCCTGCTGGCCCCACTATGGACTGGACTCTTACTACTATTATGTTGGATCCACTATGGACTGGACTCTCACAATATTATGTCAGACCCACTCGACATCCATTGCTTTCGGTCTCCCCTAGAGGGGGGGGGTTACCCACATATGCGGTCCTCTCCAAGGTTTCTCATAGTCATTCACATCGACGTCCCACTGGGGTGAGTTTTTCCTTGCCCGTATGTGGGCTTTGTACCGAGGATGTCGTTGTGGCTTGTGCAGCCCTTTGAGACACTTGTGATTTAGGGCTATATAAATAAAGATTGATTGATTGATTGATTAGGTTTGTAAGTGTCTGATACCATTTATCCTGAATTCATTCATTGTTAAGTTTGTAAGTAGCTGTTATCATATATCCTGAATTGACTGTTGTATTATTCGTTTAACATTAGTTATCAATATCAGATTTAATTGATGCTAAAATATTATACTATTAGGTTTGTAAGTGTCTGATATCATTTATCCTGAATTCATTCATTGTTAAGCTTGTAAGTATCTGATATCACATATCCTGAATTGAATATTGTATTATTTTTTATCATTATTTATCAATATCTGATTTAATTGATGCTGAATTATTATACTAGGTTTGTAAGTGTCTGATATCATTTATCCTGAATTCATTCATTGTTAAGTTTGTAAGTATCTGATATCATATATCCTGAATTGAATATTGTACTCCTCTCTGAGCTGCCACCTTAACGTGGTAGAGGAGTTTGCGTGTCCCAATGATCCTAGGAGCTATGTTGTCCGGGGGCTTCTATGCCCCCTGGTAGGGTCTCCCAAGGCAAACTGGTCCTAGGTGAGGGATCAGACAAAGAGCAGCTCGAAGACCTCTATGAAGAACACGAACAAGGAACCCAGATTTCCCTCGCCCGGACGCGGGTCACCGGGACCCTCCTCTGGAGCCAGGCCCGTAGGTGGGGCACGATGGCGAGCGCCTGGTGGCCGGGCCTGTCCCCATGGGGCCTGGCCGGGCACAGCCCGAAGAGGCAACGTGGGTCCCCCCTCCAATGGGCTCACCACCCATAGCAGGGGCCATAGAGGTCGGGTGCAGTGTGAGCTGGGCGGCAGCCGAGGGCAGGGCACTTGGCGGTCCGATCCTCGGCTACAGAAGCTAGCTCTTGGGACGTGGAACGTCACCTCGCTGGGGGGGAAGGAGCCTGAGCTAGTGCGTGAGGTGGAGAAGTTCCGGCTAGATATAGTCGGACTCACTTCGACGCACAGCAAGGGCTCTGGAACCAGTTCTCTTGACAGGGGCTGGACTCTCTTCCACTCTGGCGTTGCCGGCATTGAGAGGCGACGGGCTGGGGTGGCAATTCTTGTTTCCCCTCGGCTCAAAGCCTGCACGTTGGAGTTCAACCCGGTGGACGAGAGGGTAGCCTCCCTCCGCCTTCGGGTGGGGGGACGGGTCCTGACTGTTGTTTGCGCTTACGCGCCCAACGGCAGTTCAGATTACCCACCCTTTTTGCATTCACTCGAGGGAGTACTGGAGAGTGCTCCCCCGGGTGATTCCCTCGTTCTACTGGGGGACTTCAACGCTCATGTTGGCAACGACAGTGAAACCTGGAGAGGCGTGATTGGGAAGAATGGCCGCCCGGATCTGAACCCGAGTGGTGTTTTGTTATTGGACTTTTGTGCTCGTCACGGATTGTCAATAACAAACACCATGTTCAAACATAAGGGTGTCCATATGTGCACTTGGCACCAGGACACCCTAGGCCGCAGTTCCATGATCGACTTTGTAGTTGTGTCATCGGATTTGCGGTCTCATGTTTTGGACACCCGGGTGAAGAGAGGGGCGGAGCTTTCTACCGATCACCACCTGGTGGTGAGTTGGCTGCGATGGTGGGGGAGGATGCCGGACAGACCTGGCAGGCCCAAACGCATTGTGAGGGTTTGCTGGGAACGCCTGGCAGAGTCTCCTGTCAGAGAGAGTTTCAATTCCCACCTCTGGAAGAACTTTGAACATGTCCCGAGGGAGGCGCTGGACATTGAGACCGAGTGGACGATGTTCCGTACCTATGTTGTCGAGGCGGCCGATTGGAGCTGTGGCCGCAAGGTAGTTGGTGCCTGTCGTGGCGGTAATCCTAGAACCCGTTGGTGGACACCGGCGGTGAGGGATGCCGTCAAGCTGAAGAAGGAGTCCTATCGGGTTCTTTTGGCTCATGGGACTCCTGAGGCAGCAGACAGGTACCGACAGGCCAAGAGGTGTGCGGCTTCAGCGGTCGCGGAGGCAAAAACTCGGACATGGGAGGAGTTCGGTGAGGCCATGGAAAAAGACTTCCGGACGGCTTCGAAGCAATTCTGGACCACCATCCGCCGCCTCAGGAAGGGGAAGCAGTGCAGTGTCAACACCGTGTATGGTGGGGATGGTGCTCTGTTGACCTCGACTGCGGATGTTGTGGATCGGTGGAGAGAATACTTCGAAGACCTCCTCAATCCTACCAGCACGTCTTCCTATGAGGAAGCAGGGCCTGGGGAATCTGTGGTGGGCTCTCCTATTTCTGGGGCTGAGGTTGCCGAGGTAGTTAAAAAGCTCCTCGGTGGCAAGGCCCCGGGGGTGGATGAGATCCGCCCGGAGTTCCTTAAGGCTCTGGATGTTGTGGGGCTGTCTTGGTTGACAAGACTCTGCAACATCGCGTGGACATCGGGGGCGGTACCTCTGGATTGGCAGACCGGGGTGGTGGTTCCTCTCTTTAAGAAGGGGAACCGGAGGGTGTGTTCCCACTATCGTGGGATCACACTCCTCAGCCTTCCCGGTAAGGTCTATTCAGGTGTACTGGAGAGGAGGCTACGCCGGATAGTCGAACCTCGGATTCAGGAGGAACAGTGTGGTTTTCGTCCTGGTCGTGGAACTGTGGACCAGCTCTATACTCTCGGCAGGGTCCTTGAGGGTGCATGGGAGTTTGCCCAACCAGTCTACATGTGCTTTGTGGACTTGGAGAAGGCATTCGACCGTGTACCCCGGGAAGTCCTGTGGGGAGTGCTCAGAGAGTATGGGGTAACGGACTGTCTTATTGTGGCGGTTCGCTCCCTGTATAATCGGTGTCAGAGCTTGGTCCGCATTGCCGGCAGTAAGTCGGACACGTTTCCAGTGAGGGTTGGACTCCGCCAGGGCTGCCCTTTGTCACCGATTCTGTTCATAACCTTTATGGACAGAATTTCTAGGCGCAGTCAGGGCGTTGAGGGTATCTGGTTTGGTGGCTGCAGGATTAGGTCTCTGCTTTTTGCAGATGATGTGGTCCTGATGGCTTCATCTGGCCAAGATCTTCAGCTCTCACTGGATCAGTTCGCAGCCGAGTGTGAAGCGACTGGGATGGGAATCAGCACCTCCAAATCCGAGTCCATGGTTCTCGCCCGGAAAAGGGTGGAGTGCCATCTCCGGGTTGGGGAGGAGATCTTGCCCCAAGTGGAGGAGTTCAAGTACCTCGGAGTCTTGTTCACGAGTGAGGGAAGAGTGGATCGTGAGATCGACAGGCGGTTCGGTGCGGCATCTTCAGTAATGCGGACGCTGTATCGATCCGTTGTGGTGAAGAAGGAGCTGAGCCAGAAGGCAAAGCTCTCGATTTACCGGTCGATCTACGTTCCCATCCTCTCCTATGGTCATGAGCTTTGGGTCATGACCGAAAGGACAAGATCACGGGTACAAGCGGCCGAAATGAGTTTCCTCCGCCGGGTGGCGGGGCTCTCCCTTAGAGATAGGGTGAGAAGCTCTGTCATCCGGGGGGAGCTCAAAGTAAAGCCGCTGCTCCTCCATATCGAGAGGAGCCAGATGAGGTGGTTCGGGCATCTGGTCAGGATGCCACCCGAACGCCTCCCTCGGGAGGTGTTTCGGGCACGTCCGACCGGTAGGAGGCCACGGGGAAGACCCAGGACACGTTGGGAAGACTATGTCTCCCGGCTGGCCTGGGAACGCCTCGGGATCCCCCGGGAGGAGCTGGACGAAGTGGCTGGGGAGAGGAAAGTCTGGGCTTCCCTGCTTAGGCTGCTGCCCCCGCGACCCGACCTCGGATAAGCGGAAGAAGATGGATGGATGGATGGATGGATGGAATATTGTATTTTTTTTGTATCTTTATTTATCAAAATCTGATCTAATCGATGCGAAATTGTTATACTGTTAGGTTTGTAAGTGTGTGATATAATTTATCCTGAATTCATTCATTTATGTTTGTAAGTATCCGATATCATATTTCCTGAATTGACTATTGTATTATTCGTTTAACATTATTTATCAATATCTGATTTAATTGATGCTGAATTGTTATACTGTTAGGTTTGTAAGTGTCTGATATCATTTATCCTGAATTCATTCATTGTTAAGTTTGTAAGTATCTGATATCATATATCCTGAATTGACTGTTGTATTATTCGTTTAACATTATTTATCAATATCTGATTTAATTGATGCTAAATTATTATACTATTAGGTTTGTCAGTGTCTGATATCATTTATCCTGAATTCATTCATAGTTAAGCTTGTAAGTATTTGATATCACATATCCTGAATTGAATATTGTATTATTTTGTATCATTATTTATCAATATCTGATTTAATTGATGCTGAATTATTATACTAGGTTTGTAAGTGTCTGATATCATTTATCCTGAATTCATTCATTGTTAAGTTTGTAAGTATCTGATATCATATATCCTGAATTGAATATTGTATTATTATTTTTTTATCAATATCTGATTTAATTGATGCTGAATTATTATACTAGGTTTGTAAGTGTCTGATATCATTTATCCTGAATTCATTCATTGTTAAGTTTGTAAGTATCTGATATCATATATCCTGAATTGAATATTGCATTTTTTTTGTATCTTTATTT
The DNA here is from genome assembly GCF_033978685.3 of Nerophis lumbriciformis. NCBI lineage: Eukaryota > Metazoa > Chordata > Actinopteri > Syngnathiformes > Syngnathidae > Nerophis > Nerophis lumbriciformis. The sequence goes on from NC_084561.2 coordinate 10,274,754, forward strand.
ATCTAAATCTGATCTAATCGATGCTGAATTGTTATACTGTAAGGTTTGTAAGTGTGTGATATAATTGATCCTGAATTCATTCATTTATGTTTATAAGTATCCGATATCATATATTCTGAATTGACTGTTGTATTATTCGTTTAACATTATTTATCAATATCTGATTTAATTGATGCTGAATTATTATACTGTTAGGTTTGTAAGTGTCTGATATAATTTATACTGAATTCATTCATTGTTAGGAATGTAAAATTCTGATATCACATATCCTGAAATGACTATTGTTCATTTATCATTATTTATCAATATCTGATTTGATTGATGCTGAATTATTATACTATTAGGTTTGTAAGTGTCTGATATCATTTATCCTAAATTAATTTATTGTTAAGTTTGTAAGTATCTGATATCATATATCCTGATAATATTATATTATTTTGTATCATTATTTATCAATATCTAATTTAATTGATGCTGAAATGTTATACTATTAGGTTTGTAAGTGTCTGATATCATTTATCATAAATCCATTCGTGTATTACTGTCATTATCTGATATCACATATCCTGAAATGACTACTGTATTGTTCATTAATCATTATTTGTCAATATCTGATTTATTTGATGCTGAATTAATATACTATAAGGTTTGTAAGTGTCTGATATAATTTATTTTGAATTCATTCATTGTTAGGTTTGTTGGTATCTGATATGATGTATCCTGAATTGAATAATGTATACACATTTTTTATCATTATTTATCAAAATCTTATTTAATTGATGCTGAATTATTATATTATTAGGTTTATAAGTGTCTGATATCATTTATCCTAAGTTAATTCATTGTTAAGTTTGTAAGTATCTGATATCATATATCTTGATTTGAATATTGTATTATTTCTTATCATTATTTATCAATATCTGATTTAATTTATGCTGAAATATTATACTAATAGGTTTGTAAGTGTCTGATATCATTTATCGTAAATCCATTCATGGATTACTGTCATTATCTGATATCACATATCCTGAAATGACTATTGTATTGTTCATTTATAATTATTTATCAATATCTGATTTAATAGATGCTGAATTACTATACTGTTAGGTTGGTAAGTGTCTGATATCATGTATCCTGAATTCATTCATTGTTAAGTTTGTAAGTATCTGACATCATATATCCTGAATTGAATATTGTATTATTTTTTTATCATTATTTACCAAAATCTTATTTAATTGATGCTGAATTATTATATTATTAGGTTTGTAAGTGTCTGATATCATTTATCCTAAATTAATTCATTGTTAAGTTTGTAAGTATCTGATATCATATATCCTGAATTGACTATTGTATTATTTTTGTAGCATTATTTATCAAAATCTGATTTGATTCATGCTGAATTATTATACTATTAGGTTTGTAAGTGTCTGATATCATTTATCCTGAATTCATTCATTGTAAAGTTTGTAAGTATCTGATATCTCATATATTGAATTGAATATTGTATTATTTTTGCATCTTTATTTATCAATATCTGATTTAATTGATGCTGAATTATTATACTGGTAGGTTTGTAAGTGTCTGATATCATTTATCCTGAATTCATTCCTTGTTAAGTTTGTAAGTATCTGATATCTCATATCCTGAATTGAATATTGTATTATTTTTGTATCTTTATTATCAATATCTGATTTAATTGATGCTGAATTACTATACTGTTAGGTTTTTAAGTGTCTGATATCATGTATCCTGAAATCATTAATTGTTAAGTTTGTAAGTATCTCATATCTCATATCCTGAATTGAATATTGTATTATTTTTGTATCTTTATTTATCAATATCCGATTTAATTGATGCTGAATTATTATACTGTTAGGTTTGTAAGTGTCTGATATCATGTATCCTGAATTCATTCATTGTTAAGTTTGTGAGTATCTGATATAATTGTTAATTAAAAAAAAACAGTAATGCATTTTGCCTGCATTCATTCATTATTACAGTAAGTTTAGAAGTGTCTGATATCATTCATCCTGAATTCCTTCGTGATCAAGTTTGCACATGTCTGATATCATTTTTTGTGAAAAACAGTAATGCATTTAGCCAACATTTATTCATTATTACAGTAAGTTTATAAGGGTCTGCTATCATTTATCCTGCATTAATTCATTATTACAGTAAGTCTAAAAGTGTCTGATATCATTTATCCTGAATTCCTTCATGATCAAGTTTGCCAGTGTCTGATATCATTTTTTATGACAAAGGGTAAGGCATTAAGCAAACATTTATTCATTATTACAGTAATTTGATAAGTGTCTAATAGCATTTATCCTGCATTAATTCACTATCACAGTAAGTTTATAAGTGTCTGATATCTTTTATACTGAATTCCTTCATGATCAAGATTGCACATGTCTGAAATAGTTTTTTTTATGAATAAGGGTAAGGCATTTAGCCAAAATGTATTCATTATTACAGTAAGTTGATAAGTGTCTGATATCATTTACTCTACATTTCATTCATTACCAAGTTTGTACGGGTCTGATATCATTATTTCTGAATGTATTCATTTATTATTATTTTATTTTAAAAAGTATATGATATAATATACACTGGATTCATTCATTATTACAGTAAGTGTCTGATATCATTTATCCCCAGTGTGCCAATATGTAGATCATTTCAAAAATGTGTGTATGTTTGGATTAATGATGGGTGTCGAGTGCTGACTGCATGTTTTGTGACATTATTATGTGCCTGGAAAATAGGAATTTCATCGTAAATGGTTGCAGTAAGAATGCTAATGTTTTCCTGAAAATGGATTAAGGCATAACAATAGTATTTTACATGCGATTTCAACTTTCCGACGCCCACTTCTGCTGTATTGGCCGTAATTCCATTCAGCTGATATCCACATTTCCCTGACAAGCCACGGTGAAAAGCTCCCAAACACGTTACTTTTGAAAAGGTTACTTAGTGTAAAGGGATGAACACTTGAATTTGGTTGCTCTGCCACGCGGGTCCGGCCGTGCACGTGCACGTCCATGCACGTGCACACACCTTACGGCCACACCATGATAATGGCACGTGAATAGCGATGGGCGGATGGGAGGGGGCATGCTTAAATGATGAATTATGATAAATAAGGCCATGGCATAGGCATGAAGGAGGGGAAATAAGCACTCTAATGCACCATGGTGTGTGTATGCGCGTGCACGTTTGTGTGTGTGTGTGTGTGTGTGTGTGTGTGTGTGTGTGTGTGTGTGTGTGTGTGTGTGTGTGTGTGTGTGTGTGTGTGTGAGAATATAACATGAACCAGAAAAAAAAATCAGATTGGGGAAAAGATGTAAGGTTTGCCTTGGGGGGGCAGAAAGGGAAGGTGATGGAAAGGCTTCTCCTCCAGACACATATATTAACCTCTGACTCCCCCCGACACTGCCAGTCTGATCCCTTCAGCGCTCTCTGAGCAGATTAGCGTAACAGACCCTAAACCAGACGGCCATATTAGTTTGAGAGGCGATACAGTATCCCCACAACATGATATCACAGCCCGGAAAGAAACTCATGGTCTCAAACTTCAAACATATTATGATTTTTTTTTATACTTGTGGTCTACATAACATGTAATGGTGGGCCCTTGGTCAAAATGTTGCATAGAATATGTTGTACGGTCCACCTTCAAGCCGCTTTCTGACCGTTTTTTTAGGGTGCGCAGTTTTGTGGGCGGTCTTAATAACGTGCCTCCACTTCCACAGCGTCTTCTCCCTGCCATCTAACACAGTGTTTCTTCACCTTAGGGCCGGTGACCCCAGAGGGCCGCCAAAAAATATCTGCTGCTCAGCTGTACTCAGTCGCAATATACTTTCCCACCACTTGTGGCAGTAATGACAATATCAAACAAACAAACATTAAAACATGTTTTTTTATCTAGCCTGTATCCATTCCTTGTTAAGTATGAGTCTGATATTTTTTATGCTGAATTCCTTAATTTTTTTTGGTATGTCGGTTTTATTCTGAATACATTCATTTATTATTATTTCATAAAAAAACTTTCCGATAAAATTTATCCGGAATTAATTATTTTACATTAGTTTACATTAATTGCTACGTTTTTAAGTGTCCAATATCATTTACACTGAATTTATTCATTTATTATGATTTTATAAGAAACCATATTTGATGTAATTTATCCTGAATTCATTCATTATCAACTTTGTACTGTTACATGTCTGATATCAATTATCCTCAATTCATTCATTTATTATTATTTAATGAAAAGAGGTAACTGATATCATTAATCCAGCATTCATTTATTATTACAGTAAGTTTCTGAGTGTCCGATATACAATATTCTGATTTTTTTTCATTATCAAATGTGTCTGTGTCTGATATTATTTATCCTGAAATAATTCATTCATAATTATTTCATTAAAAAAAGTATATGATATAATTTTTCCTGGATTCAGTCATTATTACAGTACGTTCCTAAGTGTCTGATATCATTTATTGCGAATGACTTTTGTTTATCAAGTTCGTATGTGTCTGATATCATTTATCCTGAATTCATTCATGTATTATTATTTCATTAAAAAAAGGTATATGATATCATTCAGCCTGCATTCATTCATTATTACAGTAGGTTTCTGAGTGTTTGATATCATTTATCCTAAATGTCATTCATTATCAAGTTTGTACGGGTCTGATATCATTCATTCTGAATTCATTCATTTATAATTATTACATTAAATATATATATGCGCCGTTTTGTATGCGGTCTTAATTACGTGCCTCCACTTCCACAGCGTCTTCTCCCTGCCATCTAACACAGTGTTTCTTAACCTTAGGGCCGGTGACCCCAGAGGGCCGCCAAAAATATCTGCTGCTCAGCTGTAGTCCATATGGGCTGCAGCGGTACTCAGTTGCAATATACTGTCCCACCACTTGTGGCAGTAATGACAATATTGTTGGAATAATCATGTATATATATTATCACACAACTTTAGTATGCTTAAAGTCCGTTGCTATAGTTACTAGCTATTGTGCTCAAGCTGTACGTTTTCTATCTGTGCAAGGACAAAACTTCTTGTCTGAGGGGTGGCCTCAGTCGCAGATGTTATCTTTGTTTTAGCCCACTAATAGCCAAGGACTTCAAGAACCTCAACGAAGATAAGACGACAGCACGCAGACGAAGCAGAGACAAGGCGAAATCAAAAGGCCCCCAGCACATTCCGTCCCGTATTGTGCGTACTGGACCTGCTTTGCATGATATATGTGACCACTCCTTTTAGAGGCGGCCTCAGTGATGTTGACTGGGGAACTCCTGAATAAATAGAGGGACGCGGGAGCTGTACCTTAGAGCAGTGGTCCCCAACCACCGGGCCGCAGCCCGGTACCGGCCGCACAAATAAAAAAATAAAAAAATATATATTATCATTATTTTTTTTATTTTTATTAAATCAACATAAAAAACACAATATACACTTACAATTAGTGCACCAACCCAAAAAACCTCCCTTCCCCCATTTACACTCATTCACACTCATTCGCACAAAAGGGTTGTTTCTGACTGTTATTATTATTTCTGGTTCCTACATTATATATCAATATAGATCAATGCAGTCTGCAGGGATACAGTCCGTAAGCACACATAATTGTATTTTTTTATGACAAATTTTCAAGCGTTGACCGGTCCACGGTTACAAAAAGGTTGGGGACTACTGCCTTCGAGCGTAAGGCGAGACTGTGACTAAGTGTGCCGCTCCATGCGTTCTCCTCATGAGCTAGATTGAACTCTGTCTCTGCATGATTCCTTGCTTCTTGTCTGATTAATAGATGTCATCAGTGTTTGAACCTGACAAATATCAAACAAACAAACATTAAAACATTTTTTTTTATCCAGCCTGAATCCATTCATTGTTAAGTATGAGAGTGATATTTTTTTCATACTGAATTCCTTAATTTTTTTTTAGCACGTACTGCATAATTGTATGTGAATTGATTTTTCATCAGTTTTAAAGGGTCCTTATTTTGCAGTATATTTGATTAGTATTTACTTTTGTAATCAACTTTTTATAATAACATTTTTGATCAACACGTGCTTTATTTATTTATTTATTTTTATTTATTTATTTATTTATTTTTCTCTCAATTGCTCTGTTTATTGCTATTCTGAAAGTTGCTGGGTCAAGTTTTGGTTTTGGAATTGGATTGCATTATTATGGCATTGTTGTGTATTGTTTTGTTTGATGTATTAATAAATTATTTAAAAATAAATAAAATAAAACCACGTGCTTTTCATATCATAAGAGAATGTTTATCTTGTTAAACTGTAAGTAGGTTAGATATATACATATTTAAAATCAAGAGTAAGATTACTAATTATGTGTTAATATTTGAGAAAAGTTGGGCCCCCAGGTCAAAAAGGTAAAAAAAAAAAAACCTGTATTAACTGATATATGTTTGAACTATGCGCTACTTTGTATTAGAAATGGCAACAGCGGAGGATGCACGTGCATGTACGAGCCAGTCTGCCCCACGACAAGAGGATAGAGAAAGTGAAAGAACTTATTGACTACAATGCAAAGCACGCTGGGTAGATTTCTTCCATGTATGGATAATCCCAAATACACAACAGCCGGGATTTATAGGTAAGGAATGTTGGTTTTTCCAGGGGCGGCGTGCTTGCATGTGTGTTGCTATGGTAACTGCTACATCGTGTCAATACACACATGCTATAGAGCCACTTGGCAAAAATTGGCTGATTCGATCAAAACAGAAGACAATTCAAAACCCAAACACTTAAATGTGGAAAAGAATCAAGCATATGTCATGAATAATGTCATGAAATAAAACTATAAACTAAATAATCTTTATTTACCCAATATATATATATATATATATATATATATATATATACATACTTCTCCCATATCTTCAATGATTATCAAAATTATGTACTTATTATGTACACTTTGTTCATGTACACGGAATATTATTAATTCGGTCTTTTCGTAACAACATGGTACGGGCTTTAAAAGGTTAAAATAAGGCTATCAAAAAGTCAATATGAAAACTTTGGCTTACACATGCCAGAGAATAAAGATATTGACACGCTTTTGCAGCAATCAATAATAAATGGACCAATCCAGTTGGACACACTCATCCTGTACAGTGGCACACACACACACACACACACACACACACACACACACACACACACACACACACACACACACACACACACACACCACATTTTGTAAGTGTGGTCAAATCAGACACTTTGTCTCGCCACTAAAGAGTACAGTAAAGAAAAAAAGTACTTTTATAAAGTTTTGCCTGCTGGTTTTAGTAAATGTACTAATTACATTGATATGAACTCTACATTGTTTGTATTGTAGCTTTATGTCAACAGATCCTTGCTGATGTAGTCCATTCCAGTCTTGTGCAGGTCTACAATCTTGTCAATTCCAGTCTTGTGTAAATAAATAAATGATAAATGGGTTGTACTTGTATAGCGCTTTTCTACCTTCAAGGTACTCAAAGCGCTTTGACACTACTTCCACATTTACCCATTCACACACACATTCACACACTGATGGAGGGAGCTGCCATGCAAGGCGCTAACCAGCACCCATCAGGAGCAAGGGTGAAGTGTCTTGCTCAGGACACAACGGACATGACGAGGTTGGTACTAGGTGGGGATTGAACCAGGGACCCTCGGGTCGCGCACGGTCACTCTTCCACTGCGCCACGCCGTGTAGGTGTATTATCTTTTCCAATCCAGTCTTGTGCAGGTCTTCAATATTGTCCATTCCAGTCTTGTGCAGGTCTACAAGTGTGTCCTTTCCAGTCTTGTGTAGGTGTATAATCTTGTCCAATCCAGTCTTGTGAATGTCTACAATCTTGTCCTTTCCAGTCTTGAGCAGAAGTACAATCTTGTCCATTCCAGTCTTGTGCAGGTCTACAAGTGTGTCTTTTCCAGTCTTGTGTAGGTGTATAATCTTGTCCAATCCAGTCTTGTAAAGGTCTACAATTTTGTCCTTTCCAGTCTTGAGCAGAAGTACAATCTTGTCCATTCCAGTCTTATACAGGTCTACAAGCGTGTCCTTTCCAATCTTGTGCTGGTGTACAATCTTGTCCATTCCAGTCTTGTGCAGGTGTACAATATTGTCTAATCCAGTCTTGTGTAGGTCTACAATCTTGTCCATTCCAGTCTTGTGTAGGTGCACAGTCTTGTCCATTCCAGTCTTGTGTAGGTCCACAATTTTGTCCATTCCAGTCTTGTGTAGGTTTATTATCTTGTCCAATCCAGTCTTGTGAAGGTCTACGATATTGTCCTTTCCAGTCTTGTGTAGGTGCACAGTCTTGTCCATTCCAGTCTTGTGCAGGTGTATAATCTTGTCTAATCCAGTCTTGTGAAGGTCTACAATCGTGTCCTTTCCAGTCTTGAGCAGAAGTACAATCTTGTCCATTCCAGTCTTGTACAGGTCTACAAGCGTGTCCTTTCCAGTCTTGTGCAGGTGTACAATCTTGTCAATTCCTGTCTTGTGCAGGTGTACAATCTTGTCTAATCCAGTCTTGTGTAGGTCTACAGTCTTGTCCATTCCAGTCTTGTGTAGGTCCACAATTGTGTCCATTCCAGTCTTGTGTAGGTGCATTATCTTGTCCAATCCAGTCTTGTGAAGGTCTAAGATATTGTCCTTTCCAGTCTTGTGTAGGTGCACAGTCTTGTCCATTCCAGTCTTGTGCAGGTGTATAATCTTGTCCAATCCAGTCTTGTGAAGGTCTACAATCATGTCCTTTCCAGTCTTGAGCAGAAGTACAATCTTGTCCATTCCAGTCTTGTACAGGTCTACAAGCGTGTCCTTTCCAGTCTTGTGCAGGTGTACAATCTTGTCAATTCCTGTCTTGTACAGGTGTACAATCTTGTCCAATCCAGTCTTGTGAAGGTCTACAATCGTGTCCTTTCCAGTCTTGAGCAGAAGTACAATCTTGTCCATTCCAGTCTTGTACAGGTCTACAAGCGTGTCCTTTCCAGTCTTGTGCAGGTGTACAATCTTGTCAATTCCTGTCTTGTGCAGGTGTACAATCTTGTCTAATCCAGTCTTGTGTAGGTCTACAGTCTTGTCCATTCCAGTCTTGTGTAGGTCCACAATTGTGTCCATTCCAGTCTTGTGTAGGTGCATTATCTTGTCCAATCCAGTCTTGTGAAGGTCAACAATATTGTCCTTTCCAGTGTTGTGCAGGTGTACAATATTGTCCATTCCAGTTTGTGCAGGGGTACAATCTTGTCTAATCCAGTCTTATGTAGGTCTAAAATCTTGTCCACTCCAGTCTTGTGTAGGTGCACAGTCTTGTCCATTCCAGTCTTGTGCAGGTCTAGGAGCGTGTCCTTTCCAGTCTTGTGCAGGTGTACGATCGTTTCCATTCCAGTCTTGTGCAGGTGTACAATCTTGTCTAATCCAGTCTTGTGTAGGTCTACAATCTTGTCCATTCCAATCTTGTGTAGGTGCACAGTCTTATCCATTCCAGTCTTGTGTAGGTCTACAGTCTTGTCTATTCCAGTCTGGTGTAGGTGCACAGTCTTGTCCATTCCAGTCTTGTGCAGATCTACAATCTTGTCCATTCCAGTCTTGTGTAGGTGCACAATCTTGTCATTTCCAGTCATGTGCAGGTGTACTATGTTTTCCATTCCCGTCTTGTGCAGGTGTACAATCTTGTCCATTCCAGTCTTGTGTAGGTCCACAATCGTGTCCATTACGGTCTCGTGCAGACCTATAATCTTTTTCCGTTTCAGTCTTGTGCAGGTCTAGAATCTTGTCCTTTTTAGTCTTGTGCAGGTCCACAATCTTGTCCTTTCCAGTCTTGTGCAGGTGTATAATCCTGTCTATTCCAGTTGTGTGTAGGTCTACAATCTTTTCCATTCCAGTCTTGTGTAGGTGTACAATCTTGTCCATTCTAGTCTTGTGCATGTCTACAATCGTGTCCATTCCAGTCTCGTGTAGGTCCACAATCTTGTCCATTCCAGTATTGTGCAGGTGTACCACTTTTTCCATTCCAGTCTTGTGTATGTAGGTCCACAATCGCGTCCATTATAGTCTTGTGCAGAACTACAATCTTTTTCCATTGCAGTCTTGTGCAGGTCTACGATCTTGTCCATTCCAGTCTTGTGCAGGTCTAGAATCTTGTCCTTTTTAGTCTTGTGCAGGTTCACAATCGTGTCCATTCCAGTCTCGTGTAGGTCCACAATCTTGTTAATTCCAGTCTTGTGTAGGTCCACAATCCGGTCCATTGCAGTCTTGTGCAGGTCTACGATCTTGTCCATTCCAGTCTTGCGCAAGTCTAGAATCTTGTCCTTTCTAGTCTTGTCCAGGTTTACAATCGTGTCCATTCCAGTCTTCTGCAGGTGTCCAATCTTGTGTAGGTCCACAGTCGCGTCCATTACAGTCTCGTGCAGAACTATAATCATTTTCCGTTTCAGTCTTGTGCAGGTCTAGAATCTTGTCCTTTTTAGTCTTGTGCAGGTTCACAATCGTGTCCATTCCAGTCTTGTGTAGGTCCACATTCTGGTCCATTCCAGTCTTGTGCAGGTCTACAAAACTTGAATGGACTATGTCTATTTTAATTAGTTTCTTACAAGCTGTTTCGCTCTGTGAAGAAACAAATAGTAATTGTCTCTTTGCAAAAATAATTCAACTCTGCTATAACTTTATGAATATGCAAATGATGTGCACGATTATTTCAGGTTGAGTCATGTTTTTTGTTCAGAATTAAACAGTTGAGGCCAATTACATCATTTCATTTTCCTAAGTGGCATTAGCATATTGAGCATCCACATGCAAATCCACCGCACCTTATATTTATGGTGGCTTATATGATACAAGTCAGGAGGATTTATTAGACTTTTACACTAACATGGCGAGCCTGAGGTCTCTTTCCTACTCCTACTGCTTTTTAGCAACTATGATCACACCACTTTACCTCTAGAATGACATCTCACATATATTTTGCATTTGATTAGTTATGCATGTTTCATTTCCACCTTTAATGAAGTCAAACAAGATGTTTTACTTACAAATACTGAGAATGATCAGAGTGCTCAGGAACTGGAGGTATACTGAGTAAATCAATAGTCAGTAACAAGAATTACAGTCAAAGTTTTTTTTTTTTAAAGCAAACTTTTTATTTTTTTCCTAAATTATGCCTTTTCAAGCATAAATGAACTAAAAATATCAATATTACAGTAGTTTTGGACACTAGAAGAGACCAAAACAATCAATCGTGGCCACTGATTGGCTCAGTTTAAGGGGTGTCATTAAATTGTTAAAATCTAGTCATTTATTAATATGGTTTTTTTTTTTACTTTCAACGTCTAAATATGTGTAGATCAATTTCAGATCTCCGATGACATAAAGTTTAATATTTTCATATTTCCATTTTTGTCAAAAACCCTCTTTTATTAATAGGGAAAAAAACACAAAATATGCAACATTTTCCTCCAAAAAATGTTCAAAGTGGAATAGTATTTGAAGTCTTGAATAGGTAAATAATTTATAACAACATTGATTTTGCTTCATTAACTAATTTTTTTTTTAACAATGACAGTTTTAAATAAAAACAGCCTAAATGTCTACAATCATAAAAGTGTTAAAAAAAAAGAGTGTAATATCAATACAAACTGTTTTTAATTTCAACGCTTAAATCTGTAGAAAAAACCTTAAAAACCCTTCTTTTTAAAAAAGCCTTTTTTTTTTCTTTTTTTTTTGTTTAGATATATGCATACTAGTTGTAGCTTTTTGGCTGTTCTAGATTTTATTTGTATTTATTTTTTTATTATCTTTTTATTTTATTTTATTTTATTTATTTTTATTTATTTATTTATGTTTTAATACACTGTAGCACTTTGAGGTTGTTTACTCAATGTAAAGTGCTTTTTACAAATAAAATCTATAATTATTATTATTATTAGATCAACTTCAGATTTTTCCTTTAATTATAAGTTTTTATAAATTAGATTTTGACAAACTTTATTGATCCACAAGGGAAATTGTTCCACACAGTAGCTCAGTTTCAAAGGATGGAAAGGGTAAGGGTGGAAATGATACTGCAGGAAGACAAGTAGACTAAAAATGTACCATACTAGCAACATAAAATATAACATATATGTAATTTTACATATATATATATATATATATACAGTATATAATATATATACTGATATTGTCATAGTGGGGAGGTCGCAGCTTGCTGCGAGGTTTGTTCTCCCAGGATGCAAACAGATTATTCCGGACAGGACTTGAAGGTAGGAACATATTTAATAATCAATTAATCCTACACATCAGAAGAGACAGGAACCAAAACAAAAGGAAAGCGTGCCGTTCACACGAGAGGCTAAAGAACAAACGAAAAAAATAACGCAGGAAACATAGACGCTAACACTTAGCATGAACTATGGACATAGAACAAACAAGATTTACTGTGGCATGAAACAACTAACATAACTATGGCATTGCACAACATGAAACTGTGGCATGAAACCAATAATGACGCCGGCCCGACTGACTGGCAAAAGCAGGCTTAAATAATCCTCTGATTAGGCACAGGTGAGCATCCCGAACACCAGAGGCAGGTGAAAACAATAAGCTGCCATGGCGACCAAACCAAACTCAGAAGTGTCACAAACAAGAACTAAAAGAGTCCAAACTAACAGAAAATAACAAAAACATGATCCAGACCACAGATCATGACAGATATATTATAACAAATCCCAAATTGTTGAGCAATGACAGTTTTAAAGTAAAACAAAAAACTGCTTACGTGGCATCTTTGTGTTATTAGTGTCGGGAACTGCTGGGGACAAACCCCAAGATGCAGAGATGGCAGGAAAACATGACTTGAATGTCACAAAGGAAATGCAGGCAAAACCGGAACCAGGAAAACAGGCGATAGCAAACAACCCTCGAGCACTGACTGAAGGGCGAGGCAGGCATAAATAGCAGATAGCTGATGGACACCAGGTGTGGCCAGGCTGCCAATCAGCAGCAGGTGAGGGGAAACAGCGCTCAGGGAGACAAGCAGGAAACGGAACCAAAATAAGAGCGCTGACAGGAAATACATTTGTGTCAATATTGCAGCATTTTCTCATTAAATTACACCTGTTTGTTCCATTATTCTACTTTTATTATCCACATTTTTAATGCATGTCGCGGGCCATTAAAAAATGAGCTGCTGGTCGCACTTTGGACAACCCTGCTATATTGAGTTGAAGGAGAGTAAAGGTGACTAAAGGGTGTTGTCTTATGTCCAGAGGGCTCTTAAATGTTAAAATCTGTATTTCGGAGGTCGTGACCCAGCAGGCACAAGACATTAAAACAACGTTGGGAAATTGTTGAATGAGGTGACGTGCGGTCACTGGAGGCAGGTGAGGCGGGGCCTCACCTGCCATCATGGAAAGAAAAAAAATGTAAAAAGAAAAAAAATTAATTAAATTCTTAAATGTATCCAGTGATTATACTATAAAGTTATTTTCCATTTAACTTCACCAGTTTTAGATTATTTTTTATTCAAAATGGCTGAATTTTCACATTTGCCGTTCAAATACTGAGAAGAGACGGTGCGGTGATCAGCAGCCAGTTGAGGCACGTCACTCAGTTGTGCCTCACCATGGATTGCGGACTCGATTAATTGCTGGCCTGCTGTGCAGTGAGACCGTATTGCTTTTTGAATTATATTATACATTTCCATAGTTTAGTTAGCTGAGGTATATAATGTACAGTGTATTTTGTCAACAACTGTATGTGTGTAACGTATTTCTTGTGCTGAGCAATCATAAAACGGCTGCGAAGACGCACTGTGTGAGGCTCACAGTAATCCCGCCTCCTGGTACCGGTTAATGCACCTCCGCCGCAGAGTGCACCCCCCGACGGGAGCGCCACACCAACCAAAGCCCACACCCAAACCCTCCACATGCAAGACCGAATCCACCCCAAAAAAAGTCACTTAACAAGAAGCCAAAAAGTGCAAAAACAACAATGCTCGCGCCGGAGGAGCCGTGAACGACTGCAGGGACACAACATTAGGTACACCTGCAGACTGCAGCACGGATTTCATATTTCATTCATTCACAACTCCTCCAACACCAACACCACTGTTCCCGCACTTATAAGTAAAGGTAAGACTATAATAACGTTTTTTTTATTAAATGTGCTTTTTTGTGTGCTACAGTTTGTATGTGTAAAGTTAAAGTTAAGTTAAAGTACCAATGATTGTCACACACACACTAGGTGTGGTGAAATTTGTCCTCTGCATTTGACCCATCCCTTAATCACCCCCTGGGATGTGAGGGGAGCAGTGGACAGCAGAGGCGCCGCGCCCGGGAATAATTGTTGGTGATTTAACCCCCAATTCCAACCCTTGATGCTGAGTGCCAAGCAGGGAAGAATGCTTGTATGAGCTTTTAAACATAACCCGTTAACTGCTGCCAATCAAATGGTGAATAAGATACTCTTTAGGGTTCATATGTTTGTAAATCTGATTGTGATGAAGTCAGTGCCTCACCAGCCATCAACCTCACCGCACGTCACTGGGTCCTGACGATGAGCAACTCAAACATAACGTTGGAAACAACATGCTTTTAGACTAAGTTTATTCAATGTCAGGTTGTGATGTTGATTTGACCTTTGAAATGTGGTCATTTCCCAACTAGTATTCTCCAACACAAATACAACATTGAAACAACATGCTTTTTGACAACGTTTAATCAATGTCAGGTTGTGACGTTGATTTGACCATTGAATTTTGGTCATTTCCCAAACAATATTCTACACAAATACAACGTTGAAACAACATGCTTTTGACAATGTTTAATCAATGTTGGGTTCTGACGTTGATTTGTTAGTTGAATTTTGGTCTTTTTCCAACCAATATTCAACAACACAAATACAACATTGAAACAACATGCTTTTTGACGACAGTTATTCAACGTCAGGTTGTGACATTGATTTGATCATTGAAATTTGGTCGTTTCACAACCAATATTCTACAACACAAATACAACGTTGAAACAACATGCTTTTTGACAACGTTTAATCAATGTTGGGTTCTGAAGTTGATTTGATCATTGAATTTTGGTCTTTTTCCAACCAATATTCAACAACACAAATACAATGTTGAAACAACATGCTTTTCGACAACACTTATTCAATGTCAGGTTGTGACGTTGATTTGACCATTGAAATTTGGTCATCTCCTAACCAATATTCAACAACACAAATACAACATTGAAACAACATGCTTTTTGACAACGTTTATTTAATGTCAGGTTGTGACATTGATTTGACCATTGAATTTTGGTGTTTTTCAACCAATATTCTACAATACAAACATAACGTTGAAACAACATGTTTTTTGACAACGTTTATTCAATGTCAGGTTCTGATGTTGATTTGACCATTGATTTTTGGTCGTTTCACAACCAATATTTTACAACACAAATACAACGTTGAAACAACATGCTTTTTGACAATGTCAAATATAACGTTGAAACAACATGTTTTTTGACAACGTTTATTCAATGTCAGGTTGTGACGTTGATTTGACCATTAAATTTTGGTCATTTCCCAACCAATATTTTACAACACAAACACAACGTTGAAACAACATGCTTTTTGACGACAGTTATTCAACGTCAGGTTGTGACATTGATTTGATTAGTGAAATTTGGTCATTTCCCAACCAATATTCTACAACACAAATACAACGTTGAAACAACATGCTTTTTGAAACCGTTTAATCAATGTCGGGTTCCGACGTTAATTTGACCATTGAAATTTGGTGATTTTCCAACCAATATTCTACAACACAAATACAACGTTGAAACAACGTACTTTTGACAATGTTTAATCAATGTTGGGTTCTGACGTTGATTTGTTAGTTGAATTTTGGTCTTTTTCCAACCAATATTCAACAACACAAATACAACGATGAAACAACATGTTTTTTGACGACAGTTATTCAACGTCAGGTTGTGACATTGATTTGATCATTGAAATTTGGTCGTTTCACAACCAATATTCTACAACACAAATACGACGTTGAAACAACATGCTTTTTGACAACGTTTAATCAATGTTGGGTTCTGAAGTTGATTTGATCATTGAATTTTGGTCTTTTTCCAACCAATATTCTACAACACAAATACAACGTTGAAACAACATGCTTTTCGGCAACACTTATTCAATGTCAGGTTGTGATGTTGATTTGACCATTGAAATATGGTCATTTCCCAACCAATATTCTACAATACAAACATAACGTTGAAACAACATGCTTTTTGACAACGTTTAATCAGTGTCGGGTTCTGACGTTGATTTGACCATTGAATTTTGGTCTTTTTCAACCAACATTCTACAAAACAAATACAACGTTGAAACAACATGCTTTTCGACAACAATTATTCAATATCAGGTTGTGACGTTGATTTGACCATTGAATTTTGGTCATTTCCCAACCAATATTTTACAACACAAACATAACGTTGCAACAACACGCTTTTTGACAACATCTAATCAATGTTGGGTTCCGACGTTGATTTGATCGTTGAATTTTGGTCTTTTTCCAACCAATATTCAACAACACAAATACAACGTTGAAACAACATGCTTTTTGACAACACTTATTCATTATCAGGTTCTGATGTTGATTTGATTATTGAAATTTGGTCATTTCCCAACTAATATTTTATAACACAAACATAATGTTGAAACAACATGCTTTTTGACAACGTTTAATCAATGTCAGGTTGTGATGTTGATTTGATCGTTGAATTTTGGTCTTTTTCCAACCAATATTCTACAACACAAATACAACGTTGAAACAACATGCTTTTCGACAACACTTATTCAATGTCAGGTTGTGACGTTGACTGGATTATTGAAATTTGGTCATTTCCCAACCAATATATTACAACAAAAACATAACGTTGAAACAACATGCTTTTTGACGACACTTATTCGACGTCAGGTTGTGACGTTGATTTGACCATTGAAATTTGGTCATTTCCCGATTGACAACGTCTCAATTTACAAATCAACTGGAAAAGTTTAGACACCCCTGATCTAAAATATTACAAGCTCCCAAAATAAATTAAAAATATACTTAAAATATAAAGACTAAAGAACTAATTAATAAAAATAATAATAATAATAATAATTTATATATATATATATATATATATATATATAAAATAAACATTTATATGTGTAACAAAGCTTTTTTTTTGTGCAGACATACTTTTTGACACACTAGGTAATGCAGTTACACATTATTATTATTGTTATTATTATTATTGTTATTATTGTTATTATTATTGTTTTTACAAGGAAAAAATAACAGAAAATTAGCGAAAAAGCAAGAAATTGGTATGTAATGAGGAAAATGCTGTAATGTTCTAACTAATAACTAATAATAATATGCTTAGTCACCTATAATAGAATGCTGACACAAAGATATGTCTTTAAATATATATAACATCTGATTTTGACAACGTTTAATCAATGTTGGGTTCTGACGTTGATTTGACCATTGAAATTTGGTAATTTCCCAACAAATATTCTACAACACAAATACAACGTTGAAACAACATACGACAGTTATTCAACGTCAGGTTGTGACGATGATTTGACCATTGAAATGTGGTCATTTCCCAACTGACAACGTCTCAATTTACAAACCAACTGTTTTGCAACGTTGTTTAGAAGTCAGTTTTAAAGGACATATATGTAAAATCAACGTTGTATCAATGTCTTGTGCCTGCTGGTAAACAGCTTTTTTCGTAAAATATTGTATTCATCATTAATTGAGTTAGGCCCAGGACCAATTAACAACGATAAACGAGGGATTACTGTAGTTCTGGTTTGAAGAAGCACGATCCTGTGTCCTCCTGCTCAAAGCTGCTGATTGTTAAGCGGCTGCAAGTGTGTCTTGTCGTTGGATACGACTCTTTTTATCGGCCTTTAAGCCAAAAAATATATATATATATCCCAGACTTGGAAGAGCTTAAGCAAATGAGCAGGGGAGAGACAATGCAGAGTACTACATAGACATGGACGTAAAGCATATGATGCAGTCAGTGTGTGTGTGTGTGTGTGTGTGTGTGTGTGTGTGTGTGTGTGTGTGTGTGTGTGTGCGTGTGTGTGCGGTTTATGGCGACTTGTCACGTCGCATCTCTCTGGGACAATCAGGGGATGAAGTGTTGAGGAGTGACTGGGGAGTGGTCCCAGTCACTTGCCATTAATCACTCCCTGCATCACAATTAGTGCACATGGCACATTACAGAGAAATTATCATCACTATCATATTAAGTATTAATATCGGCCGAGGATAACGCAATCAGGGCGTAAGTGCTTATCCGCTGGTAACCAAAGATGACTGAGATGACAGCGCAGAGGTGATACTGACCAAAAAATTTTCCTACTATATTTTTTAAAATCAGGGGTGCCCAAACTTTTTCCACTGAGGGTTTCAGACTGACCAATCAAAGGTCATTTTGGCCGTTTTCACCTTCAAAACTAGTACAATATATACTTTTTTTTTCAAAAAAACTCAAAATTGCAATTTTAGTTTGGAAAATGTGTGTGAAAGTGAAAGAGCTAAGACCTAACTAGCAGTTAGCACGCTGGCCAGATAGCGTCGAGCAACAAAAATAATGAGCAAAATGAGCTAAAGAACCTAGCATGCTAACAGTACTATGCCAACATGCTAACAATAGCATGCTTACAGTTAGCATTAGTGAAATATCAAAATATATGACACTATACCTGCAAAATGTGATTTAAAAAACTAGCATGCTAAAGTTAGCATGCTAAAATGCTAACATGTCAAGTACACAAATATATTACTCTGAGGTGTGTACCTGAAACATGCTAACATTAGCCTGCATCAAGTACCAAAATATGACTGAGATGTATACCTACAAGTGTTGTCCCGATACCAATATTTTGGTACCGGTACCGGTACCAAAATGTATTTCGATACTTTTCGATACTTTTTCTAAATAAAGGGGACCATTATTACGGTACATTAAACATATATTTGTTATTGCAAGTTTGTCTTTAAATGAAATAGTGAGCACACTAGACAACTTGTCTTTTAGTAGTAAGTAAACAAACAAAGGCTCCTAATTTAGTCTGCTGACATATGCAGTAACATATTGTGTCATTTAACATTCTATTGTTTTGTCAACATTATTAAGGACAAGTGGTAGAAAATGAATGATTAATCTACTTGTTCATTTACTGTTAATATATGCTTTCTTTCACTTTTAACATGTTCTATCTACCGGTACTTTTTAGAGGTGGTATAGTACCGAATATGATTCATTAGCGACCCCAAAAGGGACAAGCGGTAGAAAATGGATGGCTACTATACTGTGGAAGGGGGTGTGGCCTGCGGGCCTGCCGCGGAACGGGGTGTGCCAGGACGGGCCTCGAAGACAGCGACAGGTGAGTAGAAGGCCCAGGTGGGCCTTGTTATCTAATCACCTGTCGCCTTTATTAGCAGCAGCCGGAGCGAGACACGTTGTTGGAGTTGGAGTGGGAGCCAGAGAGAGAGAGAGAGAGACACGAACAAAGAGAAAGACAATTTACTGGAATGAGGAAAATGCTGTAATGTTCTAACTAATAACTAATAATAATATGCTTAGTCACTTATAATACAAAGCTGACACAAAGTTATGTCTTTATATAAATATATATATAACATCTGATTTTAGCAGGTTTTTAAAATAAAAATATATAAATATGGCCCCCGCATACTTTGACCTTTTAGTATGCGACCCTTGGCGGGAAAAGTTTAGACACCCCTGATCTAAAATATTAGAAGCTCCCAAAATAAATAAAAAAAATAAAAAATATACTTAAAATATAAACAAAGTTTATATTTTTAGTTAATTCAAAATTAACTTATGAATAAATTAATGTGAAAAAAAATAAAACAAACATGATAAACATTTATATGTGTAACAAAAACATTTTTTTTGTGCAGACAGAATTTTTGACACACGAGATAATGCAGTTACACATTATTATTATTATTATTATTATTATTATTATTATTATTATTATTATTATTATTATTATTATTATTATTATTATTATTAATATTGTTATTTTTACAAGGAAAAAATAACAGAAAAATGAGCGAAAAAGCAAAAAATTGGTATGTAATGAGGAAAATGCTGTAAAGTTCTAACTAATAACTAATAATAATATGCTTAGTCACCTATAATACAAAGCTGACACAAAGATATGTATATATATATATATATATATATATATATATATATATATATATATATATATATATATATATATATATATATATATATATATATACTGTATATATATATATACTGTACATACATATATATATATATATATATATATATACATATATATATATATACATATATATATATATATATATACACACATATATATATATATATATATATAAAAACATCTGTTTTTAGCATATTTTTAAAATAAAAAATATAAATATGGCCCCCGCATACTTTGACTTTTCAGTATGTGGCCCTTGGCGGGAAAAGTTTAGACACCCCTGATCTAAAATATTAAAAACTCCCAAAATAAAATAAAAATTCAAATATACTTAAAATATCAACAAATTTTATATTTTTAGTTAATTAAAAATAACTTATGAATTAATTAATTAAAAAAAAATTCAACAACCATAATAAACAGAACATACATTTTTTTTTGTGCAGAAAGAATTTTTGACACACTAGGTAATGCAGTTACACATTATTATTATTATTATTATTATTATTATTATTATTATTATTATTATATTTTTACAAGGAAAAAATAACAGAAAAATGAGCGAAAAGCCAAAAAATTGGTATGTAATGAGGAAAACATCTGTTTTTAGCATGTTTTTAAAATAAAAAATATAAATATGGCCCCCGCATACTTTGACTTTTCAGTATGTGGCCCTTGGCGGGAAAAGTTTAGACACCCCTGATCTAAAATATTAGAAGCTCCCAAAATTAAAAAAAAAAATTCAAATATACTTAAAATATCAACAAAGTTTTTATTTTTAGTTAATTAAAAATAACTTATGAATTAATTAATAAAATTAAAAAAATACAACAACCAAAATAAACAGAACATACATTTTTTTTTGTGCAGACAGAATTTTTGACACACTAGGTAAGGCAGTTAAACATTATTATTATTATTATTATTATTATTATTATTATTATTGTTATTATTATTATATATTTTTACAAGGAAAAAAATAACAGAAAAATGAGCGAAAAAGCAAAAAAATTGGTGACACAAGTGATGTCCTTAAATATCAATAACATGTGATTTTAGCATGTTTTTAAAATAAAAAAATATAAATATGGCCCCCACATACTTTGACCTTTTAGTATGCGGCCCTTGGCGGGACAAGTTTGGAACCAAAAGTATTGATGTTTTTAATGTAAATAATGAAGCATATAGATGGTATGGATATCTCCACACACTGTCAACATCATTGGGAAACATGGCG